>NC_134356.1:504113770-504456270 GCF_048569485.1 Anomaloglossus baeobatrachus | reverse complement strand
ACTGTATACAAGGTGGCTATAAAATAACCTTATGTGTTTGGAGCCGTGTGCAGAATGACCCAGTGGACAGAATTGGCTGAAAATTGGTATGTATGCTATTCAAGGCATGGGGAAACGAAAGGCATGTTCAAAATTTTCTTATACCAAAACTCCCCACCAGGTGAAAAAGTGGTGCTGTCCAGTGAGCGAGCGGTCCAAAAACAGTGTGCCGATAATTGGAGATGTAACAATTATTCCACAAACTAGCATAACTGTTCAATATGGCTGCCAGCATGCATGGTGATCATGTTCATCCTATGCAGATTATGCTCGACACTTGCGTGTAACATTTCTGGTGGGATGCTGCGCACTTCCAAAATGATGCGGCGTTTGAGGTCAGCCAGGGTGTCAACATTTCCCCGATAAACATGCTCTTTCAAGTGTCCCCACAACCAAAAATCACAAGGATTGAGATCGGGAGAACGCGGTGACCATGTGTTAGGGAAGGAGCGTCTCAAAATCCTGTCATCAGGAAAATGTGCACGCAGAACGTTCTTCACACGATTTTCGATGTGAGGAGGTGCTTTATCATGCATGGAGGTGGTGATCTGAAGACACTGCCGCTGTTGGAGTTGCGGAACGACCACTTTTTCCAGCATTGCCTGGTATCTCGTTGCTGTCAATGGAACAGGTAGCAACCCCAGTTGGCCTCATTTCTTTGTAAAAGAACGGTCCGAGGATGAATGATGAGGTGAAGCCACACCAAACAGTTACCTTTGGCGAATACAGTGGAACCACCTCGACCGCATGTGGATTTTCGGTAGCCCTTATGCAACAGTTTTGTGTGTTTATCGTTCCATTCACGTAAAAATGCGCTTCGTCGCATCACAAAACATTCCATGGCCAATTGCCATCCACTTCCACTCTCGCCAAAAACATGAATGCAAATGTCATGCAGGTTTCATTGTCACGAGGATGAAGTTGTTGATGATGGCTAATTTTGTACAGTTATGCCCGCAAGACCTTTCGGAGAACTTTCCACACTGTGCTGTACGGGAGTCCCAATTGCCTGGAAACCCTTCGTGCAGTGCATTTCTTAGCAGGGTTGTTCGTGGCCTGTTCCACGATGGCAGTGGCAATGTCCTCCACAACCTTTCTGCTTACCGGTCGTCGCCCGCGCCCTGGCTGAACACTCAGTAACCCTGTTGCCTCAAAACATGTCATCATCTGTCTCAGCGAATTGACAGCCATTGGACCGCTATGTGTGTGTGAAGGTCTTTCAAACAAGAAAGGCTCTCAGTGCAGCTGTAGCATTCCTGGCATTCTCATAAAACAACTGCACTAACAGCACACGATTCGGCAAAGGTCTTGCAGACTCAGTTGTAAGGCACGCTCACTGTGCAGTGCCACTTTTTCACCTGGTGGGGAGTTTTGGTATAAAAAAAAATTTAAGATGCCTTCCGTTTCCCCATGCCTTGAATAGCATAGCAATTTTTAGCCAATTCTGTCCTCTGCGTCAGTCTGCACACGGCTCCAAACACCTTAGGTAATTTATGGCCACCTTGTCTGTGTAATTCACACACAACGCAGCTTAAACGCAGTGAAACCTACTGCCAAAAGGGAAGGTTTTGGCTGCTGAAAAATATGTATCAATAATCCTGTAAGTGAACAAAGTCTAAATCAGTTGTTATTCTGCAGGCTTTTTATAGAGAACAGACATACCAAAAAATGTATATTTTCAATGTTTTAGAATATTTACATATTAAAACCACTTTTTTTTTTTTTTTTTTTTTTTTTTTTTTTTACTAAATGTCAACAATTTTGTGGTGTAGCATTCCAACAGCTTAACTATGTTATTTTCTACTTACTGTAGCTTTATCAGGGCATGTTTTTTTGCTGGACAGCATAGCAGTTTTCCTTGGCACCATTATGGTGTACATAATACATATTTCTTTTTTTTTGAGTAGGGGAATGAACAAAAATAAAATTAAAAAAATGCAATTTTGTCACTCAGTGTTTTTCATTAATTTATCTTTTTTTTTTGCATTGTTAACTACGCAGGATATGTTTCACAGTGCATTTTGCTATGATCATGCCAATGTCAATTATGTATGTTTCCCCCAGCATAAAGCTGTTAGTTTTGATTACTTTTGTACACTTCATTTATAAATATAAACAACATCTGAACATAACCATGTGGGGGAGATTTTTGGTGGTCACAGATGATCACCATAACCCCTATAAAGGACATAAAGGATACAAAATCCCTGGTAGTGACTCCATATATGCATTCAAAAAAACAAAGAAAAGAGTCAGTAACACTACCTTAATGCAAAAACAGTATTTTATTAAACACTTATATAACAAACGCAATTAAAAAATTCAAGGTGTGCTGGTAAGGATACAAACAATAGTGGAACATGCACACTAATGCTGGCTATAAATATAATAGGCAAAACAGCCTATAGCTGGGAAAAACATTTATAGTAGTAGTAAATCCAGCTCACCATTGCTGTTATCCACCTCCTGTTCAGAGGGATAAAGATTAAGGGTGGATGCACACCAGAAACACGTTGATGCACACGCTACTATAGCGTTCTGTTGTAAATACCTGATGTCCCATGTTCAATAGTTTTTCAAGTAATGAAGAAGGCGTTCTTTTAGGGTGGACTATTCTGTTACACTATACATATACAGTATATATATATATATATATATATATATATATATATACAGTTAGGTCCAGAAA
Organism: Anomaloglossus baeobatrachus; assembly: GCF_048569485.1. Classification (NCBI taxonomy): domain Eukaryota; kingdom Metazoa; phylum Chordata; class Amphibia; order Anura; family Aromobatidae; genus Anomaloglossus; species Anomaloglossus baeobatrachus. The sequence goes on along the minus strand of NC_134356.1, from coordinate 504,453,542 downwards.
TATTTGGACAGTGACACAATTTTCGCGAGTTGGGCTCTGCATGCCACCACATTGGATTTGAAATGAAACCTCTACAGCAGAATTCAAGTGCAGATTGTAACGTTTAATTTGAAGGTTTGAACAAAAATATCTGATAGAAATTGGAGGAATTGTACACATTTCTTTACAAACACTCCACATTTTAGGAGGTCAAAAGTAATTGGACAAATAAACCAAACCCAAAAAAATATTTTTATTTTCAATATTTTGTTGCGTATCCTTTGGAGGCAATCACTGCCTTAAGTCTGGAACCCATGGACATCACCAAACGCTGGGTTTCCTCCTTCCTAATGCTTTGTCAGGCCTTTACAGCCGCAGCCTTCAGGTCTTGCTTGTTTGTGGGTCTTTCCGTCTTAAGTCTGGATTTGAGCAAGTGAAATGCATGCTCAATTGGGTTAAGATCTGGTGATTGACTTGGCCATTGCAGAATGTTCCACTTTTTTGCACTCATGAACTCCTGGGTAGCTTTGGCTGTATGCTTGGGGTCATTGTCCATCTGTACTATGAAGCGCCGTCCGATCAACTTTGCGGCATTTGGCTGAATCTGGGCTGAAAGTATATCCCTGTACACTTCAGAATTCATCCGGCTACTCTTGTCTGCTGTTATGTCATCAATAAACACAAGTGACCCAGTGCCTTTGAAAGCCATGCATGCCCATGCCATCACGTTGCCTCCACCATGTTTTACAGAGGATGTGGTGTGCCTTGGATCATGTGCCGTTCCCTTTCTTCTCCAAACTTTTTTCTTCCCATCATTCTGGTACAGGTTGATCTTTGTCTCATCTGTCCATAGAATACTTTTCCAGAACTGAGCTGGCTTCATGAGGTGTTTTTCAGCAAATTTAACTCTGGCCTGTCTATTTTTGGAATTGATGAATGGTTTGCATCTAGATGTGAACCCTTTGTATTTACTTTCATGGAGTCTTCTCTTTACTGTTGACTTAGAGACAGATACACCTACTTCACTGAGAGTGTTCTGGACTTCAGTTGATGTTGTGAACGGGTTCTTCTTCACCAAAGAAAGTATGCGGCGATCATCCACCACTGTTGTCATCCGTGGACGCCCAGGCCTTTTTGAGTTCCCAAGCTCACCAGTCAATTCCTTTTTTCTCAGAATATACCCGACTGTTGATTTTGCTACTCCAAGCATGTCTGCTATCTCTCTGATGGATTTTTTCTTTTTTTTCAGCCTCAGGATGTTCTGCTTCACCTCAATTGAGAGTTCCTTAGACCGCATGTTGTCTGGTCACAGCAACAGCTTCCAAATGCAAAACCACACACCTGTAATCAACCCCAGACCTTTTAACTACTTCATTGATTACAGGTTAACGAGGGAGACGCCTTCAGAGTTAATTGCAGCCCTTAGAGTCCCTTGTCCAATTACTTTTAGTCCCTTGAAAAAGAGGAGGCTATGTATTACAGAGCTATGATTCCTAAACCCTTTCTCCGATTTGGATGTGAAAACTCTCATTTTGCAGCTGGGAGTGTGCACTTTCAGCCCATATTATATATATAATTGTATTTCTGAACATGTTTTTGTAAACAGCTAAAATACCAAAAAACTTGTGTCACTGTCCAAATATTTCTGGACCTAACATATATATATATATATATATATATATATATATATATATATATATATATATATATAATATGTATATAATATGTATATTTATCTTTTTTTCTAATTTATATACAGTTACAGTATATCACAAAAGTGAGTACACTCCTCACATTTTTGTAAATATTTTATATCTTTTCATGGGAGAAGACTGAAGATAAGACACACTAATACAATGTAAAATAGTCAGTGTACAGCATGTATAACAGTGAAAATTTGGTCTGCTCTGTAAATAACTCAGCATAAATCCATTAATGTCTAAACCACTGGCAACTACAGTGAAAATGTCTAAATTGTGCCCAAAGTGTCAATATTTTTTGTGTCCAACATTATTTTCAATCACTGCCTTAAAGGGAACCAAACATCAGGATTTTCTTGTATAAGCTGCAGCCAGTGCAGTACTGGCACTATCATGCACAGTGTGTACATACCATCAGGGGGCAGCTCGGGTGTTTAGGCAGTGAAATACAACTTTATAAAGTTTGAAATTTCGTGCACTTTTTGATTGACGTGTGCACCTCTGCAGATAATGTCCGGGCGGGTTATGCAGGAGTTCCCCGCCCCCCCGCCGCCTGTTCCTCCCTCTCTCCTGATGTCCGGGCGGGTTATGCACGTGTTCCCCGCCCCCCCGCGCCACCTGTTCCTCCCTCCCTCCCTCTGGCTGTATGTAAATATCTAATCTTCAGAAACATGGCGCCGGAGTGGGCCTCTGCGCATAGCGCTTATCTCCGGCGCCATGTTTCTGAAGCCCGCATCACACAGCTTGGTGTCTGAGAGGGCGGCGCATGCGCCCTCGTTTCTTCACAGCCTGTTGTGACCGCGGGAGCGCGCGCGATTAGAACAGGACAGAACAGCTGACCGGAGGACGTGATTACCTGCTGCTCCTGTATCGTGCCGCCCCAGGACACCGGGCCAACACACCAGCCGGTGTGACATCGCTGTGGCGCCGCCCTCTCAGACACCAAGTTGTGTAATGCGGGGGCTTCAGAAACATGGCGCCGGAGATAAGCGCTATGCGCAGAGGCCCACTCCGGCGCCATGTTTCTGAAGATTAGATATTTACATACAGCCAGAGGGAGGGAGGGAGGAACAGGCGGCGTGGGGGGGCGGGGAACACGTGCATAACCCGCCCGGACATCAGGAGAGAGGGAGGAACAGGCTGGAGGGGGGGCGAGGAACTCCTGCATAACCCGCCCGGACATTAACAGAGAGGTGCACACGTCAATCAAAAAGTGCACGAAATTTCAAACTTTATAAAGTTGTATTTCACTGCCTAAACACCCGAGCTGCACCCTAATGGTATGTACACACTGTGCCTGATAGTGCCAGGACTGCACTGGCTGCAGCTTATACACAAAAATCCTGATGTTTGGTTCCCTTTAACTCACTTGGGCGTTGGATTTCACTAGAGCTTCATAGGAGCCACTGGACTCCTCCTCCATAATGAGACCTGCCCCACAGATGATTAATAGGGTTTAGGTCTGCAGACTTGCTTGGCCAGTCCAGCATCTTTACCCTCAGTTTCTTTAGCAAGGCAGTGATCATATTGGAGGTGTGTTTGGGGTCGTTGTCATTTTGAAATACTCCCCTGTGGCATAGTTTTTGAAGAGAGGTGATCATGCTCTGCTTCAGTATGTCACAGTACTTGTTGGCATTCATGTTCCCTCAATGAACTGTAGCTACCCACAGCCGGCAGCACTCATGCAGCCCCTAACAATGACACTCCCAGCACCATGCTTAATTTTAAGTAAAGCACACTTGTCTTTTGTTCTGCTCACCTGGTTCCTACCACACACAGTAGACACCATCTGAACCAATTAAGTTTATCTTTGACTCCTCAGATCATAGGACATTGTTCTGGTAATCCCTGTCCTTAGAATGCTTGTCTTTAGCAAACTATTTGTGGGCTGTCATGTGCATGTTCTTTATTAGAGGCTTCCTTCTAGCACAACAGCCATTCACACCAAGTTGAGAAAGTGTGTGGCGTATGGTCTGAGCACTAACAGGCTGACGCCAACCCCTTTAACCTCTGCAACAATGCTGGCAACCCTCATACATCTATTTTGAAAAGACAACCTTTTGAAAAGACCACCATGCTGAGCATATGCACTCAACTTCTTTGGTCAACCATGGTGAGGCCTGTTCTGAATGAAACCTGTCTTGTTATACCGCTATATGGTCTTGGCCACCATGTTACAGCTCAGTTTCAGGGTGTTGGCAATCTTTTTATAGACTAGACGAGCTTTATGTAGAGCAATATTTTTTTTTTTTTTGCAGATCCTCAAAGAATTGCCATGAGGTGCCATGTTGAATTTCCAGTGACCAGTATGAGAGAGTGTATCAGGGATAACACCAAATTTAACACACCTGCTTTCCATTCAAACCTTAGACCAGGAGTCTCAAACTCTGCTTTTTATTTGGACCTCTTATAGAAAAAAATTTAATTTGTAGGGCTGCATTCTTTACAGGACAAAGTGACATTTTTAATGATGCCATATTTTTTTTTCTATACACCTTTGGATCACTTTCTTTGAACGTTTTTCTCTCATCTATCGTATTTATTTTTTTAAATGTCGCGGTCGCTCGTAAGTGTAACACGCAACGACGTCGCTAATGAGGCCGGATGTGCGTCACGAATTCCGTGACCCCAGCGATATCTCATTAGCGATGTCGTTGCGTGTAAAGCGGCCTTTATGGTGGAACTCAATTTTATTGCCAGTGGTTTAGACATTAATGATTGTGTTGAGTTATATAGCGGGTACACCAAATTTACACTGTTATACAAACTGTACACTTATTATTTTACATTGTATCAAACTGTCATATCTTCAGTGTTGTCCCATGAAAGGATATAACAAAATATTTACAGAAATGTGAGGGGTGTACTCACTTTTGTGATATACTGTAGTATACAGCAGGAGACTTGAACTTGGATTCTTTTGAACACTTTCAACTGGTCTCCTTCTAAACTGGCCAATTTAGAAAACATTGCCTAGACTAGAGCATCATGAACAATTTGTTTTTAGCGCAAGGTCAATGTATGGAAAATGAGCATAAACTGCACATAGTTGGAGGATTGACTATTCTTAAATACCATTTTAGGCTCTGTTCACACTTTCTCTTTTTTTATTTTACACTTTCAGAGCTTGATCACAACATTGTATAAATCGAAGTGCCATCTGGCTTTTTTTTCTCAAAAATGTTGTTTGATGGGGCAGTGCTGATGAGCAATTCTTTTCACTGACAAAATCTGTCTGTGAAAAAAAATCGCAGCATGCTGCGATATCACTCTGAATTCAGACGGGTGCAAGATAAAATGGGATACTGTACTGGACCCCAGTATAGTGCATCCGATGTTTACGGATACATTACAATTCTGTAACATAGTAACTGTAAATGGTCCTGTAAATGATTAATAGTTGCTGAGTAAAAAAAAAAAGAACAGAAAAGCCCCCAGATGACCCTATCCTCAGTGTGTGCCCTAATTTACCAAACATGTCCATAGACCTCCATGCACTTAGGCTGTGTGCGCACGTTGCGTACTGCCTTGACAAATATTCTGCAGTGATTTGGCAGCGCATGTGCGCTTCAAATCGCTGCAGAAACACTGCGTAATGGATGCAGTGTGTCTGCAGAATAGATGCCGATTTCATGCGCTCTGGATGCGGCCCCTCCCATAGAGACAGTGAGAGCAGCATGCAAAGCGCACAAAATAAGTGACATGTTGCTTTTTTGAGCACAGCGATTTGGATCACAATCTCAGCATGCAAATCGCTGCGCTCTCAAACGCAACATATGGATGGATTATGCACAATCTTCATAGATTGTGCTGGGGATGCAGGCGTTTATGCTGCAGGGCAATACGCAGCGTAAATGCATGAAATTACGCATCGTGCACACACAGCGTGTATGCATCAGTATACCTTTTAATTTACTGTACTGTACTATGTAGCCGTTCATTATACCAGGAAGTGGGACACATTAAAAAAAAAATACTGCATAAGGTGTGTCATATATGGGCGGCACGATGGCTCACTGGTTAGCACTACAGTTTTCCAGCGCTGTGGTCCTGAGTACCACCAAGGACAACATCTGTAAGGAGTTTGTTTTTTGTAGGTTCTCCCCGTGTTTGTGTGAGTTTTCTCCCACACTCCAAAAACATACTGATAGGGAATTTAGATTGTGAGCCCCAGTGAGTACAGTGTTGCTGATGTATGTAAAGCGCTATGGAATTAACCCCTTCATGACCGAGGACGTACTGGTACACCCCAAATCATGAAGGAGTGATCCCTGCCGGCTGCTGCGGTGAGCCGGCGGTGATCCCTGCACATCTCTGCTGATTTGAACAGCAGACATGTGCGGCTATCAAGCGCAGGTGGATCTATGATCCACCCATGCCTGTTAACCCCTTAGATCGCGCTGTCAAAATGTGACACTGTGATTTAAATGGCCATGGCAAGGAAATCACCTTTCCCCACCACCATCAAAGGCCCCATGACGGGATTACGAGGAGCCGATGGTGGCACAGGGTCATGTGATGACTCCTGTCGCTCCTATGACATTGTTCCTGTTACAGCCGACAGAGCAGCTATCTAGTTCTGATTAACAGAAATGAACAAGCGATCAGACTGCTGATTCTTATATTCCCCTATGAGACTATTAACATAAAAAAATAAAAGTTTTTATAAATTTAAAAAAAAAAAAACTTAAGTTCAAATCACCCCCCCATTTGCCCCATTGAAAATTAAAAGGTTAAAAAAATAAAAAATATACACACATTTAGTATTGCCATGTTCAGAAATGCTTGATCTATCAAAATATAAAATCAATTAACCTGGTTGGTAAACGGCGTAACGTTAAATAAATTCCAAACTCCAAAATTACATTTTTTGGTAGTCACAAATTTTGTGCAAAAGGCAATAACAGGCGATCAAAACAACGCATCTGCGCAAAAATAGTTCCATTAAAAATGTCAGCTCGAGACTGAAAAAATAAGCCGTCACTGAGCCCCTGATCCCGAAAAATAAGATCGCTACGAGTCAAGGAAAATAGCACAAATAGTGTGCCACTTTTTTTGACAAACTTCTGAATTTTTTTTAACCCTTTAGATAAGGTTTAAAAGTAAACTTATACATGTTTGGTATCTATGAACTCATACCGACCTCAGGCATCACAACGACACATGAGTTCCCATATATTGAACACGGTGAATAAAATATTCCAATTTTGCCGCAATTTTTTGCCGTTTTCAAGTACACTATATGGTAAAACTAATGATTTCATTCAAAAGTACAACTCGTCTCGCAAAAAATAAGCCCTCACATGGCAAGTTTGAAAGAAACATAAAAGAGATACGGCTATCGGAGGAAGGGGAGCCAAAAACCCCCCCAGAAAATCAGACGTGGTGAAGAGATAAACAATCAGCCTCAGAATACAGCTGCTGGGGTCCCTAAGAGAGTGGGGCCCTGAGAAATTGTGTATTTTGACTCCCCCCTAATGTTGGCTCTGACTGTAACTAGGGTTTATTTTTAGAGTAGGGCTTATATTTCAAGCATACTCCAAGAATCCTGTGAAATAATGCTAGGGCTTATTTTCAGGGTAGGTCTTATTTTCGGGAAAACACTGCATGTATAGTTATTTGGAGTATATATGCAACTTTGTAGACTTACAGATGTTTCTGTTGAAGGTATACTGTATGGAATTCTACTGATAATACCAACTCACATATCAACAGTACCTTAGAAAATTTTATTGCATAAAGCAAAATCTATGGAAGTGATGTGTCACTCATGAGAACAATATACCTCTTCTCTTAATTTTTTCATTGCTGATGGCAGTGGCTTGTTAAATTGCAGCAGATTGTTTGACTGTATAAATATAAAAATTGTATGCTCTTTCAGGACTTTGCAGGCGAGGGTCTGCGGACATTAGCCCTGGCGTACAAAGATCTCACTGAAGATTACTTTACGTGGTGGCTGAAGATCCATCATGAGGCCAGCACGGCTCTGGACAACAGAGAGGAGCGGCTGGCAGCTGCGTACGAACAAATAGAAAGTGATATGACGGTATGTGCTTAATTCACCATTCTGATTGTTTATACAGGTTAATGTAAATGAACATGAATAGTTTATATACTAGGTTGATTTAGTTAATGAAAAAATACACATATTCCAAAAACAAGAACCATAATATAAGCACAGAGCAGTCGGAGGCAATGAGTCACTATGTTAATGGAGAGTGTTTGGGGGGTAGACACAATAACTGAAAAACCTAGTAATGAGCATCTAGATGGGGAATAAATGTGCCACATATGCTGCCTTCTCTATTAATAGGTATACAGTCCTCATTTAGGAAGCTGTATCAAAAGCAGTGGAAGGAACTAGCTTTAACCCCTTCAAGAACAGCGATTTTCCATTTGTGCGAGTTTGGGTTTTTTTTCACCTTCTTCCAAAAGCTATATATTTTTTTTTATTTTTGAGGGTCTATATTTTCCTGGATGAATTGTAATATTTGATGGCGCCATTCATTTTATCATACAATGTTCTGGATAGCGGTGAAAAAATTTCCAAGTGCTGTGAGATTGGGAAAACCTATTTTCATGTTTACTATTGTTTTATTAAATAAAAAATAAAACGATGATAACATTTTAATTTTTATTGAGACAATTGTTTGGCATATATAACATTTCTATTACACATAGTGGGCTCAATGCATTGAATATCACAAATTCTAGGTTTTCAGATTCTGTTTTTTGCTTCTTTACTGCAAGGGTTACATACAGTGCCTACAAGTAGTATTCAACCCCCTGCAGATTTAGCAGGTTTACACATTCGGAATTAACTTGGCATTGTGACATTTGGACTGTAGATCAGCCTGGAAGTGTGAAATGCACTGCAGCAAAAAAGAATGTTATTTCTTTTTTTATTTTTTTTTTAAATTGTGAAAAGTTTATTCAGAGGGTCATTTATTATTCAACCCCTCAAACCACAAGAATTCTGTTTGGTTCCCCTAAAGTATTAAGAAGTATTTCAGGCACAAAGAACAATGAGCTTCACATGTTTGGATTAATTATCTCTTTTTCCAGCCTTTTCTGACTAATTAAGACCCTCCCCAAACTTGTGAACAGCACTCATACTTGGTCAACATGGGAAAGACAAAGGAGCATTCCAAGGCCATCAGAGACAAGATCGTGGAGGGTCACAAGGCTGGCAAGGGGTACAAAACCCTTACCAAGGAGTTGGGCCTACCTGTCTCCACTGTTGGGAGCATCATCCGGAAGTGGAAGGCTTATGGAACTACTGTTAGCCTTCCACGGCCTGGACAGCCTTTGGAAGTTACAAAGCTCGTCTACAGTTTGCTCATGATCACTTGGAGGACTCTGAGACAGACTGGTTCAAGGTTCTCTGGTCTGATGAGACCAAGATCGAGATCTTTGGTGCCAACCACACACGGGACGTTTGGAGACTGGATGGCACTGCATACGACCCCAAGAATACCATCCCTACAGTCAAGCATGGTGGTGGCAGCATCATGCTGTGGGGCTGTTTCTCAGCCAAGGGGCCTGGCCATCTGGTCCGCATCCATGGGAAGATGGATAGCACGGCCTACCTGGAGATTTTGGCCAAGAACCTCCGCTCCTCCATCAAGGATCTTAAGATGGGTCGTCATTTCATCTTCCAACAAGACAACGACCCAAAGCACACAGCCAAGAAAACCAAGGCCTGGTTCAAGAGGGAAAAAATCAAGGTGTTGCAGTGGCCTTGTCAGTATCCTGACCTTAACCCAATTGAAAACTTGTGGAAGGAGCTCAAGATTAAACTCCACATGTGACACCCAAAGAACCTAGATAACTTGGAGAAGATCTGCATGGAGGAGTGGGCCAAGATAACTCCAGAAACCTGTGCCGGCCTGATCAGGTCTTATAAAAGACGATTATTAGCTGTAATTGCAAACAAGGGTTATTCCACAAAATATTAAACCTAGGGGTTGAATAATAATTGACCCACACTTTTATGTTGAAAATTTATTAAAATTTAACTGAGCAACATAACTTGTTGGTTTGTAAGATTTATGCATCTGTTAATAAATCCTGCTTTTGTTTGAAGTGTCACGGAAATTTGGATATGCCGATGACTGGGCACTTGCTATGGTAAGCAAAACAATGGAGGAAGCAGAGGACGTTCTTACAAAAGATCTTAGTGTAATGGGAAAGTACTTCCGACAATGGAGATTAAAACCTAACCCATCAAAAACGGAAGTTTGTTGCTTTCATTTACACAATGCAAGTGCCAAGACTGAACTTAAAGTACAATTTGAAGGCCAATCTGTTAAACACAATTTCAATCCTAAGTACTTAGGTGTAACCCTTGATAGAAGTCTAACTTTTAAATCCCATCTGGATAAATTGGCACAGAAACTGAAAGCACGTAATAATATTATTCAGAAACTTTGTGGATCCTCCTGGGGCTCGGCAACATCTGTTTTGAGAACATCTACTCTTGCCTTGGTGTACTCTGCTGCAGAATACTGTGCTCCAGCATGGTTAAATAGCTGTCATGTAAACTTAATTGACACTCAGCTGAACAACTCTTTGCGTATAATATCTGGTGCTATTAGACCTACACCTGTTCACTGGTTACCTGTGCTGGGTCATATCGCACCCGCAAATCTAAGAAGACAAAAGCTCCTACTTAAAGAGTACACTAAAGTAGTGAATAATGAAAAACTTCCAATACACCAAAATATCAGAGATGTTACAATACAATGATCGAAATCAAGACACCCACCCATCCGAACTGCAATCAACTTGCATGAACAAAACTTCAATTTAGAGGAGAAATGGCGAGAACTTTGGGTCAATGTAGTAGAAGGTGATCCCCAAATGTTCCCTAATTTACAAAACCCTCCACCAGGCTTCAATCTACCAAGGAAAACATGGGTTACTCTAAATCGTATCAGAACAAACTTTGGCGTCTGTGCAGATTTTATGTATAAGTGGGGAAAATATGACTCTCCGACCTGTGACTGTGGAGCAGATCGTCAAACTATCCAGCACATTGTTGAGGAGTGCCCCCTGAGATGCTACCATGGTGACAAGAAGGATTTCTATATTGTAAATGATAACACTATTGCATATATAGAAAATCTTGATATTCAAATTTGATTTTTATCCTTTTGATATTTTTCAATCACTGTCTATTGTCTGGTGTTTATTTTTATATGATGGTAAGATATACGTTCATACGATTAAATAAATGTTTGAAGTTTGCAGGCTCTAACTTATTTGCATCTTATCAAACCTGCTAAATCTGCAGGGGGTTCAATACTACTTGTAGGCACTGTAGTCACCTGTTTTGATAGATTGGCTTTTAAGAACAAAATGAGGCAAAATATTTTCTATTTCTTTAAATTTTATTTACAGAGGAAAAAAAAAAGTATGACATAATTGTACGTTACACATCAGGAAGGGGTTAATGGTTGAGTTCTGTCTTCTGCAAAAAAATAAATAAATAAAGTGCGGCCTTACCTTGTCATTATTTCCTTCATGTATTCCCTATTTCTTGCCTACGTAGGGATAGATATAGTCCCAGTAACAAACTGTTTTTTTAGTGTTGTTATAAAGCTGTAGCAAGTAAATGTAATCCTGGCAGGCCCAACACAGCTCCTTGCACCTCATGCCATAGTATACACTTACTGCACTAATAACGCAGCAGGCCGCCTACTAGTTTAGCTCTTGCCTGTACTGTAAATACAGGGTAATAAAACCATGAACACGTACTTGGTTCTGTGGACTTCCCATTTTTGGTTTATAATTTTAGCATTAGAGATGAGCAGATCTATTCACATTTGATCAAGTTAGTTACATTTCCTGAAATTCACAGGCTCATGCAAGTTCAAACACTTTGAGATCTCATTTACGATTCTCAAAAATGAAAAATAAAAACTTTCCGTGCGCAATTTCCATCACTGCTGAAGTATCAGAGTGGGCTGATAATATTTTGCATTTCTGCATGGGCCTACCCATAATGCCCTGCAGCTGTGAGATCTTACAGATTATCATATAGTACAGTGGGGTCAGTACCGGGGCCATCACAGATCGGGCACAGTTTGTACAACAGAGTCATTATCCATCTCTAGAGTCACAGGATAAGTCTCTTTCCTCTTTCTCTCATCTTTTTCTTTGTCTCTATTTCTTTCTCACTCTCTCCATTTTCCTCTTTGCCTCTCATGTAGAGTTAATGCTTTTATGGTTAGTAGTGTTCCTTCCTTCCTTCCTAACTTTTTTCTTTCTCTACCTTTCTCTCTCTAACTTTCTTTCTCTCTAAATTTCTTTCCCTTTCTCTCTCTAACTTTCTCTAACTTTTTCTTTCTCTATCCTTTTATCCTGTAGAGGGTAAACTCTTCTAATCAGTAGGGTTCTCTCTTTCTGTTTTATTTCTCTATTTCTATCTTTCTATATCTTGTAGAGTGCAAGCTCTTATGATCCTTGTTGTTCTCTCTCTTTATAATGTAGCCTCTTAGCGCCAGCATTGTCCTTTTTTTTCTCTCTCTTTGTAACTTTCTCTTTCTCTCTCTCCTCTTTTTCTGTATCTCTCGTAGAGTGTAAGCTCTTATGATCAGAGGGGCTCTCTCTCTCGCTGTTTTTTTTTTATCTATTTCTCTTTCGTTCCTCTCCTAGAGTATAAGCTTTTATGATCAGTGGGGTTCTCCCTCTCTCTCTGTTTTTTATCTGTCTCTCTTTCGTTCCTCTCCTAGAGTATAAGCTCTTACGATCAGCGGGGTTCTCTCTCTCTCTCTGTTTTTTTATCTCTCCTTCTTTCCTTTCCTAGAGTGTAAGATCTCTCTGTTTTTTTATCTCTCCTTCTTTCCTTTCCTAGAGTGTAAGATCTTATGATCAGTGGGTTTCTCTCTTTCTGTTTCTCTTTGTTTTTTTTGTTTTTTTTTAATCTCTCTCTTTGTTTCCCCTCCTATAGTGTAAGCTCTTACGATCAGCGGGGTTCTCGATCTATTTTTTTTTCTTATCTGTTTCTTTTTCCTCTCTCTCACTCTCTCTCTATCGTTGCTTTGTTTTTTTTGGGGGTTTTTATTCTTTATTTAGCAGCAAACACGGAAATAACACACAATAATACGTGCATGTTTTGACCTTCACTGGCCTGATACAGATCAACAAACCATCAAGATATGGGTAACGTCATAAAAGTCATTCCATGTCAACCGAACTTTCAATAGTTCTGGGAGGTAGGAATAAATGTAGAGGAATTGGAAAGAAAAAAGGAAACAGTGAACAGGCAAAGAAGGTATGACAAAGAAGGTATGACAAAGAGGAAGAAGAAAGGAGGAGAGAGGAGGGGGGGAAAGAGGGGAACGCACATAGGGAAACATTAGCCAAGGACCAACAGAGGACAGGTCGTGTAGCAACATGAGGATCCAGTGGTGTTCATACTCAGTCTGAGAGTATCCATTTGCCGTAGTCGCTGGAATATTTGAACTCAATCAAGTAATACCAAGTTTTGTAAAAGGCATCATATCTATCGTGGAGTGAAGCTGTCAGGTCCTCTATATATATCAGGTCATTCACTCTACCCGCCCTTGTGGACAAACACGGGGGGACAGAGGACCTTCAATCCAGGGGGACACATGCCCTGTCCGCAATCACCAGAAAGCTCAGCAGTGAACGTTTGTACAATCTGGAAGAGGACTCAGGGAGTTGGAGCAAGAGTAGCGCCAGGCCCAGGATCTGCGTAGTTCCAGTCTGATAAAGTCCCTCCCAAAGCAGCTGTAGAGCTAGGCTTGTCCAAAAAATATGTAAGAAGTCTCCCTTGCCCACTCAATATCTCCAACATTTAGGGTCTACAGCAGGGTACATCCTGTGGAGTTTAGTGGGAATTTTGTACCACTGGGATAGGCATTTATAATTTTTTTTTCTTGCAGTTTCAAGCTGACAGATGTCTTGTGGGCATGGAAGAGAATATTGTCCCTCTGCTTAGTAGAAAGCGTTAAGACCAAGATCCCTTTCTCAAAGCAGAAGTTAACCGGGGGGGTGGGGGGGAATCCTTAGAGTTAACTAACATGAAGTGTGAGATGGCCACACTTCCACACACAACTAAACCCAATGCGAGGTTTAGAAAACAGGCTGTAGATGGGTAAAGTATGAAGAAAATGTCATAGTTAGATAGAACACCACAGGCCCAACGGACATGGGACAGAGCAATTCTGGAGGTCTTCCGTAGTAGGACAGTCACCTCTGACACCGATCTGTTTTGTCTGGAATCTACCCCGAGAGATCCACAAGCGAAACACCATGTAACGCCTGCCTGAATCCACAGACTCAGACGGGCTGTAATGGACAGGCTAGAGGGATGCCACTCACCAAGCAGGACCCCCAGAACCCTGAAACCCTTTAACCCCTATACAGGGATTTGGAATTATAGAGGGCCCTGGATAATTACCACTACCTGTGGAAGGCTGCAGTCCAAGAGAGTAGTCATCAGGCAGGGTCAAACCAGGAACAGGGACAGAATCTGCAGGCAAGGACATAATCAGAAAACAAGCAGTGGTCAAATCCGGATCGGGCAGCGAGGTACATAAACAGCAGGAAGGAAAGGTAGTCAGGAAACAAGCAGAGATCAGCACACAGGAATCACTACACAAATAACACCGGAACCAGGAATAGAACGATCTCTGGCAGTGGTCAGATGACAGGAGGGGGAATAAGAAGGGTGTGGTATCTTCCCATTGGCTGCAGGTGAATGATGGCAACTTCAGCTGGAAGACACACGCCACCTACAGTCAGCCAGTGGTACTGCAGGTTCCAGGGAAACCCAGCCTAGTGGATGAGCGGAGCCTGCGCTCAGCAGAGCCACGGGCTCCGACTCCTCTCCCATCACCAGCACTATACATGGCGGGAACACGACGTCGCCTGGTGATCAGAGCAGAAGTCGCGGAGCGGATTCCGGTGGGGACATGACACACCAGGTCAAATAGGCCCAGTCATAAATCCGGGGAGCCAATGATCAAGGAAAAGGAGGAAGGTATAAGGATAATAGATCTGCGTACCTCCAAGATGGAACAGCAAGCCAAAGTGGCACTGATCGTTGGATGAAGCTTAAGGCCTGGGTTGGAAGGGAGGGACACCCAGGGAGGGCAGCCAATTGGATATCTGAGAAGCTTTGTTCGACTTTGGAGGTCTAGGTGGTCTTCATGGAGGATCTCAAGAAAATGGATGTCAGCTAATAAGGAGTCAGTCTCAGCGTTTCTCTCCCGCTTCAGACGGGCCCTATGTTTTGTGAAAATCCCCCTCTCTACGCACTTATGGGCTTCACATGTTATATTAGGTGAGGTGTCACCCCTGGAGCTGAGATCAAAATACTCTGTTATCCCTCTGTTTTCAATCTCTTTTCTCTTTCTTTCCTCTCCTAGAGTGTAAGCTCTTAGGCTATGTGCGCACGTTGCGTACTAGCCCTGCAGAAATTTCTGCAGCGATCTGAAGAGCACACGTGCGCTTCAAATCGCTGCAGAAAATGTCCGTAGAGAAAAAAAAAAAGCCGATTCCATGCGCTCTGCCTGCTGCTCCTGCCGTAGACAGAGCAGGAGCTGCTGGCAAAGCGCACGGAAGAAGTGACATGTCACTTCTTAGAACGCGCGCTTCGGGCAGCAGCCGAAGCGCTGCGCTCTAATACGCCACGTGCGCATGGCTCCTGCATAATCTCCATAGATTATGCAGGGGACGCAGGACGCATGCAGTTACGCTGTGCTACAAAGCGCAGCGTAACTGCATGTAATTACGCTACGTGCGCACATAGCCTTAGAGTCAGAGGGGTTCTCTTTCTCCTCTTTCCCACATGTATTTTCCTAGCAAAAAAGAAGCTTTCCAGTTTTGAGATTTGTATTAATTTATTCACTGTAAAGTGAACCCTCAAAATTCAGGGAAGCCGACAAATTGGAATTTCAAAAGATCTGCTCATCTCTAGTTACCATACATCTAGTGACTTGAGTTGACTGTGGTTAGACATCTTGTATTTTGCTGACTTTGTGGAATCTTTTACTACATTTTTTTTTTATATTAGTTGAATATTTTGCCACATGTAACTGCTTGAATTATTTTTTAATTAATACTTTTGTCTTTGTGATTTTGTTTCCCTATCTTTTCTACCTAATTGATCTAAATAATAGATGTTACTAGGAAATGGGTAACCTTTTAGTTTTGCAGTAAATTTTATATTTTTATTTTTGCAAACTTATTAGCATGTGAAGTGGAAGTAATTGCATGTATCATGTCCTCCATTGAACGCTCTTTTAAAACATGGCTGCTATTGTGTGATCTGCTTCAGCTACTAGGTGCTACTGCAATAGAGGACAAACTACAAGAAGGAGTGACCGATACCATCGCTAGTCTCCTACTGGCAAACATTAAGCTGTGGATTCTAACTGGAGATAAGCAGGGTAATGCTGGAAATTATGTATATCCTAGCTGTACTACCCGGCTTCGCCCGGGTTAATAACTGCTGTTAACAAAATAGAATGTATTAACAAAAATGTATTCTGCACACAAAAACCACAAAACAAATAGATAGAAATGTAATTATAATATCTGTCTCCCCCCCTCTGTATATATCTCTCTGTGTCTCTCTCTCTATTTCTTTCCCTGTCTGTCTGTCTGTCTGTCTGTCTTTTTCTCCATCTCTCAATCTCTTTCCCTGTCTGTCTATCCATCTCTTTCCCTGTCTGTTTCCCTGTGTCTGTCTCTTTGTCTGTCTCTTTACCTGTCTGTGTCTGTCTATCCATCTCTTTCCCTCTCTTTCCCTGTCTGTCTCTTTCCCTGTCAGTCTGTCTCTTTGTCTGTGTCTGTCTCTTTGTGTCTGTCTCTTACCCTGTGTATGTCTGTTTCTTACCCTGTCTGTGTCTGCCTCTTTCCCTGTCTGTGTCTGTCTCTTTCCCTGGCTGCATTGTGACACGCCAACATTCCATATAAGGGCGTGGCTGCGCATTCTTCTGAAGTTTTGGCTGCACTGTGGTTCCCAGCTCCATTCGCTTTAATGGAGGCAGGTTTTTTGGCGAATAACTGTAAAGCGCAGGGTTAAAATTTCCCCTCAAAACATAGCCTATGACGCTCTCGGGGTCCAGACGTGTGAGTGTGCAAAATTTTGTGGCTGTAGCTGCGACGGTGCAGATGCCAATCCCGGACATACATACATACACACATACACACATTCAGCTTTATATATTAGATTTACTGCACCATTGCTTTTGCCATGCTAATATTAGATAATGATTGTCAGCTCCTGACTATGCCTAATTCTTTCTAAGGATATTATGATAATGGTATAAGCTTTGTTCTAATTGAGGGCTCCAAACATTTATTCTATCGCATGGCAGCTGCCTGCAGTTTCCACTAGAGCAGGGGTCCCCAACCTGTGTCTCGGGAGCCACATGTGGTTCATGGGTGCATGATGTGTGGCTTGCGGCTGTCTTCCAGCTTGGTCATAAACACCAGGACTAACAAACGGCTATGAAGAGCAGGTCTCCATATGGTGACTTTTGTCAGTAATACCACATAGAAGAGCAGATCGGAAAGGCTTTGTGGTAGGAACCTCTGGACCTTGGTGAACTGCCAATGTGTGATTTCTTTGGAAAAGCTTTTTGCTGTCGTTATACCAGAAATGGGGTCTCTGGGTATCACTACTATGAGGGGGGCGGGAACTGAACGTGGCTCATGACCCTCTCTCAAAGGTGAATGTGACTTCTGACTCTCTTTAAGCTAAATGTGGCTCTCAGGGTCAGAAAGGTTGGGGACCTCTGCACTAGAGGCAGCCTACTGCTCGACACTTAGCTAATAACGCTTTACTTTCAGAGAACATATCTGATATACTTTATATCTGTCATATGTATTACTGTCAAATGTAATAGATCACAGGAAGAGTCACATCTTGGTATTGTTTTAAAGCTAAGAACTAGCCCAAGGAAGAGCAGACTAAAGTGGTAGTTGCCCTGATTTGGAAAGGTACAACCACTGTAAAGTTTAACCTGTTCACAACGCATGACATACTGGGTATGTCATAGATCGTATGAGGTTAATCCCCGCCACCTGCCGTAGGCAGTCCGCGGCGATCCGCACACATGTCATCTGATTTCAATAGCTGACCTGTGTGCCTACCAGGCGCGTATGGAATCGCGTTTCACCCGCGCCTATTAACCCCTTATATATCGCTGTCAAAATCTGCCAGCGAGATGTAACCGCGCCGCCATAAGTACAACTTACCCAGCACCATCGGAAGTCACGTGACGTCATCACGTTACTTCCGGTGGTTGCCATGGTAGCACAGGGTCATGTGATGACTCCTGTAGCTATCATAAGTCACTTTCTCTCACTGCCGACAGACTGTCGTGTGTGAGACTAAGGGCTCATGCGCACGTTGCGGAATTACATGCATTTACACTGCCTATTGCACTGCAGCGTAAATGCATGCGTCCCTTGTCCCCTGCACAATCTATGAAGATTGTGCATGATACGTGCGCACGTTGCTTTTCTGAACGCAGCGATTTGGGTGCTAAAATTTTGACCCAAATCCGTGCGTTCAAAAATGCAGCATGTCAATTAATTTGTGCGCTTTAGATGCAGCTCCCACTCTGTCTATGGTGTGGGCAGCATCCCAAGCGCATGAAATCGGCTTTATTTCTACAGAAAATCTGCATCCATTATGCAGTATTTCTGCAGCGATTTGAAGCGCCCATGTGCTGTCAAATCGCTGCAGAATATTTAGCAGGTACGTGCAAACAAGGCCTAAAGCAGCTTTTCTCTAGATCTCAGCTGTGTAGCTGTGATCTGGAGAAATGGAAGAGCGATCAGATTGCTGATCGTTATAGTCCCCTAAGGCTAGTAAAATAAAAAAAGTTAAAAAAAAGTTTTAAAAAAAATCTAAAAGTTCAAATCACCCTCCATTTGGTCCATTGAAAATTAAAAGGTTAAAAAAGCCCTATCAAAATATAAAATCAATTAATCTGATCAGTAAATGGCATAGCGGCAAAAAAATTCCAAACGCCAAAATTTAGTTTTTTGGTCACTGCAAATTTTGCGCAAAATGCCATAACAGGCGATCAAAACGTAGTATCTGCGCAAAAATTGTACTGTTATTATTATTATTGTTTATTTATAGAGCACCATTGATTCCATGGTGCTGTACATGAGGGGGTTACATACAGAATACATATACACGTTACAATAGACAGACTATCACAGAGGGAGGAGGGCCCTGCCCTTGCGGGCTTACATCCTAAAGGATTTTGGGGAGGAGACAGTAGGTGGGGTGTAGGTTGGGCGGCAGCTCCGCACGATGGTGGGGCGGCAGCTCCGCACGGTGGTGGGGCGGCAGCTCCGCACGGTGGTGGGGCGGCAGCTCCGCACGGTGGTGGGGCGGCAGCTCCGCACGGTGGTGGGGCAGTGAGGTCATTGTAGATTATAGGCATTTCTGAACAGATGAGTTTTCAGGGTCCGTTTGAAGTTTGCAAGTGTAGTAGACAGTCTGAAAAAAACTGAAAAAGCTGACTGTTAAAAAACGTCAGCTCGAGGCGCAAAAAATAAGCAGTTATTGAGCCATAGATCCCAAAAAATGAAAACAGGTTTCGGAAAATGGTGCAAAAAGTGCGCCACTTTTTTTGGTCAAACTTGTGAATTTTTTTAACCCCATAGATAAAAGTAAACCTATACATTTTTTATGTCTACAAACTCGTACCGACCTGAGGCATCACAGCGACACATCAGTTTTATCATATAGTGAATAAAATATCCCAAAAACTATTGTGCAATCGCACTTTTTTGTAGTTTTTCCGCACTTGAAATTTTTTTGCTGTACACTACATGGTAAAACTTATGGGGTTTTTTTAAAAGTACAGCTCGTCCTACAAAAAACAAGCCCTTATAGGGCAAGATTGACGGAAAAATAAAAAAAAGTTACGGCTCTCAGAAAAAGGGGAGTAAAAAAATCGCCCGCAGGTGAAGGGGTTAAAAATGTCTCCAACTCCCTGTATGCAATACATATTGGCTATTGAATTGAATGCTATTGTCTTGGTTACTTCTTCTTGATCATATCGACAGTGGAATGGAGACCATTGCTCTTTAGTTGTAATTGCCACTATCTACAAGTATCCAGTCTGTTGGAATCTCATTATTTGTTTTTCAGAATATGTTTCTGCTAAAACCTAGTACAGTTAAGATAGGTATGGAGAAAAAAAAGTGTTTTAAGACATTCATCCTGGGCTTAACTAAGTTTCTATATGTTTTTCCTTCACAGAAACGGCCATGAATATTGGGTATTCATGCCACATGCTCACTGATGACATGAATGATATTTTTATAGTGTCTGGTCGCACAGTAACTGAAGTACGGGAAGAACTAAGGTAGGCTCTGATCACTACTGCCACTACTGCGGACCGAATAATTGGCCATACAAGATAAGTATCATGCCCTGAACTCCATTTATATCTTTATCCTAGGAAAGCAAAGGAGGCCACTTTTGGACAGAGTGGGAACCTATACAACGGGCATCAATTCTCTGAGAAGACAATGGAAACAAAGCTTCATTCTGTCTATGAGGAAACTGTAACTGGTGAATATGCCTTAGTTGTTAATGGACATAGCTTGGTAAGTATCTATATATATATTATTTTTAAAGTCTGCTATTATGGATTTTGTACATTATTTCCTCCTGTGTAAAAGAAAAAGGAAAACCTAGTGGCAAAAATCTTTTTTTCCCCCGAATTCTTTGCTTGCAGGAACTTTTTACTTGTGTATAATGGATCAATCACAAGATTGCGTGCAAGGCTTTAAGGGGAATGGGTATCCAGGTTTTTGCTACCTTATAGTAGAGCAGCATAATGTAGGAAGAGACACCCTGATTTCAGCAATGTATCAGTTTACTGTGAGCGTCCATTGTGATACATTCAGAGTTTTCTCTGCTGTAAATGTAGCAGTGCTCAGAAAGCTAACCCTGCCCACACCCCTGATCAGCAGCTTTCTATGTACATTATATATTGATTGTAAGTTGATAATCAGTGCTGAGGGTGTTGTTAGACCAGGTGGCACAAAAGAAGATAGTGTGGCAAGGATAATCTCATGCTGATAAAACACTGATTGTATTCAAATTACAGCACACAACATAGTTAGTGACACATCACTGAAATCGCTACCTCAGCCACTGCCCTATGCTGCCCTCAGACTGCATAGCAAAAATCTGCTGACAGATTCACTTTTAAGGGGCTAGTCCTAGAAGAAAAAGTTGTCCTCAATCCTTAGGTTAGGGGATTCCTTACTGCTGGGTTTACTAGGACTCCCAGAAATTCCAAGAAAGGGTCTCTAGATCCCAGGATCTAGGCTTTGCAGAGGTGCCCATGCTCAAGGTCCACTATACGTATTCATTGTCTGTGGGACGCCTGGAAATAACAGAGCGCTGTATTCTGCTTTCTTTATCAGGCCCATAAAAATGAATGTAGCAGAGGTTGAGCATGCGTTACTCAAGATCCAAAGTCCTGTTCTTGGTTTTGCTAGAGGTCCCAGTGGTGGGACCTGCAGTGATCAGTGAGTTGTGCCCTATTCAATAGGTACAGATAACATTACATTTTTGTTATAGGAATTTAATACTTGAACAATTAGGCTTGTGTGTAGCTAAGAATAATCTCTCATCTTTGACTTGTATATTCTTAATCTTGTTTGGTTTTGTACAGTGTTCTATTGCAGTTGCAGGGATATCCTTTCTGTCATTATTTCTGATTTAAAGAGTACAGGCTGACCTTTTAAATATTGTAAAAGAGTCTCCATAGCCCGTGCAAGATGGCTATAATCACTACACTGGATTCCAGTAAGCCTAGAGCTCGTCGTCTTGCCAAAAGGAATTTGTTTTCATTAGAGAATGTGTTTCTTGTACTAATATTGGACTGTGAGTTTGTGAAGAGAATGGTTTCTAATCAAGCATTTGACCTCATCATTATGTTTGATCTGATTCTCTAGTTGATGCTAAAATGTTTCACTAACAATTGAATTTTAGAACGTGAAAATGTATATTTTTTTTCCTTTACTAATCCTCTGTGCATGTGTGCAACTCTATAATGGGACTTTATTTTAATCCTAAAAGATCTTAAATAAAATAGACTAGAATAGATTGATCTGTATTTCTTTTAGCCTAAAAGGATAGGCTATAAATGGTGATGTATGACATTAGAAAAAGCAATACCATTATAGTCCATGGGATGTATTCAGTCTTGCAGCTTATGTCCATTTAAGTGTATGGGGTTGGGTTGTAATACCATATACATACTTTGCAAAAATAGACCCCTTTTCTTCTAATCTCTTCGAAGACTTCTAAAATAATTGCTCCTGTTAGCTGATCCAGTAAAGTAGTTTCCGTTACAATGGTTACTGATTGCACCTGTACCAACGGATCAGAAGTAGTTTTGAGCGGACCCGGATCGGCAAAATCCTGATCCGCAAAATCCTGATCCGCACGGTTCGAGAGTACGATCCGAGTCCGACCAGTACCTGGGATTCGGGGTGCACGATCCGGATCCGGGATTTTTTTTCTCTTCTCTCTCTCTTCTCTCTCTCTTCTCTCTCTCTCTCTTCTCTCTCTCTCTCTCTTCTCTCTCTATAGCCGCGGACATCTGATCCAGACTTCGGCGGCAACCCGATCCGGATCCGCTCAACTCTAGTCAGAATCTTATAATTGTTTTCCTGTGCTGCACAGGCGATGGAAAATTTATGAATGAGGATAAAGGACTTTTTCCAGTCCTCCTCGGGAATGGAAGTCCTTAAATCTCTATTCCACTTCTCGATATATTTAAGGTCTCCCATGTCCGCCTCTGTAATCAGGAAGGCGTAAACCAGAGACAAGAGATGCCCGAGAGAATCTTCCCGCAAAAACAATTGTTCAAATTTTGTGGGCTGAGCCGCAAAAAGCCCAAGTCTGTTGTCAACCTTCAAGAAGGACCTAAGTTGAAGGTATTCCAGCCAAGCCGTTGGATGCCTACCCTCTGTGAGAAAAAGGGCCGAAAAAAGGGGTACTTCAAACTGTGCAAAGTCTGGGCTATCCGTGTGTCCTCCCCCCTCCTCCAACATAAGAAACGCTCGACTCCCATCCCTGGGGGGAACTCCGGGTTAGAGAAGAGCGGTGAGCGTGAACCAGGACCCCTTGAGAGAGATCCCCACCTGCACTCCACGTCTTAGACCCTCAGCGATGCCTTGAGAAACTCCGCCTCTCCATCTATCCGTCTCCTCCGCGACGGTGTGATCCACGGGAGGAACTGCAGGGGTGTTTCGGAGCAAACCTGCTCCAGACTCACCCATTGTTTAGTGCTCCTATTAAATTGCCAATCCATTAGTCTCAGCAGAAGAGACGCCTTGTGGTACTTTTTAAAGTCTGGCAACCCTGCCCCCCCTCTCCCTTAACTCTACTCAACACTCTCCCCCCCACCCGAGAGCTCCTCCCTCCCCACACAAATTTGTTAATAATTGTCTGTATTCTGGTAAAGAAAAACGATGGTAGTGCTATAGGGGCCGTTTGAAAGATATATAGAAAACTAGGGAGAACATCCATCTTGATGAGATTAATACGTCCAAACCAGGACAGTTTCTGTCTATCGATTTGTTTAAGGTCTCTTATAGTGCATTCCAACAAAGGGAGGTAATTGAGGTGAAAAATCGTAATACTGTCCTGTGGTACCGCCACCCCCAGATAAGTCAGGGCCGATGTCTGCCATCTAAAAAGGAAAGTTGGATGCAATATGATCTACTTCCCTCGCAGGCAGAGTGAAATTCAAGACTTCTGATTTATTATAGTTAACTTTAAAGTTGCTTAGATGTCCGAAGTTCTTAATTTCCTTAACCAAGGAGGGAAAGGATATGTGGGGCTGTGTAATGTATAGGAGGAGGTCATCTGCATATAATGCTGCTTTACAATGATGCTCTCCCACCTCTATCCCTTTTATATCTGGGTTCTGTCTAATGGCTAAAGCCAAATGCTCCATTACGGATACAAATAGGAGGGGGGATAAGGGACAACCCTGTCTGGTACCATTTTTTATGCTAATTGGCGCGGACAAGGACCCATTTACCTTTATTCTGGCAGTCGGTGTACTATAAAGGGAGTCCACTCCTCTAAGGAACCTGTCACCTATTCCCACCTGTCTCAAAGATGCCAACATGAAACTCCAGCTGACCCGGTCGAAGGCTTTCTCCGCATCTATGGAAAGTAAACACATAGGTAGTGCCTTTGCCTTCGCCCGAGCCAGCAGAAGAAACGTCTTATTCGTGTGATCTCTTGCCTCTCGACCCCCCACAAAACCCACCTGGTCCGTGTGTATCACTTTTGGGAGCAAAGGTGCCAGTCTATTGGCGAGAGCTTTTGAAAAGAATTTGACATCTATATTAATCAATGATATGGGACGGTAATTGGAGACATTAACCGGGTCCTTCCCTAGCTTCGGAATTACACATATACGCGCCTCTAGAGACTGAGGAACAAAAGATGCTCCAGCAAGCACCGAGTTAAAGACCCGTGTCAAAAAGGGGACAATCTGTTCCTTAAAAACTCTAAAAAATGTAGTTGTAAAACCATCCGGTCCCGGGCTCTTACCTACTGGGGTGTCTTTGATAACCGAAGATATCTCCTCTTCCGTAAAATCTGACTCCAGCGTCTCAATTTCTGATTGCGCTAGCCTAGGCAAGGCAGTCCGCTGGACATAGTCCTCGATCTTATTATTGAGTGCCGTCGGTGACATATCAGTAAATGGACCCTTTATGTTGTACAGTTCCCCATAAAAGGCCCGGCACTCTTCAGCTATTTTAACCGGGTCCTGAATCATATGTCCTCCTCTGTCCTTAATTTTCGGGATATGATTTGTGAGTTTCCTCGGGTGAATAAACCTGGCTAATGCCCTTCCGCACTTGTCTGCATGTTCATATAAGTATCCCTGTAAACGTACCCTCTGTGCATAGTATTTTTGATCTAAGAGCCCCCTAAGTTCCTCCCGTGATTCGACCAATTCAACATACACCGAGGCCGATAAGGATTTTTTGTGGGACGCCTCCAAGGTCTGTATTCGCTGAACCAAAGAGGTAATCAGAGAGGCCCTCTCCCGTTTAAGTCTCGATCCATGCTTTATTAATATACCCCGCACCACACATTTAAGGGCCTCCCACTGTGTCAGCAAGGCTGTCTGGTCCTGAGTGTGAATTTCCAAGAAATCACTCATCACCTGTCGTATTTCCGCTACACATAAGTCGTCTTTAAGTAGATGTTCATTAAGACGCCAAGTCCATGGTCGCCGCGAACCATCTTGGGGAGTGAGTTGGACGAACACCGGTGCATGGTCCGATAGACCTATAGACCCTATGGAGGCCTGGGCATGCCACGGTATGGCGTGTTGGCTAATCCACAACATGTCTATACGGCTGTAAGATGAATGAATTGGGGAGAAATAAGAGTAATCCCTCTCCGTGGGATGCAGTGCCCTTCAAATATCAACCAATTGTAATGCTTGCAACTTTTGCCCTAGTGCCAACATCCTTTTTTGTGAAATAAAACGCCGCCCCGAGGAGGTATCAATTGCCGGTTCAAAGGTGAAATTAAAGTCCCCCCCAGCTATTAAAGACCCTTCTGCAAATTCCGCCAGCCGAGACAGGAGGGAAGAGCATGCCACAGTGGGTCTGGAGTTAGGTAAATACCAG
Source organism: Anomaloglossus baeobatrachus (assembly GCF_048569485.1). Classification (NCBI taxonomy): domain Eukaryota; kingdom Metazoa; phylum Chordata; class Amphibia; order Anura; family Aromobatidae; genus Anomaloglossus; species Anomaloglossus baeobatrachus. Next base: position 504,428,169 of record NC_134356.1, on the reverse strand, counting down.
TTAGCTACGGTATATACACCCACACCAATCTGGAGCTTCAGAAATATAAATCTACCCTCAGGATCCACCAAAGAGTCAATCACGGAGAACACCAATGACTTATGGAGAGCAATGGAGACCCCCCCGGATTTAGCAGTCGGGTTAGGGCTGTGAAACCATGTTGTGTATAATCTATCCCTAAGAACTGGGACCTGGCCTGCTTTAAAATGGGTCTCTTGTAATAATAACTCCTGAGTCCTCTGTTTATGCATAGCATAAAATATTTGCGATCTCTTTTGCGGCACATTCAACCCTTTACAATTAAGGGAGCCAAAATTAAGTTACGTCATGCCGAGCACTGGGGTCCCACACCTAAGGATAGGGGTGAAGAAGGGGAAAGAGAGATGACCAGAGTAAGGAGCAAGAAACGCAGCAAGAATCAAGAAAAGATTAGGCTGTGAAATAGAGAAAAAGAAAGGGAAAACAAAGATTACAAACTGTACCCCAACAAATGCGGTAATTCCTGGGTATTGCTTTCAAGCGTCACTCAATCCGCGACGCGTAAACCCAAACTAAGCGTGTGCTTTCCAGAACGGAAGCCCCCAGCCCCCTCCCGGCCTCATTATAAAACCCAAACCACGGACAAACCCCAGTTCAGATGCGCGCCCTGCAATTCCCATCCCCCCCACGTCCCACCCCCCTCAGGGGTAGGAAGGGAGGGAGAAGAGAGAGGTAGAGAGAGAGAAAAAAAAAGGGGGACCAGGAAGGGGGGAAGGAGAGAAAAAAAAAGGGGGAAAGGAAAAAAGGGGGGGAGGAGAGAGAAGAAAAAAGGGGGTGAGGAGAGAAAAAAAAAAAGGGTGGGGGAAGTAAAAAAGGGGGGGGAAGGAGAGGGAACAAAAGGGGGGAAAGGAAAAAAGGGGGGGAGGAGAGAAAAAAAAAGGGGGAAAGGAAAAAAGGGGGGGGAAGGGGGGCAAGGAAAAAGGGGGGGAGGAGAGAAAAAAAAGGGGAGAAAGGAAAAAAGAGGGGAGGGAAGGAGAGGAGAAGAAAAAAAAAAGGGGGGGACGAGGACAGGGGGGACAGGGCCACGGGGGGCAAGAAGAAAGGGGGAAGAGAGAGGTCGAGGAGCACGGACCCGAAAAGAGGCGATAAAAGGCCAAAGGGGACACAGAAGGAGGAAGCGGAAGGAAACATGAAAAACGGGGGGGTGTTAATCATTACCATAAATGTCCTATATCAAAATGCTAGGAATTCTGTAAAATCATCTAACTACAAGAATCGGGGGCAGGAGGGCAAAATTGTAGTGGCAGAGAGAGGGAACCGTTTCGACTCACGTAAGTTATTATATGTAGCGTTAAACCTCTCCCATGACTTCATTAACTTAAACTTAGCCCCTCAATCAGCCCTCCGTATCCAACCCCCAAATAACAATACTACTCAAGTACAGTATAAAGTGTGAGAAGCATACAAGCCCCGTCTTGACGAACATCAGTCCTCTCCTCGCGATTACTTCTTGGAGGACGCTGAGGAAGCCCCCGCGAGAATTCTCTTGGAATAGAAGGCCAGTCCTCAATTTCAACTCTGGGAAGATTCAAGGCCTTCGAAAAGGGTGTCAGATTCTCTGGTGAATGAAGAACGTGCATTCGGCCGCCACTGCGGACTTGAAGGCGAAAAGGGAAACCCCAGCTGTACACCAAGTCCCGTGACCGAAGGAGCTCCAACAGAGGCCGTAGTGCTTACCTCCTCTGGAGAGTAAGACGAGAGAGGTCGGGTAGGATCTGCAACTTAATCTTTTGGAAAAGGAAAGGTACCCCTTCCCGGAGCTACAGCAGAATAGACTCCTTTTGTAAATAATGGTGGACCCGACAGATCACGTCCCGCGGGAACTCCGAGTCCGCTGGTTTGGGTCCCAAGGATCTGTGTGCTCTATCAAGTTCGATCTCCGTGGCTGGAGGGAGCCCCAATATCTTGTTGAAGATTCTTTGGAGGACACGTGGAAGTTCCCTGGAATCAACGGACTCTGGCAGACCCCGTACTCTCAAGTTGTTGCGTCGTCCTCTGTTCTCTGCATTGTCCAGTGCTTCAGTCAGGTAGTGGAGCTGGCGAGATTGGGTCTCTAGCAACTCTTTATGAGAGGATAAGTCCTTCTGCATTTCTTGTAATTGGGTCTCCTGAGACAGGACCCTTGCATCTATATTCTGCACACTGGAACGCATTTCTGTCAGCTCTGACCTGCACGCCTTCTCCAATCTGGAGATATAGCCTTCCATGTCCTCTCTGGATGGGATGCTGATGATTCTTGCTCTGAGCTCCCTCAGCTCCCTCAGGACACAGGAACCTTCCTGCCCCAGCCCCAGAGTGCTGACATGCTGAGAAATCTGGCTGGTGGAGTGCTCCATACTCTCCATATCTTCTATATTAGCTCTGACCTCTGTGCCTGTCACAGCAGCTGCAGTGCCACTGAGTAGCAATGGGCTGGAGGTCCAGGGAGACCCATCTTCCTGTCCCTCCTGGAGCTCCATTGACAGTGAAGGGCTCAGGGGCAAAGTCAGATCCCTCTCCCCTCCTCTAGGAGAAGCTGCAGAGTCTGCAAGGCCCAGGCCTCTCACCCAACGCCCGTCCACCTCCTCTCCCACTGCCAGGACCTGCCCCCCATGCTGTGAAGACACCAGAGCCTGCTCCCTCCGAGTACCTGGCTCCTCAAACCCCACTTCTCCTCCAGCTGCACAGGATCTGTCACCGTCTGGATTCCTGCCTCCACCTTCTGCTCCTCTGGCTGTTCTCTGCTGTGGGCCTCTGACAGGTACTCCGTGCGCCTCCACCCACTCCCCCGCCGCCACTGCTGCTTAGCTGACAGGGCCAGCGGCCATCTTACTTCCCTCCTGCTCCATCTGTGCCACTCTTGGTTTAGCCAGAAATCGCTGGATGCTGCCTCGATTCTGCCTGGAAAGGTGTTCTTGAACTCCCTTCCGCCTCCTCGTGCTCATAGTCCGGGATAGAGGGCCGAAAAAATTAATGTAGCAGCTGATTTCCTGGGAGATAAGGGGGAGCTGAGGCAAAGCACAACCTCACTCCCTCATGGCCAGGACACGCCCCATGAGATTGTTTTTATTTTTTTTGTTTTGTTTTTTTTTTCATTTGAAATTGAAAAAAGTCTAATATGGACTTCTTATCTGTATTATTTGTTGTGTTGTGAATAAAATATGACTATAAGAGATTTCCATTCATGTTTTAAATAGTATACCACTATATAGTACAAGAGTTTACAAGCACAAAAGTGTATGTAGACATTACAGCACAGGATCAAACAGGTAAAACATTTTTTAAAAACAGGCAAGAAATTTTTTTTACTGCACAAAATCAGCTGTGATCCCGTGCTATAAAGTCTGTATACTCTTTTATATCCTCCCCTGCCCTGGAGATATGGCATCATCAGTCCATGTCCCTGTACGGTCAGACGTGGCCATTACACAGTACATAGCATACTGTATGTAAGATTATCTCAGCACAGGAACTTTTTTTTAACCACATCCAATTGTGGAAACTTATTGTTCCAAGGTCTATTGATTGAAATGAACTATAAAATTAACTTAGCTCACGGGAACAGCCATTTCAATTTCAAAAAATGATCTGCAGAGGACTTCCCAGATGGATTTTTATGATACCTCACTACTAATCTCTGTGGATGCTGTTTTACACATATTTGTTATAGAAGTTATTACTTTCTGTCATTTGTTTTGAAGAAAAAAAAAATGAATTTAAGAACAATGTTTTTGTGTTTACAGGCCCATGCCCTGGAAGCAGACATGGAGAAGGAATTTTTGGAGATTGCATGCATATGCAAGACTGTGATCTGTTGCAGAGTGACTCCTCTTCAGAAAGCACAAGTGGTTGAACTGGTGAAAAAGTATAAAAAAGCAGTCACCCTGGCCATTGGGGATGGTGCTAATGATATCAGCATGATAAAAAGTAAGCCGTGCAAGCCTTATTTCATATCAGCTGTTCTTTGTGCTATAGTTTGTCTTTTCAGGCTTTCTTTTAAAGCTCCACTAAATCACTAAACTAGAGCTTATAGAAGCAGTGTTATTAGGAGAGATGATACAATGCTATAGAAAGACTCTGTTTCACCAGGAATGGCTTATAGTAGAGAAAATAAATTACATTCAGCTGTACAACAGATATTCATAAAGCATATAGTACTTATTTTGAACCCCATTTAACAGGTTAGTACTAAGTTCACCCTATTCACTCTCTATGTAACTCTATGTGGCTGTACTTGCCTAACTCCAGCACCTGATTCACCTCTGCTCCATTCAGATGGAGCTCTTCAGAGGTCCATTCTCGAGATCAGTGGTGGTCCCAGAGTTCAGATCCCCACTCCCTTCCCTCGCTACCAAGTTGTTCCCTATGCTATTGTAGGGGAAAAATTACTTTGTGTAAACCCTTTGAGGAACACCTTTATTCAAAAGATCAATAAAAGTAAAAACACGGAGGCAGACATAGAAAAAAAATATTCACACTCAAATTCTGCAAAAACGTTCCATATGGTTGTGAAAAAAACAGGACTTTTAGCTTACGGTATATGTGTTAGTTATGGTAAAATGACATATCTAGTATGCATTTAATGGGTAAAATTTCAAAACTGGTATGAAACACACTAATCAATTCATATAAATGTAACATTATGTCTGATCTTTGTAGTCACCTGCACTGAGTACAAGAGCATGGTATACCTTGTCCTCTAAAGTCAAAGCAGGCCATAGTGTCATGGGGAATGCCTACTACTCAAGCAGACGGCCACATTCATTAATACTTCTGCATTCCTTCTTACACCCAGTATATGGGATAACATTTACTAAATAGGGCAGAACATTACATACTTAGCCCAAAATGTCTAAAGGGAACCTGAGGGGAAAACCTTTCTCCTTAAGGAGACCTGTCATCTGATTTACAGTGCAGACCAAAAGTTTGGACACACCTTCTCATCTCTAGAACAACTATTAAGAGGAGACTTTTTTTTTTTTTTTTTATTTCAAATCTGTTTTATTGATGAAACTGTTGTCAACATACAAACATATCATTTGTGCAATTACAATACATAAACATCATTTTCTCAATGCCGGGATAACATCCAGAAATTGTTACATTACTAAATTTCTTGGAATTCTTCAAATTATCTTTGTGATATTACCATACAACCACTTATAAATTATAGGTCAGAATTCCCACTTTAAGAGGAGACTTTGTGCAGCAGGCCTTCATGGTAAAATAGCTGCTAGGAAACCACTGGTAAGGACAGGCAACAAGCCTAATAGACTTGTTTGGGCTAAAGAACACAAGGAATGGACATTAGACCAGTGTAAATCTGTGCTTTGGTCTGATGAGTCCAAATTTGAGATCTTTGGATCCAACCACAGTGTCTTTGTAGAAAAGGTGAACGGATGGACTCTACATGGCTGGTTCCCACCATGAAGCATGGAGGAGGTGGTGTGACGGTGTGGGGGTGCTTTGCTGGTGACACTGTTGGGGATTTATTCAAAATTAAAGGCATACTAAACCAGCATGGCTACCACAGCATCTTGCACCGGCATGCTATTCCATCCGGTTTGCGTTTAGTTAGACCATCATTTATTTTTCAACAGGTCAATGACCCCAAACACACCTCCAGGCTGTGTAAGGGCTATTTGACTAAGAAGGAGAGTGATAGGGTGCTACGCCAGATGACCTGGCCTCCACAGTCACCAGATCTGAACCCAGTCGAGATGGTTTGGGGTGAGCTGGACCGCAGAGTGAAGGCAAAAGGGCCAACAAGTGCTAAGCATCTCTGGGAACTCCTTCAAGACTGTTGGAAAACCATTTCCGGTGACTACCTCTTGAAGCTCATCAAGAGAATGCCAAGAGTGTGCAAAGCAGAAATCAAAGCAAAAGGTGGCTACTTTGAAGAACCTAGAATATAAGACATATTTTCAGTTGTTTCACACTTTTTTAAGTATTTCATTCCACATGTTTTTATTCATAGTTTTGATGTCTTCAATGTGAATCTACAATTTTTAGAGTCATGAAAGTAAAGAAAACTCTTTGAATTAGAAGGTGTGTCCAAACTTTTGGTCAGTACTGTATGTTGCCCAAGCCATGGGCAGAATGAATCTGATTCTCGCTGCACAATGCAGCCAGGTACGTTTTCCACTGCTGCACTTTGGTGGAGCAGGAATAGTCTTATTTATGGTCCATAAGCGGCTCTTCCTAGCGCTGCTGAAGGTAATTGACAGATCTCTCCCTTGTGTGCTCATGCGAAGAGAGCCGCCAATCACCTGCAGCACCACTGGGAAGAGTGCAGGACCGCTCTGGCTGAGGAAGTATGGCTGTTTGGCCTGCTCAGCAAAAGGGACGGGGAAAGGTGTGCTAATGGCCTGGATATCAGTAGATTGATACATTAGGTGTTTGCTTAAAGGGAACCAGTCACCACTTTTTTTGGTGTATAAGCTCCGGCCACCACCTCCGGGCTCTTATATACTCATTCTAACATGCTGTATATAAGAGCCCAGGCCGCTGTGAGAACATAAAAAACACTTTATAATACTTACCTAACGGTCGCGCAGTTGGCCATGTGGGCGTCTCCGTTGTCCAATGTCGGCGCCGCCTCTTTCGGCCATCTTCGTCCTCCATCTTCTGAAGCTGTGGTGCTTGACGCTTCTGACGTCATACACACTCGCCGGCATTCAGGTCCTGAGCAGGCGCACTTTGATCTGCCCTGAGCAGGGCAAATCAAAGTATTGTAGTGCGCCTGCGCAAGACCGGCGAGTGTGTATGACGTAGACGCGTCATGCACACAGGCTTCAGAAAGAGGACAAAGATGGCCGAAAGAGGAGGCGCCGGTAACAAGACGCCCATATGGCCAACCGCGCGACCTTTAGGTAAGTATTATAAAGTGTTTTTTATGTTATACCCCCGGCCTGTGCTCTTATATACAGCATGTTAGAATGCAGTATATAAGAGCCCGGTGGTGGTGGCTGCAGCTTATACGCCAAAAAAGTGGTGAAAGGTTCCTTTTAAGGCTAACAGGATCCATATTTGGAGTACAAGAATTTAGCTGAACCATGGATTTGTGTTATTCAAAGCCTCCTGAGGAACCCCTGTGTTTTGATCAAGCAGAGGGGAAACGCGCCGAGGCGGAACAGATAAGGATAAATTGTTCTTGGATACAGTCAGGGCCAGAAATATTTGGACAGTGGCACAAGTTTTGTTATTTTAGCTGTTTACAAAAACATGTTCAGAAATACAATTATATATATAATATGGGCTGAAAGTGCACACTCCCAGCTGCAATATGAGAGTTTTCACATCCAAATCGGAGAAAGGGTTTAGGAATCATAGCTCTGTAATGCATAGCCTCCTCTTTTTCAAGGGACCAAAAGTAATTGGACAAGGGACTCTAAGGGCTGCAATTAACTCTGAAGGCATCTCCCTCGTTAACCTGTAATCAATGAAGTAGTTAAAAGGTCTGGGGTTCATTACAGGTGTGTGGTTTTGCATTTGGAAGCTGTTGCTGTGACCAGACAACATGCGGTCTAAGGAACTCTCAATTGAGGTAAAGCCGAACATCCTGAGACTGAAAAAAAAAAAGAAAAAATCCATCAGAGAGATAGCAGACATGCTTGGAGTAGCAAAATCAACAGTCGGGTACATTCTGAGAAAAAAGGAATTGACTGGTGAGCTTGGGAACTCAAAAAGGCCTGGGCGTCCACGGATGACAACAGTGGTGGATGATCGCCGCATACTTTCTTTGGTGAAGAAGAACCCGTTCACAACATCAACTGAAGTCCAAAACACTCTCAGTGAAGTAGGTGTAGCTATCTCTAAGTCAACAGTAAAGAGAAGACTCCATGAAAGTAAATACAAAGGGTTCACATCTAGATGCAAACCATTCATCAATTCCAAAAAAAGACAGGCCAGACTTAAATTTGCTGAAAAACACCTCATGAAGCCAGCTCAGTTCTGGAAAAGTATTCTATGGACAGATGAGACAAAGATCAACCTGTACCAGAATGATGGGAAGAAAAAAGTTTGGAGAAGAAAGGGAACGACACATGATCCAAGGCACACCACATCCTCTGTAAAACATGGTGGAGGCAACATGATGGCATGGGCATGCATGGCTTTCAATGGCACTGGGTCACTTGTGTTTATTGATGACATAACAGCAGACAAGAGTAGCCGGATGAATTCTGAAGTGTACAGGGATATACTTTCAGCCCAGATTCAGCCAAATGCCGCAAAGTTGATCGGACGGCACTTCATAGTACAGATGGACAATGACCCCAAGCATACAGCCAAAGCTACCCAGGAGTTCATGAGTGCAAAAAAGTGGAACATTCTGCAATGGCCAAGTCAATCACCAGATCTTAACCCAATTGAGCATGCATTTCACTTGCTCAAATCCAGACTTAAGACGGAAAGACCCACAAACAAGCAAGACCTGAAGGCTGCGGCTGTAAAGGCCTGGCACAGCATTAAGAAGGAGGAAACCCAGCGTTTGGTGATGTCCATGGGTTCCAGACTTAAGGCAGTGATTGCCTCCAAAGGATTCGCAACAAAATATTGAAAATAAAAATATTTTGTTTGGGTTTGGTTTATTTGTCCAATTACTTTTGACCTCCTAAAATGTCGAGTGTTTGTAAAGGAATGTGTACAATTCCTACAATTTCTATCAAATATTTTTGTTCAAACCTTCAAATTAAACATTACAATCTGCACTTGAATTCTGTTGTAGAGATTTCATTTCAAATCCAATGTGGTGGCATGCAGAGCCCAACTCGCGAAAATTGTGTCACTGTCCAAATATTTCTGGACCTAACTGTAGCTTCTGCATGTTGGTGATTAGTTTAAGTACGGCTAATATTGCATGCTAACGTCTATAACATTACTAACCAAAGTGCATGAGAGGCGGGAGATATGGTATATATCTAATCTTGTCATGTTGATTATGGTGGGATGGATGGTCGGTGAGCAACACAATAAATCCTATGCTGCTGATCTGGATACCATGAATCTTTGTCATCGTCTATATTTTGATTTCTAATATCTACTAATCAACATAATCTATGCATATAGAGTAATGTGCTAACATTTCATCAAAAATATGGAATTGCATGTGGATGAATGTATTATTGAATACTGTACCTGATAATGGGATCATGAATGTATGTATTTGTTTTTCCCTATATTAATGTGAAATTTAAAGCGTGATTATCCAAGATTGGGTCATTTAATGGGTAAATGATCTTGATTCTCTTTTTTCCTTCTTTGTGTCCTCCCCCTTACTTTGCCTGTCTCTTATTATGGTATGTTGAAAAGGGATCTAGGGGGTTTGAAGGGCATTGAGAGGGATTAGGGAGCGGCAGGTATGCTCCCGGTCTATTAGGACATTTGTCACTATTTAGGTAAAATTAAACAGCTATGGTCTATATGGTGAATTGTAACTATTGATTTTCTATGGGTGTTTAAACTTTATTAAATGTTATGAATAAAATTAATCTTTTAATAAAAGTTGTGGTAAAGTATTTGTTTTAAATAGTCACCACTGAGAAGAGGCTGCCATGGCAGAGCTGGACTAGTCTTGTCTTCGGCTATGATTCCCAGCTGGATCTTTAAAAGGAATCTGTCACCAGGTTTTGCTCCCCCATCTGAGAGCAGCATAATGTAGAGACACCCCAATTCCAGCTATGTGTCACTCACTGAGTTATTTGCTGTAATTTTGATAAAATCAATGTTTTCTCTGCTGCAGATCTAGCAGTTAGAGCTCATAAATATGCTGGACTACCTGGCAGCACGCCAAGAAGTCCTCTAATGATAATCTACTGCTGATTAATCAGTGATTTTATCAAAACTACACTAAGCAGCCCAGTAAGTGACACACCGCTGGAATCAGGGTCTCTCACCTATGGTTTGCTGCTCTCAGATTAGGTGACAAAAACCTGGTGACAGATTCCCTTTAAAGCATATCTTTTCTGAAATACTAGAGCGTTTTAGAGTAAAATATACCTGTGCAGCCAGGCTCATAGTGCCCTGTGGTTGGTCAGCATGAATCAAATGACAGGTTCCCTTTAAAAACGTTTGATGGGAAAGAACTTGAAAACCAGCATCTGAAGCAAAATTACACATCAGAATTATTAAGACTTTGTCTCTAAGGGCTTTTTTTGTCAACACGATCCCTTGTTTGATTAGTATGGCAACAACTACTGCTTATTTCTAAAAGAATAAATGAATGTGGTATCCTGGGAAGGTTCTGAATCAGTTGAATCAACAGTAAGACAATGTTCACACAAGTCGGATCAGCCAGGGGACGCTCATGCCGATAATGCTAGCGTTGCAGTTTAAAAAGGTTGTCTAAAACTGAGAACCCGTTCTGCTTCCACTTTTTCACCCTAAGTTAAAATAAAAGACACTGTACTCCCCTCCCGTTCTGGAGCCGCTCCAGCGCTGTCTGTACCCGCCGTTTGGGGCTCATGGGACATTTTGTTGTCACGCGAACCCCATATCCAATCACCAGAGGCTTCTCTCTCCCCGCCTTTGGATCAAAGGAGTTAATCAATAGAAAGTGACGCTGCGGCTGTCACTCACTTCCTGTTGATTGCTCATTTGGTCCGAAGGCGGGGAGAAAGAAGCCAGCTGTAATTGGACGCGGGGCTCACAAGATGTCACATGAGCCCCAAAGCATGGTTACAGTCAGCGCTGGAGCAACTCCAGAACGGGAGGGGAGTACAGGATCTTTTATTTTAACTCGAGGAAACAATTGAAATCAGAAGGGGTTGGCCTAGTAGTGGACAACCCCTTTAATGGAACTAATCTGGAGTATTTCAATGCAAAATATGCTCCACTAATAATGCTGTAGGTTTTATAATCTACAGTGCATTTATTATTAGATACAGATTTTGGGGAGCATGTGAATGTAATATTAAGCACCTCACTTGCCTACATTACCATCATGATGTCATTGGATTCTGTTTCTAGGGATGCAGTGTCTGATAAAACCCCAGATTTTTTTAATAAAATTGTCAAAGGAAATGTCTGAAAGTGAGATAACTGGAGATTGCACATCTGCCTATCTGACTTATAGCAGAAACTTCATTCATTCATTCAATTGCAAAGTGCTGTTGGCACCATATAAATAAAATTATTATTTTTTATTTTTCTTTTGCTAACTTTTCTTTCTTCTTTTGGTGATTGCAGGTGCTCATATAGGTGTTGGCATCAGCGGACAGGAGGGCATGCAAGCAGTTTTAGCTAGCGATTACTCGTTTGCCCAGTTTAGGTACCTACAAAGGCTGCTCCTAGTTCATGGGCGCTGGTCGTACTTTCGAATGTGTAAATTCCTTTGCTATTTCTTCTATAAAAATTTTGCCTTTACACTAGTGCATTTCTGGTTTGGATTCTTCTGTGGATTCTCAGCACAGGTGAGTGGCCATATTGTCGAACTTTACATTGGTTGAAATGACAAGCAGTAGTACATTATATACAATCCTAATTCCAAAAAAGTTGGGGAGCTGTGTAAAATGTAAAGAAGACAAGAATGCAATGATGTGGTAATCTTTTATAGCCATATTTAATTCACAACAGAACATGTAACATTTTATATGTCAATTGAAAAGATTACCTTATTTAGAAATTGATAGCAGCCACACATCTCAGAAAAGTTGGGACAGTACCATGTCTACCATTGTGGGGCATCTCCTCATCTTTTGACTAGTTTGTAAACGTCTCGGAAGTGAGGAGACCAATTGCGGGAGTTTTGGGAGAGGAATCTTGCCCCATTCTTGTCTGATCTATGATTTTAGCTTCTCAACAGTCCTGGGTCATCTTTGCTGGATTTCTTTGTTTCATAATAGACTAAAGGTCCTCTGTTGGTGAAAGGTGTGGACTGCGTGTGGCCAATTCATCATCCTAAACTCATCCTTTGTGAAGCTATGCTGTTGTGATTGATTATTAATATTATTATTATTATATAAATTGTAGGGTGTGAGACTGTTAGAAGGGAGGACAGAGAGCAGAAGGTTGCAATAATCCAGGTGGGAGATAATAAAAGCATGCACTAGGGTTTTTGCAGCTTCCTGGGAAAGGAATGAACGGATCCGGGAATTGTTTTGGTGAGCTGGAGGTGGCAGGAGGTGAAGAGGGCTTGGATGTGTGGCTTGAAAGAGAGAGCAGAGTCTAGAGTTACTCCCAAGTAGCGAGCACGTTGGACTGGGGAAAGTGAGCACCCATTGACATTGATGGATGTGTCAGGTGGGGGGGTTGAGTGAGGAGGAGGAAAGATAATGAATTCTGTTTTGTCCATGTTCAGTTTTAGGAATCGAGAAGAGAAAAGGATGAAATAGCAGACAGACATTGTGGGATTCTGGTTACTAGGGAGGTGATATCAGGTACAGAGAGGTAGATCTGCGTATCATCAGCGTAGAGGTGATATTGAAAGCCATGGGACTCTATGAGTTGTCCCAGGCTGAAGGTGTAGATCAGGGGTGGGGAACCTTTTTACTGCCAGGGGCCATTTGGCAATTTCTACCAACCTTCGGGAGCCACACCAAATTATCAATGTGAAAATAACCCTGCTATATTTGGTCAAACAATTAATTAACTCACCCTTACTTTGGTGGCTGGAGCTGCTTCTCTTTGGTGTGGCTGTGATGTTTGATACTAATCATGTTGCTTCTGACAACTACTTTTCCAGGTTTGTCTCGGTCTGGAGCGCAGTCAACTCTTTGTATATACATCACTGGAGACGCTGGAGGGACATACATCACTGGAGGGGCTGCGGGCATATACATCACAAAGGAGGCGCTGGGACTGACGTATACACATTAGATAGAAGACACTGGGACTGCTGTATATGTAAATGCCCCCGGCCCTCCTGTGTTGTTTATGTCCCCAGTGTCTCCTGTGATGTGTATGCCCCCAGCACTTCCTGTGATGTATATTCCCCCAGCGTCTCCATTGTGATATTGTGATGTATAAGTCACAGAAGATACTGGGGCATACACATCACAGGAGATGCTGGGGCATACACATCACAGGAAATGCTGGGGCATACACATCACAGGAGACGCTGGGGGCGTACACAACGCAAGAGGGGCTGGGGGGCGTACACAACGTAAGAGGGGCTGGGGGGGCATACACAACGCAGGAGCGGCTGGGGGCATATACAATGCAAGAGGGGCTGGTGGGGCATACACAATGCAAGAAGGGCTGTGGGGGCGTGCGCAAAGCAAGAGGGGCTGGGAGGACGTACACAATGCAAGAGGGGCTGGGGGGCGTACAAAATGCAAGAGGGGCTGGGGGGCATACACAATGCAAGAGGGGCTGGGGGGGCATATACAACGCAATAGGGGCTGGGGGGGGCATACACAATGCAGGAGGGGCTGGGGGGCATACACAACGCAGGAGGGGCTGGGGGGCATACACAACGCAGGAGGGGCTGGGGGCATATACAATGCAAGAGGGGCTGGGGGGGCATACACAATGCAAGAAGGGCTGTGGGGGCGTACACAAAGCAAGAGGGGCTGGGGGGACGTACACAATGCAAGAGGGGCTGGGGGGCGTACAAAATGAGGGGCTGGGGGGCGTACACAATGCAAGAGGGGCTGTGGGGCGTACACAATGCAAGAGGGGCTGTGGGGGGCATACACAACGCAGGAGCGGCTGGGGGCATATACAATGCAAGAGGGGCTGGTGGGGCATACACAATGCAAGAAGGGCTGTGGGGGCGTACGCAAAGCAAGAGGGGCTGGGGGGACGTACACAATGCAAGAGGGGCTGGGGGGCGTACAAAATGCAAGAGGGGCTGGGGGGGCATATACAACGCAAGAGGGGCTGGGGGGGCATACACAACACAGGAGGGGCTGGGGGGCATACACAACGCAGGAGGGGCTGGGGGGGCATACACAATGCAAGAAGGGCTGTGGGGGCATACACAAAGCAAGAGGGGCTGGGGGGCGTACAAAATAAGGGGCTGTGGGGCGTCCACAATGCAAGAGGGGCTGTGGGGCGTCCACAATGCAAGAGGGGCTGGGGGGGCATACACAACGCAAGAGGTGCTGGGGGGGCATACACAACGCAAGAGGGGCTGGGGGGGCATACACAACGTAAGAGGGGCTGGGGGGATGTACACAATGCAAGAAGGGCTGTGGAGGCATACACAATGCAAGAGGGGCTGTGGGGCGTACACACTGCAAGAGGGGCTGGGGGGCGTACACACTGCAAGAGGGGCTGGGGGACGTACACAATGCAAGAGGGGCTGGGGGGGCGTACACAATGCAAGAGGGGCTGGGGGGGCATACACAATGCAAGAGGGGCTGGGGGGGCATCTGGGGGCACAGACATCACAAGATGGGCTTGGGGCACAGACAACACTGAGGGGCTGTGTGAGCATACACAACACAAGAGGGGCTGGGGGCACAGACATCACTGGGGGGAGGGAGACCACTGGGGGGGGCAGAGACCTCACTGGGGGGGCAGAGACATCACAAGAGGGGCTGGTAGCACACACATCACAAGTGGGGCTGGGGCACAGACATCACTGGGTCGGCACAGACATCACTGGGGGGGGCAGAGACATCACTTGAGGGAATGGGGGCACGGACAGCACAGTGCGGGAGTGCAGGTGCCGGACACATAGCGGCGGGAGTGCAGGCGCCGGGCACACAGTGGCGGGAGTGGAGGCACCGGGAATACAGCGGCGGGAGTGCAGGCGCCGGGCACACCGCGGCGGAGAGCAGAGGGGCGGGCACACACACACACCGCTGAGCACGCTGACACTGGACAGCGGCGCATGTGGTGATTTAAAGGGCCGGCAACCTACAAGACCGTAGCGGCGGACCCAGCACTGCAGCCCCTAGGAATCTGCCCGGGGGCCACATAAAGGTCATCGCGGGCCCGAGGTTCCCCACCCCTTGTGTAGATGGAGAACAGCAGGAGTCCTAGAACTGAAACTTGGGGAACCCTGATAGATAAGGAGCGAGAAGAGGAGGTGGTGTGTGAGTGGGAGATGCTGAAAGTTCGGTCAGTTAAGTATGAGGAGATCCAGGATAGGGCCAAGTCTGTGATGCCCAGAGATGAGAGAATTTGTAGTAGAAGGGAATGGTCTACTGTGTCAAAGGCAGAGGACAGGTCCAGGAGAAGGAGGACAGAATAGTGTCGCTTGGCTTTAGCGGTTAGTAGGTCATTAGTGACTTTAGTTAGGGCAGTTTCAGTGGAATAATGCGATTGGAAGAAAGATTGTAGACAGTCAAAGAGGAAACAGGAAGAGAGGTATGAGGACAATTCAAGATGGACATGCTGTTCCAGTAGTTTTGAGGCATAGGGGAGAAGTGATATGGGGCAGTAGTTTGACACAGAAGAAGGGTCAAGGGAGAGGGCTTTTTGAGGATGGGTGTAATGGAGGCATGTTTAAAGCATGAAGGGAATACACCAGTTGTTAGTGATAGGTTGAAGAGATGAGTTAGGGTCGGGATGAAGACTGTGCTGATATTGGGGATGAGGTGGGATGGGAGTGGATCAAGCACACAGTTGGTGAAATGTGATCTTGATACAGTGTTTGGTTTAGCATTGCCTTGTCCAGCCATCGTTTTCTGAAATCTCAGGAAGGCAACCCCATCTTGAACAGGAGTCAGCTCGAGGATCAGCTGCTTATCCTTTATCTAACTTCTCTTACCCTTGACAGTAAACTGTAATTACCAGGGAATGCCAAATCTGGCCTTGTGATTATGAAGTGAATTTAGTATCACATAGTGTAAAAACACATCACTGTAAAAAATAAGGGTCACGTATGCTGCACATTGATGTGTTTGGTCAATTCAAAAGAGAGAGAGACACTTTTACACATTCACTCTCCATTCTGGGTAATAAATAATCCTGGAATGGGGGAACTCCAGCTAAGAAATCTGCATGTGCTAAAAGTTTTTATAGAGCCACAAAGTTGTTCATTTGGCCAAGTATTTAGAATTTCAGGTATTGTACCCATGCATTGGTCCCTTTGCAGCAGGCACATAGCTGGAGTGTATAATAAAGCATATGTTTAGTATATATACCGTGTTTCCCCGAAAGTAAGACAGTGTCTTACATTCTTTTTACCCCCAAAAGTCCCACTATGTCTTACTTTCGGGGTATGTCTTATTTTTTGAAAAAAATCCCACAGCAATCGCAGCAAGTCTCCATGCAATGTAGCGTATGGGGACTTGCCGCGATTGCTGCACATGAGGGCACTGAGGCTGCGTGTTTTTGTATGTTGTCCGTGGTCCTGATGGACCACGGACAACATTACTGCAACATTTCTCGGTGGCCGAGCGTTGGGCTGAGCGTCCGACCGCCGGCATGTGACAGCTCTCAGCTGAGCGCTCGGCCGCCGGCATGTCAGGGCGCTGAGCTGGGCACTCGGCCGCCGGCATGTCAGGGCGCTCAGCTGGGCGCTCGGCCGGTACTGTAAAGAAGAAAAAAAAGAAAAAAAAAATAACGCTTTCCGTTTACTATGTCTTACTTTCGGGGTACGTCTTACATTAGCCGACCCCCACAAAAAACCCCACTACGTCTTACTATCGGGGGTGTCTTACTATCGGGGAAACACGGTAGTATCAACTTTACTAGCACATAAAAGCTACAAATACAACAGCATCGACACAACAGTAGTTTGGATTTTTTAAAACTGAAAACAAGGGTTATTTTTATTTTGCACAAATAAAGTTTCAACTTATAAGGGTTGTCCATGTTTACAAAAAGTTGGACCAGAAACAAGCAATTGATTTAAAATAGCAGAATAAACATTACTTGTTGCTTTGACTTTCCACAGCTCCACAACACTTTTTTTTTATTTCCAGGGCTTACATGTGACAGTTTCAGCCCATCACTAGCCACTGCGGTCATGTCACGGTAAGCTGCACAGGACCACTGAGGTCAGTGATTTGACTGCAGTGTTCACATGAAGGAGACCTGTCAACAGAGACTGGAGAGTACCAGTGTTTATGCGACACTTGAGCCTTTAACAATTAAAGGGGTTGTCCACTACTTGGATAACCCCTTCACATTCCCCATGTGTGGCCCCATTAAAATAAAAAAGGTTATACTCACCTCCCATGCTAGTGCCGTTCCAGCGATGCTGGCACTCACTTTCTCCAGGCTGACGTGAGGCTGCGATGTACTGTGAGCTCTGCACCCAGTCTCCGCCGATATCACTCACTGCTTTCAGATGTATGAACAATTAACAGGAGGTGGGAGCTGCAGCTCTACGTATACAGTATATACAGTGAATGTAAAGCCGTTCGTATCCAAACTCATGCATCTAGCCATAGAATTACAAACTGGTTTTTTTTCCCTTCAGGTCTAATGTGTATAAGGAAACATTTTGCTCATCCGTCCCAAATTGCTGAAATAATAACCTTTTCTGTGTCCCTAGAAACAGGTTGATATTTAGCTTAAACAGCATGGGCCCCAGCAGGGTGTCTGCTTTTCCAGAAGAGACAAGTCGTCATTTGTTAGTGATAGCACCTCATAGATTAAAACTGATCCCCACAAAGTCTGAAATTAATTATCCAATTTGGGAAAGAGCTGTGTTTTTTTTTGCCAAACAGTTTTAGGAGGAATAGCTCTGTGGGTGGTTTATTTTAATGAAATTACATTGGCGTGCATTAACAGCCGAGTCTATCAGACACAGATAAAGCTTGGAGCAGCCATGTTGGGCTGTACAAAAATAGAATACTTGGCAGGCACAGACACATTTTATTGATTCAAAAAGACACCAAAAATAGGCAAAATCACAAATAAGTTCAATGGTGCATTACTGATTGTTGCATCACCCTTCAACACTTTAGGTCTAAGAATACATAGTACAGTAAGTGAGAAAATGAAATCATGTCTTAAGTGTCAGAGAGGTTATACGAAATGATTCAGCTATCTCCTATTTAGGTGAGTTTAGCCCTAAGGTCCCTATGTAAATAAAATGAATATGAAAATATTTGCGAACTTTACACAAAATGTAAATAAATGTAAATGTAAAATAAGTAATTAATTAAAAATATTCTGAAACGTAAATTCGTACATAGTTAGATTTTGCTATTTATTGTGACCCTCTTCATTCAAAGATAGAAATACACGAATTATATGTTTTTTTCCCGACTTACTATATTAATGAGCTGTCTTTAGCATAATATCAGATCAGTGGGGTCCAACACTCAGCATCCCCCCACGATCAGCTGTGTTCAGCGGCAAGATGTAAACCATGAATAGAGCAGAACTGCACAGCTCCGCACACTGTGTAGTGGCCGTTCTTTTACAATTTATGAAATTGGCAAATGCAGTATCTTAAATGTCTTAAAGGGGTTAGCCACCTTTGTGGACAAATGTTATATATTTTTATATATATACAGTGTCTTACGAAAGTATTCAGCTCCCTTGAATTTTTCAACCTTCTTCCACATTTCAGGCTTCAAACATAAAGATAAAAATTTTAATGTTATGGTGAAGAATCAACAACAAGTGGGACACAATTGTGAAGTTGGAGGAAATTTATTGCTTACTTTAAACTTTTTTTAAAAATAAATAACTGAATATTGGGGCGTGCAATATTATTCGGCCCCTTACTTTCAGTGCAGCAAACTCACTCCAGAAGTTCACTGAGGATCTTTGAATGATCCAATGTTGTCCTAAATGACTGATGATAATAAATTCCACCTGTGTGTAATCAAGTCTCCGTATAAATGCATCCGCTCTTTGATAGTCTCAGTGTTCTGTTAAAGCACAGATAACATCATGAAGACCAAGGAAAACAAAAGGCAGGTCCGTGATACTGTTGTGGAGAACTTTAAAGCCGGATTTTGTTACAAAAAGATTTCTTTAAACATCCCAAGGAGCACTGTTCAAGCGATCATATTGAAATGGAAGGAGTATCATACCTCTGCAAATCTACCAAGACCCGGCCGTCCATCCAAACTTTCATCTCAAACAAGGAGAAGACTGATCAGAGATGCAGCCAAGAGGCCCATGATCACTCCGGATGAACTGCAGAGATCTACAGCTTAGGTGGGGGAGTCTGTCCATAGGACAACAATCAGTCGTACACTGCATAAATCTAGCCTTTATGGAAGAGTGGCAAGAAGAAAGACATTTCTCAAAGATATCCATAAAAAGTGTTGTTTAAAGTTTGCCACAAGCCACCTGGGAGACACGCCAAACATGTGGAAGAAGGTGCTCTGGTCAGATGAAACCAAAATCGAACTATTTGGGCACAATGCCAAACGATATGTTTGGCGTAAAAGCAACACAGCTCATCACCCTGAACACACCATCCCCACTGTCAAACATGGTGGTGGCAGCATCATGGTTTGGGCCTGCTTTTCTTCAGCAGGAACAGGGAAGATGGTTAAAATTGATGGATGGCGCCAAATACAGGACCATTCTTGAAGAAAACCTGTTCGAGTCTGCAAAAGACCTGTGACTGAAACGGAGATTTGTCTTCCAACAAGACAATGATCCCAAACATAAAGCAAAATCTACAATGGAATGGTTCACAAATAAACATATCCAGGTGTTAGAATGGCCAAATCAAAGTCAGGACCTGAATCCAATCGAGAATCTGTGGAAAGAGCTGAAAACTGCTGTTCACAAACGCTCTCCATCCAACCTCACTCATCTCCAGCTGTTTGCAAAGGAAGAATGGGCAAGAATTTCAGTCTCTCGATGTGCAAAACTTATAGACACATACCCCAAGTGACTTGCAGCTGTAATCACAGCAAAAGGTGGCGCTACAAAGTATTAACTTAAAGGGGACGAATAATATTGCACGCCCCACATTTCAGTTATTTTTTATAAAAGTTTAAAATAAGCAATACATTTCCTCCAACTTCACAATTGTGTCCTACTTGTTGATTCTTCACCATAACATTAAAGTTTTATCTCTATATTTGAAGCCTGAAATGTGGGAAAAGGTTGACAAATTCAAGGGAACTGAATACTTTCGCAAGGCACTGTACATACACACACATACAAACCATACATGAATTTTTGGCTGCAAATAATTTTTGTGGTTGGGTTTCATTACAAATTTTTCCGTTTTTAGAGGATTTTTGTTTCCCTGCACATTCTACTTTAATGTAATCTTTAGCCATAAATCAGCTGAGCGCTCAAAAGAAAGACATATAAGAGTTGTAGACTCTCCTGTTAAGGTGGTGTCACACATAGCGACGCAGCAGCGATCATGACCAGCGATCTGACCTTATCAGGATCGCTGCTGCGTCGTTACATGGTCACTGGTGAGCTGTCAAACAGGCAGATCTCACCAGCGACCAGTGACACGTGGAAGCGTAACTAAGGTAAATATCGGGTAACCAAGGAAAGCACTTCTCTTGGTTACCAAATATTTACCTTAGTTACTAGCGTCCGCCGCTCTCACGCTGCCAGTGCTGGCTCCCTGTTCCCTGCACTCCTAGCCAGAGTACACATCGGGTTAATTACCCGATGTGTACTACAGCTACGTGTGCAGGGAGCCGGCACTGGCAGCGTGAGAGCACACCGCTTAGCGCTGGCTCCCTGCACTCCTAGCCAGAGTAATTAACCCGATGTGTACTCTAGCTACGTATGCAGGGAGCAGGGAGCCGGCACTGGCAGCGTGAGAGCGGCGGACGCTAGTAATTAAGGTAAATATCGAGTAACCAAGGAAAGGGCTTCTTGGTTACCCGATGTTTACCGTGGTTACAGCTTACCGCAGGCTGCCAGATGCCGGCTCCCTGCTCGCTTCAGTTCGTCGCTCTCTCGCTGTCACACACAGCGATGTGTGCTTCACAGCGGGAGAGCAACGTCCAAAAAATGAAGCAGGACATTCAGCAACGACCGGCGACCTCACAGCAGGGGCCTGGTCGTTGTTGGATGTCACACACAGCGACAGCGACGGGACGTCGCTGCTACGTCACAAAAAATGGTGATTTAGCAGTGACGTCGTTGTCGTCGTCGCTATGTGTTTCACCACCTTTAGACTGACAGAACAACCTCAATGATAGATTCTCAGGTAAAGAGGTCACCACTTTCTCTTCTTAGTGCAGCTTTCCTCACATGCTGACCCACACTGCCCATTCAATGGCCGCTGGTGGAGGAGTAGCCACCAGACCTATGGCTTAGGACTTATGCCAGATCAGAACCTCAATTTGCAAACAATGTTTCAGGATGATTGCCCCTCATCAGTGCGAAGTATGAGATCTGATCTGGCTTTATGAGAGGCTAAGACAGGCTCTAAGGGAAATCTTTTCTCCTTGCGGAGACTGACACCCAATTCGGCATGCCAGTAGTGAGGAGACTTTAAGCTGCAATGCTCCTCTGGGAAAAATGCAAATGGTCTCTTTAGGGAGAAAGTTTATAATTCCTACCTGTCTTTTTCTGAGCTCTCAGCTGATTTCTGACCATTGACTACATTAAAGATGAATGTGGCGGGAAACAAAGAGCCTGGAAAACAAAAACACTACATAATTTTTAATGGACCCCAAATGCAAAATTGATTTTTAGCCCTAAATATATACATACAATTAAAAATAAACTATTCCCAAAAATGGCCAACCACTTTAACACAAACTGAAGCTTGTTGGGTAGTGATGTCTAACTTGCGACTACTCAGTTGTTTCAATTCCCAGTATGCTCTGACAACAATCTTCCATCACTGCATGGTTGTTGTAGTTTTACAATAGCTTTAGGGCTACAGGTTGGAAACCAGTGGGTTATTCGGACTAGTAGTGTGTAGTTGCTTTCTATTCTTATCTTGTCTTGTCTTATCTTGTATAGGCGATCATTTTAAAGCTTGGTACAAATCCTTTAAGAGGCTCTTACAGCCTTTTTATGTTTTTCAATTAGGGATGAGTGAGCACGAAGATGCTTGAGTGCTTGATACTCAAAACGAGCAGGTCAGAAGCTCTGACAGACTTGACTCTAGTACAGAGTATAATGGTAGTCAATGGGAAACGTGAGCATTTTTCGAGAAGACTTCTGTTCTATATAGATATAGAAAGCGAAACAGATCTGTCCTATAATAAAATGGTGCCAGGCAAATCCCATTGACTATAATGGAGATCATTTGGTTTCTGATTTGGCGTTGTATCTGGTAAACCCCCAGAAGATGTTACAACACACAGGGAACACAAGGGTCACATTACAATGGAGGTTCCTGCCGAGAGGGGTGAGGGGACACCTCCTGAACTCACTTCAAGCGGACTCCTGATCTCCCTAGCATCCCTATACAGGTTCTTGCAATCTGTCGCCGAGCTGGATACCTCAGCTAGCCCCTCCACTCACCTTGGCTAGTGCGTAGGCCGACAAGATCACTATACTTACCACTACAATACAGAAACACAAGGGAAGGAATACAAACGGGAAATAGACATGTAAAGGAAAATACTCTCCAGGCGGCTTCAGTGCAGCAAACACCACTGCTGCACACAACACGACATACTTCTTTCAGAGCAGGCTCTTTCCAAACTGGACCACATAGAAATGAAGATTCAGTTTCTATCACAGGCATAATATGATCAGATCACATTGTGACGACATGGACTCTGTCAGTGCCTAGCATGGGTTAAGTTTCTTAAAATTCAGCCAGACATGATGATAGTTTGTTTATAAACGGGGGATATACTCATTGTTTCTACAAGACTCTTAGGAGTCTAGTGTTAAAGTTCTTGTTGCTTCATGTAATTGCCTTGGCCAGTGAAGGTCAGATACCCAGACAAATCAATTATCCGAACCTCCCATTGTAAGACTATGTGTATTGCTAGATGCGATGTAACTTAGCTGTCTCTCTCTCGTCTCTGCCAGAGACCATTACTACTAGGGATATTTTGTATACGGTTTGAAATCTAGCCAATAAGAGCCCAGTCTTATCCAGCAATCATGAAGACCCCAATGGTCTGAATGGAGAGCTCGGGGGTATAAGAAGGACTATCAATTGCCCAGGTAGACTCTTGCTACATGGTACCAATCTAGGATTTGCGGACCCGATTGGCAAGCGAACCTGGATTATAATACTACATGGACTTCAGCATCGAATGCAAGGATTCGGCTGAGATATCAAGGACTACCTAAGGAAGGAATCCAGCTTGGGACAATACAGTCACCTGGCTAAAGGCTTTTCGGTCCTCAGCCAGGTTCCTAAATCCGGTGGGTGCCCGCCGAAAGCGGGGTGCTGCTGGCTTGGATTAAGTAGCTCTGGAAGCTCTGAGGCACTGACATTCTAATGCTGGTGAGCCAGTGGAAGGGTGAGCAACTGTTGCCGGTTACATTCTGTGGTTTTGCTGGTTATGTGCCATATGCCGTTAATTGTTTAGGGATCCAATAAAGTCTTAATATTGTGATTCCCTCATCCTGTGTTGTCTGAGTAGTGTTCCGCCCACGGTTAAGGAAGTCGGGCGTTCAGTTGGGATGAACCCTGGGCCATGCTGTCTTTTTAAAGGCGGCCGGATCAGCGGGCGAGGGCACCCACTGACCCCCGTGTCTCCACACACATGACTTAATTAGGGATGGGGAGTGATCCCAAAGAGCCACACCTGAGATTGGTAGCTACAGCCAGCAGCCATTATCCTTACAGCATCACAAGCAACGAGATGTTATCAAATAACAGTAGTGAACTTACCAGCGGCAAGGTGCTGTGACCTTCTGACACCAGATTCACTCAGGGTCTCCCCCAAGCAAGATACGATCATGACAGGCATCTTTAGTTTCAGCTTAAAAAATGACAGAACTTGCAAATGTGAACCTGCCTTGGAGGGAAGACTGTTACATAGTTACTTAGGTTGTAAAAAGACGTAAGTCCATCTAGTTCAACCTTCCTCCACCAGTTCTACATTTTGTCCCCAAGTCATTTATAACCAACAATGTTATATGTACTGAGGAAATCATCCAGCCCTTTTTTAAAAGCCGTAACAGTATCTGTCAAAAATAGCAACAAAAAGAGGAGCTAAAAACTCCAGCAGCACGTAAGGGACAGAAATTCCACTATGCACGGCCGTATTAAGAGGCCCGGCTGCACCCCGCATAGTCAAAGTGCAAAAAATACATATAAAATATATGTGAGGTATTAGTTTGTAAATTGGCCAATGTACGTAAGCCCACAATCCTCATCACGGATCCTCACGCTTGCGGGTCCCTACACTGATAAATATCAAAAATAGCAACAAAAAGAGGAGCTAAAAACTCCCCCAAAAATGTATTAAAAAACAGTAACAGTATCTGCCATTACTACCTCTTGTGGTAGGGCATTCCACAGTCTGACTGCTCTAACTGTAAAGAACCCTTTCCTATTTAGCTGCCGGAATCGCTTTTCTTCCACTCGCAGTGTATGCCCCCTGGTCCTTAGTATTGTCTTTGGAAGGAATAAGTTATGTGCCAGTCCTTTATATTGACCACACATGTATTTATACATATAAAATAGATCTCCTCTGAGACGTCTTTTTTCTAAGCTAAACATATCTAACTTTTTCAACCTCTCATCATATGGGAGGCCTTCCATTCCTTGTAGTAGTCTAGTTACCCGCCTTTGAACTGACTCTAACTTCTGAATGTCCTTTTTAAAATGTGGAGCCCAAAACTGAATCCTATATTCTAGATGTGGCCTTACAAGTGATTTATAGAGGGTTAACAATACGTTGGGATCACGGGATCTAATTTCTCTTTTTATACACCCTAAATTCTTGTTTGCTTTAGCAGCTGCTGCATGACATTGAATACTGCTGCTCAGCTTATTTGTAATGAGAATACCAAAGTCCTTCTCCTGTTCTGTAGTCCCGAGTTTACTTCCATTTAAAGTATACGCAGTTATAGGATTACTCCGTCTTAGTTGCATTACTTTACATTTATCAACATTAAATCTCATTTGCCAAGTATCTGCCCATTCTGGCATCTTATCCAGATCTTTTTGTAATATTGTACTATCAAGGTCAGTTTTTAATATCCTACATAGTTTGGTGTCATCGGCAAAGACTGACACTTTACTATCTATCCCATCCACAAGGTCATTAGTAAAGAGATTAAAAATAATTGGTCCTATCACAGATCCCTGCGGCACCCCACTGCTGACTATAGCCCATTTAGAGTGTGTACCATTTATGACTACTCTTTGTTTCCTATCTTTCAGCCAATTTTTTACCTAGTTGCATATACAGTAGTTCCCCCTAGTCCTTGCTTCTTGAGCTTTAGTATAAGGCTATTATGTGGTACAGTATCAAATGGCTTTGCAAAGTCCAAATAAATCACATCAGCTGCATTACCAATATCCAGATTTTCACTTACACCCTCATAGAACTCCACCAGGTTGGTTAGACAGAACTTATCTTTTATGAATCCATGCTGTCTGTCAGTTATTATATTATTTTCTGCAATATATTTTTGCATGTCATCCCTTAGAATGCACTCAAAAACTTTGCATACTACTGATGTCAGGCTTACTGGACGGTAGTTGCCTGGATCCATCTTCTTACCTTTCTTAAATATCGGAACCACTCCAGCAATCCTCCAATCCTGAGGCACTAACTCTGTTACAAGCGAGTCTAAAGTGGGCTTTACACGCTACGATATATCAAACGATATGTCGTCGGGGTCACGTCCTAAGTGACGCACATCCGGCCACGTTTGACATATCGTAGTGTGTGACAGCTACCAGCGACTGTGAACGAGCAAAAATACTCACCTTATCGTTGCTCGTTGACACGTCGCTCATTTTCATAAAATCGAACGTCCGGTTGTTCATTGTTCCCGAGGCATCACACATCGCTCCGTGTGACACCTTGGGAACGATGAACTGCAGCTTACCTGCGTCCCGCCGGCAATGCGGAAGGAAGGAGGTGGGCGGGATGTTTACGTCCCGCTCATCTCCGCCCCTCCGCTTCTATTGGCCGGCTGCTGTGTGATGTCGCTGTGACGCCGAACGTCCCTCCCCCTTCAGGAAGAGGATGTTCGCCGCCCACAGCGAGGTCGTTCGGGAGGTAAGTAAGTGTGACGGGGGGTTACGACTTTGTGCGACACGGGCAAGAAATTGCCCGTGCCGCACAAATGATGGCGGGTGCGTTCGGAAATGCGATCGCACGAGAAATTGCAGCATGTAAAGCAGGCTTAAGAAGATGAGATACAGTGGTTTGTCAATTCCTGAGCTTAATTCCCTCAATATTCGTGGATGAATGCCATCTGGCCCGGGGGATTTGTCAAGGTTTAATTTACTCAGACAAAGGCATATTTCTTCTTGTGTTAAATTAATTATATTGGGTGGTGAACTTTGATTTTTCACTTTGTGAATGATCCTTGAAACAGGCAGTCCCTTGGGGAATACGGATGAGAAGTGCCTGTTTAATATCTCAGTCTTTTGCTTGTCCTTTATAACTAACTTGTTATTGTATTTGAAGGGGCCGATACTATCCTTTGTTTTCCTTTTGGCATTAATGTATTTATAAAGATTTTGGGATTTATTTTAATGTCCTTGGCAATTTTTGTTTCAGTAGCTAATTTTGCTTGCTTGATTTCTTTTTTACATTTAATATTGATATCTTTATACTTCATGCTATTTCTGTATATCGGCCTTCAAGATTTTAAACGCCCTTTGTTTTTGTTTTATTATACTTTGTACAGTCTTATTTATGCATAGTGGTTTCTTTTTATTCCTGGACATTTTACCAGAGGGTATAAGTTTTTTACAGGACTCTAGGAGAATATCCTTAAACTTTCCCCATTTATGTTCGGTATTCCCAGTTACCATGACATTGTCCCAATTTACACATTTAAGCTCTTCCCTTGATTTGTTGAAATCAGCTTTCCTAAAATTTCAGGTTTTAGCATTTCCCCTTTTTAAATGTTCTATTGAATATTATTTTGAAGCTTACCATATTATGATCGCTGGTGCCCAAATGCTTCCGGACCTGTAGATCTGAAATTGAATGTGGTCTATTTGACAGGACCAGATCTAGTAAATTATCTTCCCCGGCCGGTTCATCTACCATCTGAGAGAGGAAATTGTCTTGAATAGTACATAAGATCTTACAGCTTTTAGCAGAACCAGAAGATTCTATGTCCCACTGAATGTCTGGATAGTTGAAATCCCCCATAATAAGAACCCGATTATTATTATTATTAGCTGCCTTTTCAATTTGTTCCAGCATTTCACCCTCTACCTGTTCAGGTATGTTAGGAGGCTTATAGCAAACTCCAATTAGCATTTTTCCATTATTCCCCTCCACACGTACATTTGCCCATATTGACTCTACATTGTTGCAGTTCCCCCAATGTCATCATTCAACACAGGCTTTAGGTTAGATTTGATAAATATACAACCCACCACCTTTTTTTATCTTTCCTGTCCTTCCTAAATGTAGTATAACCTTCTACGTTTGTCACCCAGTCATGGCTTTCATCCAGCCAGGTTTCTGTAATGCCCGCCACATCATAATCCATGGTTGACATAAGAGTCTCCAATTCATTCATTGTGTTTGCAAGACGTCTTGCATTTGCTAGTAGAAATTTAATACTATTAACACATTCCTTACTCATAGCCTCCCTATGTTCCTTGCATGTCCCAACACCCTCCCTAATCCTTGATTGAGCCCTACCGTCTCACTGACTCTATCTATCCCCTTATTTGCTCCACTACCCTCCCTCCCCCCAGATCCTAGTTTAAAAGCTCCTCCATCCGTCTGACCATTTTCTCCCCCAGCACAGCTGCACCCTCCCCATTGAGGTGCAGCCTGTCCTTACCATAGACTGCATTAGGCCAGAGTTTTCATACACTTGTGTAGTTTGAAAAGATTAAAGATTTGGAAATCCAGTGTATTTGACAGTCTGTCATATTATTTGTTCAGAAAAACTAGTGCAATAGCTGCATAAATACAGCTTTTGGCCTAAACTCTGTGTTTTTCAATTTATTTATGCCAGCAAACCGGTTTAAATACATTCACAAAGTAGCCAGTATTTGTCCAGTGTAAAGGGGGCTTTACACGCAATGACATCGCAAACGAGATGTCGTTGGGGGTCGCGGAATTCGTGACGCACATCTGGCCTCGTTAGCGACGTCTTTGCGTGTGAAACGTACGAACGACTGCTAACGATCAAAATTACTCACCTAATCGTTGATCGTTAACACGTCATTCTAATCCCAAATATCGTTGCTGTTGCAGGACGCAGGTTGTTTGTCGTTCCTGAGAGAGCACACATCGCTACGTGTGACACCCCAGGAACGAGGAACAACACCATACCTGTGTCCTCCGGCAACGAGGTGGGCATTACTTTCTTTCGGCTGCTTCTCCGCCCCTCCGCTTCTATTGGACGGCTGCCGTGTGACGTCGCTGTGACGCTGCACGAACCGCCCCCTTAGAAAGGAGGCGGTTCGTCGGCCACAGTGACGTCGCTAGGCAGGTAAGTCCGTGTGACGGGTCCGAGTGATGTTTTGCGCCACGGGCAGCGATTTGCCCGTGACACACAACCGACAGGGGCGGGTGCTTTCACCAGCGACATCGCTAGCGATGTCGCTGCATGTAAAGCAGCCTTATGCCCAGCATCACTACAGCCAATCTGTCAGAGTAATGTAGCAGGCAACATCTCACTCACCATAGACATTTGTGATCCTTCTCATTGTCAGATCTGACTGACATTATAGACAATTCCCCTATGTATGAAATATCACATTACATCCATTTCTTTTTCTTCCAGACCGTCTATGACCAGTGGTTCATTACACTTTTCAATATTGTGTACACATCACTTCCTGTACTAGCAATGGGACTCTTTGATCAGGTAATAGTTTGTCACCAACATGTTCATGTAAATAAGCATGAATTTTCAATTTATGCTACTTATTATTATTTATTATTTATTGTTGTTATTATTATTATTATTATTATTGTTATTATTGTTATTATTATTATTTTTGTCATAACAACACAAAGTGCACATCTGGATGTGGGCAATTTTACTTACAATTTCTACAAGTGTAAATGAATAATAATATATAAAATATTTATTCTGTATAAAACCAAGAATGTGATTCAATTAATTGTGGAATAAAACCTGTAATTTATACTAATACACTTTATGCATTTATCTGTAGGATGTGAATGAGCAAAACTGTATGGACTACACTAAATTGTACGAACCAGGCCAGCTGAATCTATTATTCAACAAGAGACGTTTTTTTATTTGCGTATTACATGGCATTTTTACTTCTTTCGCCCTATTCTTTATACCTTTTGGTGCATTTTTTAACACAGCCGGAGAAGATGGAAAACATATATCAGACTATCAGTCTTTTGCTGTCACTGTTGCTACAAGTTTAGTTATCGTTGTCAGTGTCCAGGTAAGTTAGCCTTTTATTGAATTTTTCACAGATTCATTTTTACTATAATGAAAAAATTATGTCTAGCTTTCTTAAGGCAGATTTGCATGGGCACACCTTTAAATCATTTTAGGCAAACAAATGTTAAGGCCCGTTACACGCAACGACATATCTAACGATATGACGTCGGGGGTCATGGATTTCGTGATGCACATCCGGCATCGTTAGCGACGTCGTTGCGTGTAACAGCTCCGAGCGAGTGTTATCAATCAAAAATACTCACCTAATCGTTGATTTTTGACATGTCGTTCATTTTCAAAATCTCGTTGGTCGTTGTGGACGTGGGTTGTTCGTCGTTCCTGAGGCAGCACACATCACTACGTGTGACACCCCGGGAACGACGAACACAGCTTACCTGCGTCCTCCGGCAACGAGGTGGACGTGTCGTTAATGCGGCTGCTCTCCGCCCCCCGACTTCTATTGGTCGGCCGCTGTGTGACGTCGCTGTGACGGCGAATGAACCTCCCCCTTAACGAAGAGGTTGTTCGCCGCCCACAGCAACGTCGCTAGGAAGGTAAGTACGTGTGAGGGGGGTTAGTGATATTGTGCTCCACGGGCAGCGATTTGCCCGTGACTCACAAACGACGTGGGCGGGTGCTTTCACGAGCGACATCGCTAGCGATGTCGCTGTCTGTAAAGCCCCCTTTAAAGGGATTTTATGGCTTGTTTAAAAAAATTAACGGCAGTAGGCAGGGGATATACAGTGGAACCTTGGATTACGAGCATAATTTGTTCTGGGAGTGTGCTCGTAATCCAAGTTACTCATATAGTAAAGCAAATTTTCTCATAGGAAATAATTGAAACTCAGACAATTGGTTCCACAGTTTGTAGCAATGTCCCATCCTGGTCCCCTTTTGTGCCATTCCACACTCACAAACACACATTATTCTCACCTATCCTCTGTTCCCTCGGCGGCCTCTTCTCTGGTTCTTGCAGTCCGCAGGCATGTGGACTCGGTAACGATCCTGGCCGATGCAGGGGCTGCCGCTGTCAGTGCTTCAGCAGCAGACGTCATACGCATGAGCTGCTTGCCTCTAATTGGCTGCCTTTGGCAGGTGTGCAGAGAGAGCTTAGCGCCGGCTGACATGAAGCAAAGACAGCAGCAGTCCCTGCACCGGCTGCGATTGTTACCGGATCCATGTGCCTGCAGTCCACAAGAAGCAGCCAGAGCAGGTCAGAGTGCAGTGAAAGTACGGAACTGGAAGTGTGTGTGGTGAGTATTTGCTCATATAGCAAAGCATTGCTCGCAAATAGAGTTACAAATTTGCAGCAAGCTTTGCTCATATAGCGAAATGCTCGCAAACCGGGTTACTCATAATCCGAGGTTCCACTGTACTCACCTTGGTAATCCACTCTGTGATGCCATTCCAATAGGCTCTATGACTGTATTGTTTTTTATCCCTATGTCTTGCCACGGTCAATTTTTTAAGCAAGCCAGAGAAGACCCCTTTAATACAATTGTTCAGTCTCCATACAGTTTTCTTTTGGTGGTAGCATATTTGACTGTGATTAATTTTCTTAAGACTATATAAAAGATGCAATCAGCTGGTGAACAAGTGTTTGTAGGCTGATCCCTACTGTGTTTACTTGGGCCAGTGATCAGGAACTGCTAATTAAGGACTATGTTAAAAGGCTTTTTGAATAAATCAAAATGAGCTCATTTTTCTCTGAGAGACAGAATTCTAAATAAGATTTAATTTTATTTTCTTTATGTAGTTTATCTAGAAAAGTATGATATAATTTATTTTGCTGGCTAAACATTTGGAGTAAGGGTTCACAATGTATTACACATTTAAAGAGGTTGTATCACTGTAAGATGTATACTTATTTATGAAGAAAATTTTATTTTTGACCCTTTCCCCGAAAATAAGCCTGAAGCTGCACTTCAGTAATGAAGTGTCCATGCAGCTAAAAAAGTTAGAGTGCAAACACACACTGTACTGCTCCGGGACGCTGTGGAACGCGAGGACCTGTGGTGGAACCCATCAATGCGTTCTCCCACAAGTCCTTGATGCACTGCAACTGAGGTCCTCACATTTACAGCATCCCAGGTTCCCCTGTCTGCCGGAAGCAGTGCGGTATCACCTTATATATGTGCCTTTGTATGTGAGTGGTGGACGGCCAGCCGGAAACAGGGGGGAAGACCACTGTGGGGAAGACAAACACAAGCAGGGAGTGCCAGCTGATGACCTGGGAGCGACGCAGGTGTCCTGGGTCTGGTGAGTATGATTCTCCTGGGAGTGGGGCTGTCTTTTTGGGGGGCTAAGCTTACCCCCACCACTTGTTTCCCCAAAAATAAGCCCTACCCCAAAAATAAGCCATAGCAAATTTTTCAAGGCAAAAAATAATATAAGACTGTGTCTAATTTTCGGGGAAACATGGTACTGCAAATAATACATGGTTATAAATATATTTGTGTTTTAGAATAAGAATGTTATCTATACATTTAGTAACGCTGCCTGTGTTATAGCTTTTTATATACAGTGGGGGAAAAAAAGTATTTATTTAGCCACCAATTGTGCAAGTTCTCCCACTTAAAGATGAGAGAGGCCTGTAATGGACATCATAGGTAGAGCACAACTATGAGAGATAAAATGAGAAAACAAATCCAGAAAATCACCTTGTCTGATTCGGCAAGATTTTTTTTTTTTTTTTAAATTATGGTGGAAAATTAATCACCTAAAAACATGCAAAATTTCTGGCTCTCACAGACCTGTAACTTCTTCCTTTGGCCAGAATCACACTTGCTAGTGCCTCGCGTGTAACTCGCGTGAGTCTCTCATGGTAGAACCCGGCATGGCCGCACACTCTCCTGACAGGAGCGGGTCGGTTGCATGTATCTCTATGCAGCTCAGACGCTCCTGTATGCATAGTGTGCGGCCATGCCGGGTTCTACCATGAGAGACTCACGCGAGTTACACGCGATGCACTAGCAAGTGTGATTCTGGCCTTAAGAGGCTCCTCTGTCTTCCATTCATTACTTGTAGTAATGACACCTGTTTGAACTTGTTATCAGTATAAAAGACACCTGTCCACAACCTCACACAGTCACACTCCAAACTCCACTATGGTGAAGACTAAAGAGCTGTCGAAGGACACCAGAAACAAAATTGTAGCCCTACACCTGGCTGGGAAGACTGAATCTGCAATAAGCAAGCAGCTTGGTATGATGAAATTAACTGTGGAAGCAATGATAAGAAAATGGAAGACATACAAGACCACTAATAATCTCCCTCGATCTGGGGCTCCACGCAAGATCTCACCCCGTGGGGTCAAAACAATCACAACAACGGTGAGCAAAAATCCCAAAACCACACGGGTGGACCTAGTGAATGACCTGCATAGAGCTGGGACCATTGTATCAAAGGCTACCATCAGTAACACACTACACCGCCAGGGACTCAGATCCTGCAGGACGACACGTGTTCCCCTGCCTAAGTGAGTACATGTTAGGGCCCGTCTGAAGTTTTCTAGAGAGCATTTGGATTATCCAGAAGAGTATTCGGAGAATGTCATCTGGTCTGATAAAACCAAAGCAGAACTGTTTGGTAGAAACACAACTCATTGTGTTTGGAGGACACAAAATGCTGAGTTGCATCCAAAGAATACCATACCTACTGTGGAGCATGGGGGTGGAAACATCATGCTTTGGGGTTGTTTCTCTGCAAAGGGACCAGGACGACTGATCCGTGTACATAAAAGAATAAATGGGGCCATGTATCATGAGATTTTGAGTGCAAACCTATTTCCATCAGCAAGGCCATTGAAGATGAAACGTGGCTGGGGGGATACATAGCACAGATAAAGCACGACAGTTGGGGGCTGCAGCCGCAGGATTTATCTGTGCTGACATCAGAATATGGGGGACCCTGCGCCAATTGTATTATTTATTTTTATACCACTGTACTGACTTGCAGACACTTGCACTGCTTTCCCCGCCCACCTGTCATCCTGGCGCCTGTGATTGGTTGCAGTCAGTTGACATGCTGCCACTCAGGGTGGGGGCGCGTCTAACTGCAACCAGTTACAGTAGAAAATAATTATTTGTCTGTGGAAAAGAAAGCGCACATAAGGGTGCTTTACACTCTGTGACATCGCTGGTGATTGCACCCGCCCACGTCGCTGTTTCGTCATGAGGGTGATCGCTGCCGTAGCGAACAATATCGCTACGGCAGCGTCACATGCACATACCTGCTTAGCGACGTCGCTGGAGACACCGAACAATCTCTCCTTTAAGAGGGAGGTTCGTTCTGCGTCACAGCGGCGTCACTAACCAGCCGCCCAATAGCAGAGGATGGGCGGAGATGAGCGGCCGGAACATGCCGCCCACCTCCTTCCTTCCTCATTGCCGGTGGACGCAGGTAAGGAGATGTTCGTCGTTCCTGTGGTGTCACACATAGCGATGTGTGGTGCCGCAGGAACGACGAACAACCAGCGACATGCACCACCAACGATATTATGAAAAGGAGCGACGTGTCAACGATCAACGATTTTTGACGTTTTTGCGATCTTTGATCGTCGCTCCTAGCTGTCACACGCTGCGATGTCGCTAACAACGCCGGATGTGCGTCACAAACACCGTGACCCCGACGATATATCGTTAGCGATGTTGCAGCGTGTAAAGCACCTCATAGGGTCTTACCAGGTATAAGGTTTCGCAAATATGGTGCCAATAGCACACTCACCTCTTAAAGTTGTGTCAGGCACAACTCCTTGATGCACATATATCAAAAAGTGGTCAGAAGCAGCCCCGAAGGGAGAGATAAAACAATATGGATAAAAGAAATCCGTGTTTAATGCTGCGCTAGAAACCACATGAATCCTGGAGTATGTGATCACATACTCCTGGATTCATGTGGTTTCTAGTGCAGCATTAAACCCGGATTTCTTTTATCCATATCGTTGCAACCATTTACACGTGTCGGTGGCCGGGCAAAGCAGTGAATATTCAATTGTCAATTGTCGGCTT
The DNA here is from genome assembly GCF_048569485.1 of Anomaloglossus baeobatrachus. Taxonomy (NCBI): domain Eukaryota; kingdom Metazoa; phylum Chordata; class Amphibia; order Anura; family Aromobatidae; genus Anomaloglossus; species Anomaloglossus baeobatrachus. Next base: position 504,393,844 of record NC_134356.1, on the reverse strand, counting down.
TGGAAGGGGAAACGTGACCCAGAAGTAGCTTGCTGCCATGACACTGAGGCTTAGTGAGTACACCACGCACGCTCCCCCCCCCTATACCTTCCACCAACGTTTTTAATCTCTGAATTCTGGTCCCCAAAGACATATGGGTACCGGATGACGGAGTGGATCGGGTTTTTTTTTATTTTAGTAGGGACATGCCAGTCCTGGTTTTTTGCAAGTTCGGCCAGCTCTACTCATCACCAATTATCAGAAATGTTATTATGCAGATTTTGCTGCACAATGGGGTCACACCAGATACTGAAATCAAAGGTTCACATACTTTTGCAATCACAGATGTGATATTGCATCATTTTCCTCAATAAAATAAATTACATAATCTAATATTTTTACATTCGTTAGATTTGATTCACTTTTAAGACTTGTCCGAAAATCTGATGTAGTTTTATGGTAAACTCTGATGGGTTCACAAACTTTCAAGCATCATTTTAGTAACCGTTACACAAAAAAAATCTATGAAAGGCAGGCAGTATTATGAAATCTATAGGCAACATGCTTGTGATAGATCAGAAATACTATGTTTATAGCCATGCATTATTTTTAACAGAAGTAAACTGAAAAAAGGGTCAAAATTGCAGGGTTTTTTTAATTAATAAATATACATAACATGGGTGCACAACCCCTTTAACTAAAAATTTCTTCAGATAATAAAATGAGGAGAATCACTCTTCTTTAATACAGTAGAGACTGAAAATTGAAGCTCCTTCCCTGCAGCTTCTTGACAGCAGAATACAGGCTGACTTCCAGCAATGTGTTAGTGGGATTCAGAATGAAGACTTCTATATAGTTTGTGGACATTTAACAATAATTTAATTTAATAATCTTTCTTCCCATATATTTGATATGTGGTATGATTACATTACAGATTGGTCTGGATACCAGCTACTGGACAGCTATAAACCATTTCTTCATCTGGGGCAGCCTAGCGGTGTATTTCTCTATCTTATTCGCTATGCATGGGGATGGAATTTTTGATATTTTTCCCAGTCATTTCCCTTTTGTAGGTAAGATAAAAACTGAACTTTTATTGTTTGTTAATAAAATCCCAGTTTTTTGTAGTTTACACAGTATGGGTATGAAGCTCTATCAGCTATTGTGCTGATCTTGATATATGTAATGACTTTGGTTGAAAATCACTGGGCCACCATATTGTTGAAGGGGTTATGTAAGACTTTGTATTTACATGTAAGTTCTTAATAACTACCTGGCTGTGCTGCCTGCCAGCCATTTTATGACTTCTGTTGACATTACATGAACAGAGTAGCTTCTTCTCTTCGATGTGCTCTATCGACTGGTCGTCCCTATCTATGTCATGCTGATTGACAGCTGGCTCTAACTGCGGGCTGCGATCAACTCCAGGCAGAACAGGCAGGTAGTTATTAACTGCCTGCTGGTAAGTTCTTAGCCCCATAATAAAATAAAGAGTCACAGATAACCCCTTGTCCGAGACTCGCCAATGCAAGTCAATGGCTGCAAGAAAAAAATCGGACGGCACACTGACCATCCGCATGCCATCCAATTTTTACAGATAGATTACCAGTCTGTAGCATAAGACACTGTAAATATTCTTGTAAATGAATGTTGATTAAAGGAGTTGTCCGACATACACTCCAAATTTTTTTTTCAAGCTAATATGTGCTCTATTGTCATCTTAAACACCCCTACATTATTTTTTTTTGTTTTCTAACTTTTGTTCCTCTTGAGTTATCCTTTTATTCTCTGCACCCACTTTATTTATCTGCGGCTCAAGCAATCATGAAATTTTCCTATGCCAAACTTCACAGTCAGAGCTGGCACCGCCCGGCCTCACTGTCCAGACCCGCCTTCTGCCCGCCCTCTGCACACTCATTGGCTGTCAGCATTCTGCCCAGCACTGACCTCTCATCACTACAGCATTGGAAATAACAGCCCCACATAGGACTCTGCACCCCACCACATAGGGCTCTGCAGGCCCTACATATTATTATTATTTATTATTATTATTATAGCGCCATCAATTCCATGGCGCTTTACATGTGAAAGGGGTGTACATTATAGGGACAAGTACAATAATCATAAACAGTACAATACACAGACAGGTACAGGAGGAGAGAGGTCCCTGCCCGCGAGGGCTCACAGTCTACAAGGGATAGATGAGGATACAGTAGGTTAGGGTGTGTTAGGGTACATCTGAATCCCCACACTGCAATCTGCACCCCCTCACATCGCTCTGCACCTCCCACACACATCGCTCTGCAGCCCCTCCCATATCACTCTGCACCCCCATCCCCCACACACAAACACACATCGCTCTGCTGCCCATTATAGCCCCCACTGTGTAGGGAATAAATACATACCTGTCCTCAGTCCCCACCGACAATGATGAGAAGCAGCGCAGCACTCCCTATTATCAGTGCTTTCAAATGTGTTGGCATCTGTGACACCGATATATTTGAACTTGCGATCCTGAGCAGGGGGCCTGGTGCTGGCAGTGAGACCATGGGCAACCGCTGCCAGGCCCCTCCCCCAGCTTATGGGCCCCACAGAAGTTGAGTGGAAAGTTGCGGGTAGAGTATGGAATGGGGGGAGGGTGAAGGGGAGGGAGGGGGAGAGGGGTGTAGGGGAAGGAGGGGGGGTGGGTACTCTGGCGCACTGTACCTGCCCAGCAGGGCGGCTACATGACGTCGGCTGTGATGCCCGTCTACAAGGCGAGCATAAGCTCCTGCCCCTCTCAACGTGACATCACAGGAAGTAGCAAAATCCCAGTAGGAGCAGTCACATTTGACATATGACATGTTACACATCTGACCGCTCCAAGCCTGGGAGAGGGGCTGACAGCATGTCAGGTAGGTAGTTACTATCTACTTACCTGCCCCAATGTAGCCCAATACTGAAATAATAAAAAAAAAACTAAATAACCTGAATAACCCCTTTTAATAGCTGGTGAGAAAAAATGCATTGCTTACAGATGTCATATGGATGTCATAGAGATGTTAGGTGAGAAAAAAATTGCACATGCACATCATATACGGAATGCCAAATGGATTTCAATCATCCAATTTTTCTGGATGGAAATCGGACCAATTTTTTTATGCACAGATGTCAGCGAACCTTAAATGTTCTTTCCTGTACTCGTATCAGGTACAGTTGTTGGGCATGTAACTTTCTATTTATTTTTTTACTCAACAGGAAATGCCAGAAATTCTCTAAGTCAAAAAAGTGTTTGGTTGGTAATATTCTTGACCACTGTGATTTGTGTCATGCCTGTGCTGACATTCCGCTTCTTGAAGGTGGATTTAACACCAACACTTAGTGATAAGGTAGGTAATACCATATCTATACTATTTCTATTATTATTTAGATTAGTTTTGGTGGACCTTTCATGTTCCAACCGCTTTTGTTTCTAGTAATTTGGATGCTAACAATATGTTTAACCAGGCCTAAACTACTACTTGAAGGATATTTGTTACTTCATTCATGTTACCCAAACCGTGGACAACATGAATAATAACCTGGCTGAGTGATTAAAGCCAAGGTTTTTTGTAGGAGGGTTGAGACACAGAGAGGTGGCCAGGAGAGATGCTCCAGGTGATGGACAAGTCTTTCCCTATAATTTACACAAATGGAAGAAACTTGTCAATCACTTGAAGTGAGGAGAAGCCAAAAAGGACTCTTCATCAATTCTAGCCGTCCATTCAAACTTTATGTTCTCTGAAATGACGGAGCGTTTAATGGAAGAAAAATTCTTTGATGCAATTGTGCAGCCAGGTTCTGATTCATGTTGCCCAAATCAGTCTAGTGATAGGCTTCCTTTAAAGGAATTGTCCTGTCAACCACCTCTTCATTAATGACAGATCAGGACGGGTTGTCATTCTCAAAATAGATGCTTGACTCACTTTTGGGACCTGCAACTATTGAACATATATGATATGTGTTGTCACTATTATACAAATGTTCAGATCGAACAACCATTTCAATACTGTAACATTTAAGCAATATCTTTTGTACTGTTAGTGAATGAGAGCTGTATTGTACAAGGAATTGAGCCACAGAATATTAGAAAGTTGTTGAACTTCCCTTTATACATAGTTAAAGAGTTATTCCTCTCCAAAAAAAGAAAAAAATATCACCTACTTTTAAGATAACTTGCATAACTGCTGGGACAGCATCCAATCCTGAGAATGGGACTCTGCAGCCCTGCCTTGAATCGAGCGGAGATTCACATCCTCGACCTCTGCTCCATTCATTATTTATGGGTTTGCCATAAATAACCAAAAACTGTTTTCCACACTGTACTGCAATCCCATAAACAATTGAATGACGCAGGCATCAAGCGTGCAGCTTTGTTCCATTCAAGACAGGCTGCAGAGCACCATTATCGAGATCAGTGGTGGTCTCAGTAGTCGGGCCACTAACAAATCCGCAAGTTATCCTCCATATCAATAATAGGGGATAACTTTGACATTTTGGGAGTAACCCTTTAATAAATAATGTAATCACTATTTAGCATTTCAACAGTTAAAGCAAATCTAATGGTAGGATCATTTCTCTAGAGCTGTCTATATGGACATACAGATAATAGAAAATATAATAAAATGATATCTTGATATATGCAATTCGATGTCTTATTCCAGAGATATCAATGTTTTTCTTTAAGGTAGCCTACCAACAAGATTTTCTTGTCCGAACTGAGACTAGCACCTTCAGCAGCGCCTGAGCTGCATTCCATAAAGGCGTATATTATCCCCTGACTACCCCTGTATACCCCTCAAAAACATCTTTAAATTCTGCCACGCTCTATGTAAATACAGAGGTTCGATCCGATGGGTGTCCTTACTGCGGCTTCTATCTCTCCTCTCTGCTGCTGATCGCCGCCCTCTTGCTTTGATTGATGTGGATTATCAAAATTTTGCGTCTGCACGTGCACTTTGCTCTCGCATGTACACTATGTTCTGCCCTACTGAGTGCAGAGCCTTACAGTGAACCTGTCAGGTGCAATATGCACCCAGAACCACGAGCAGTTCTGGGCACATATTGCTGATCCCAGAACTTTTATCGTATGCTAATGAGCGAGGGGACTAGTCCCAAGGGCGTTGCTTCCCTTGTTAGTCGGCCCCATTAGCAAGTTAGCATGCCTCTGTGGGTGTGCTATCATGATAACAAATACGCAGCATCAGAGGATGATCTCACTCACCTCTCCGCTGCCATCGCCGCCCGACGCTGGATTTCGGCTCCGTGCGCATGATCCCGGACTTTCGGTTATGTACACTACTTCAGTTTGAAGCCAGGACGCGTACACCCGGCTTCATAGTGCGCATGACCTAAACTCCGGGGTCATGCGCACTGAGCCGAAATCCAGCGCCAGGCAGCGATGGCATTTGGAGAGGTGAGTAAGATCATCCTCTCATGCTGCGCATTCATTAGCATGATACCACACCCATAGGGGCGTGCTAACATGCTAATGGGGCTGACTAGCAAGGCAAGCAACGCTCTTGGGATTAGTTCCCGCGCTCATCAGCATACAATAAAAGAAGGTTAGAAATACTTTTTCTAAAGATCGCTTTATATATGCTACTAGATGCAGGGACGGTTAGGCAGGGGTTAGCAATATGCACCCAAACTGCTCTAGGTTCTGGGTGCATATTATTGGACCTAACAGGTTCCCTTTAAACAAAAGTGGGCATGCACGAGCCAGCGATGTCTATGTGCACGTGCTAGATATCGTCCAGCGATATGTATTTCGCATGTGCACCTATGTTTTAGAATCTGTCCACAGTAGGGCAGAGTAAAGTGCACGTGCGTGAACTGGCGATGTCTGCGCAGCCGCAAGTTTTTGGCCGGCTTTGTGGGTGGCACAGGAGGTGTCAACCACAGTAATCAAAGCAAGAGGACGGTCGTCAGTATCGAAGAGGAGGGATAGATGCTACACCAAGGATGCCCATCGGACTGGGCCACTCAGATTTACATAGAGCACTGGAGAATTTAAAAAAGGTTTTTGAGGTGTATACATGGGGAGTCAGGGGATAATATACACCTTTTATGGAGTGCGACACAGGCGCTGCTGAAGCTGCTAGTCTTTGTTCAAACATGAAAAACCTGGTGACAGGTTCCATTTAAGAAAAATATGGATATCTCTGGAATCAGACATCGAATTCCATATACTGTATCAAGGTATTATTTTATTCAATTTCGTTCAGACATAAAAAAAAAAAATTGATGGCACTGATGGGTCAGACACAGATCTCCCTGAGAATCTGTCTCCACAGCTTATTTTAAATGAAAATCGGCATCACCAATGTGAGACATATAGATCAGTATGAACCATGTAATGACTGACAGTCTGCTCTCCAGATCTCATGGCAAAGCTGTTATTATTACTAACACAGTAGAGCAGAACTAAAGCTGGTGTCACACATAACGACGACGACAACGACGTCGCTGCTACGTCACCATTTTCTGTGACGTTGCAGCGACGTCCCGTCGCTGTCGCTGTGTGTGACATCCAGCAACGACCTGGCCCCTGCTGTGAGGTCGCCGGTCGTTGCTGAATGTCCAGCTTCATTTTTTGGTCGTCACTCTCCCGCTGTGACACACACATCGCTGTGTGTGACAGCGAGAGAGCGACGAAATGAAGCGATCAGGAGCCGGCACTGGCAGCTGCGGTAAGCTGTAACCAGCGTAAACATCGGGTAACCAAGGGAAGACCTTTCCCTGGTTACCCGATGTTTACGCTGGTTACCAGCCTCCGCTCTTGCTGCCAGTGCCGGCTCCTGCACTGTGACATGTGGCTGCAGTACGCATCGGGTAATTAACCCGATGTATACTGTAGCAAGGAGAGCAAGGAGCCAGCGCTAAGCAGTGCGCGCGGCTCCCTGCTCTCTGCACTGTGACATGTAGCTGCAGCACACATCGGGTTAATTAACCCGATGTGTGCTGCAGGAGAGCAAGGAGCCAGCGCTAAGCGCGGCTCCCTGCTCTCTGAACTGTGACATGTAGCTGCAGCACACATCGGGTTAATTAACCCGATGTGTGCTGCAGGAGAGCAAGGAGCCAGCGCTAAGCGCGGCTCCCTGCTCTCTGAACATGTAGCACAGCGACCTTATGATCGCTGCTTCTGCTGTGTTTGACAGCTAAGCAGCGATCATAACAGCGACTTACAAGGTCGCTGTTACGTCACCGAAAATGGTGACGTAACAGCGACGTCGTTGTCGCTGTCGTTTAGTGTGACACCAGCTTTAGCTTTTACTGATTACTGATTACAAACACATTTGCAACAGCAGTTGTCCTCTCATAGTGCTTTAGCTTCCATCTTATAGGTAGCCAGTGTGGGGGAGGGAGGGGCAGTACAGCAAATATGACATGACTTGTGCGAAGAGCGCTGCAGAGCAGTTTGTAATTAGCCAAGGTTCAACTATTCTCTACTATATGGCTATGTGCACACGCTGCATTTTTTTGACGCTGCGTTTTTGTGCGTTTTTGGCTGCTAAAAACGCGCAAAAACGCACCCGTGGCAAAAAACGCATGCGTTTTTACCGCGATTTGGTGCGTTTTTGGCTGCGTTTTGCTGCGTTTTTGATCTATGCGTTTTGCTGCGTTATTCCAATGCATTGCATGGGGGGAAAACGCAGAAAAACGCAGGAAAGAATTGACATGTCCATTTTTTTTTTTTAAGCTCAAAAACGCAGCTTAAAAAAAAAGTTGTGTGCGGACAGCAAAAATGAAAACTCATAGACTTGACTGGGGAAGCAAAGTCATGCGGTTTTGAAGCCAAAAACGCACCCGAAAAACGCGCAAAAACGCCGCGAAAAACGCACTGTGTGAACTTACCCTATTAGTTGTAATCCGGTACAGACCTGTAGCAGAGCTGCTAGAACTATGAGAGGGGAGCTACTGCTGCAAATGTCTTGGTAATAAGACAAAATTCAGCTGTGCTGTACTATGTTATGACCATAGCTCTGCAATAAGATCAGGAGAACAGACTGTCAGTCATTACATATCTCACACTGGTAACACCCCCTTTTCATTTAAAATATGTTCTGGGGGCAGATTATTGGGGAGATGTATGTCCGACCCATAGATCTTAACAGCTCATCTACATATTACGAAAAAAGTAGATTTTTCTGGAATTAGACATCAAATTGCAGGCATCAAGTTATCATTTTATTCCACTTACTATAACCTTCATGCCCATGTAGGCAGCTTAGCAGGATTAATACAGATTCCCTTTAAATAGGAAAAAGCTGCACATCAGTAGTTTTTCTATTCACTTTCTATAACTGTAGCAATGGCATTTTGTATCATTCAACTTTATACATCTCCCTAAAGTAGAAGTCAGGTCCATACTGTATCTTGGCTTGAAGATCTGTGCCTTCTAGGAATGCAGTTTAGCATATCCTGTACATTATTAATTTTCATACCAGTGCTAAATTGCTTATTACACATTTTATTTCATTAGATATTTTTGCATTTTTTCTTATTGTTGTTAACCCCTTCACGACCGCGGGCAGTAAAATTACGTCCTATTTTAACGTGACTTAACGACCAGGGACGTAATTTTACGGCCTAAACTTCATTTGATTGCCGTGGCCATAGCAACGGCTTTCAAATGATGTCCCCTGCTGTTTCTTACAGCAGGGGACCTTTGCTTGACCCAGGGGGGGTGGCATCGCCACCCCCCCATAGGCGATCGATGTGATTGGCTGTTCAAATCTGAACCGCCAACCACATCGTTCGCACTAATTTCGGCAAAAATAATGCCCGAATTAGTGCGATACTGTGAGATCCTGCTATGATCTATTGTAGCAGCTACAGCAGATCATAGATGGATCTCAAACATGTCGCCCCCAGCCCCTGCAGCACTGATTGGAGCGATCGTGCTATGACGCGCAATCGCTCCAATCAGTGTGCAGTGGGGCGGTGTGATCTGAAGGTGGCCGCCACCCCCAGGCCTGTGCTGGTCTGGGGACCCTCCCCCAACATGTCTGCAGCGTGCACTGGCTGGTACTTTTGGTACCACGCCACCGCTGCTGCTGCCGCCGCAGCCTCTGATGTCACCGCTCCTGCTCCAATGGTAAGTATTACGCTCCCTGCGCGCTCTCGCGATGGCCCCTGCGCGCCCTCGCGATGGCCCCTGCGCGCTCCCGTGAAGGCCCCTGCGCGCTCCCGTGAAGGCCCCTGCCCCTTTGCCCCGATCTGCCCCCCTACGCCCCGATCTGCCCTCCGGCATCCCGATCTGCTCCCCATGCGATCTGCCTGCCTCCTCTGTCATTTCTATTCTGCTTCCAAAGTTCCTTCCTTCTGCCTTTGCTTCTCCGCCCCCTCTGCTCTCCCTCTCTGCCCCCCCCTCTCCCCATCCCCCCTGCCACCCCACCCCGACGTCCTCTTACCTGCCTTCACGGGTCGTCCGAGGTCTTCACTGGCCCGATCACATCTGCCTCCATCGCTGGGTCCTTCTGCTGATCTGTCCAACGTCCTGCCTGCTACTCGTGTCCATCTCACTGCCTTCTTGTTCCTCTGCAGTTCCTCTGGTCAGTGATCCTCTTGGTACTGTGAGTATAACTTTTTTTTTTTTTTTCTTGTATCCTGTCCATTTTTACACTTCATCCGTCCGTGCGTCCCGCCAAGCGCTGATCAGGGATGCAGATAACGGATCTGCATCCGTGGTCAGTTTTCAGCGGGACTTTTTTTTCCCATATCCCCGATGCTTCTTGTATCTCATCTGTCCATGCATCCCGCCGAGCACTGATCAGGGATGCACATAACGTATCTGCATCCGTGGTCAATTTTTGGCGTGATTTTTTTCCGTATTCGCGACGCTTTTTGTATCGCAGCCATCCGTGCGTCCCGCCGAGCGCTGATCAGGGATGCACATAACGTATCTGCATCAGTGGTCAATTTTTGGCGTGACTTTTTTCCGTATTCGCGACGCTTTTTGTATCGCAGCCGTCCGTGCGTCCCGCCGAGCGCTGATCAGGGATGCACATAAGGGATCGGCATCCCTGCTCAATTTTTGGCGTGACTTTTTTCCGTATTCGCGATGCTTTTTGTATCGCATCCGTCCGTGCGTCCCGCCGAGCGCTAATCAGGGATGCACATAACGGATCGGCATCCCTGCTCAATTTTTGGCGTGACTTTTTTCCGTATTCGTGATGCTTTTTGTATCGCATCCGTCCGTGCGTCCCGCCGAGCGCTGATCAGGGATGCACATAACGGATCGGCATCCCTGCTCAATTTTTGGCTTGACCTTTTTTTTTCCGTATCCCCAACGCTTTTTGTATCTCATCCGACCGTGCATCCTGCATCGGCCGATCAGTGCACCGCGTCTGTGCGTTTGAAAAGTTAAATGGCGTTCCTTCTCTTCTGAGCCTCACCATGTGCCCAAACAATTACTTTCCACCACATATGAGGTATCTACGTACTCAGGAAAAATTGCACTATACGTTTTATGGTGCATTTTTTCCTGATACCGTTGTAAAAAAAAAAGTTACCTGGTTGATACAAAAATTTTGTGGTTAAAAAAAAAAATAATGATTTTCACGGTTCAACGTTATCAACTTCTGTGGAGCCCCTGGGGGTACAAGGGGCTCACCAAATATCTAGATACATTCCTTGAGGGGTCTAGTTCCAAAATGGGGTAATTTGTGGGGGAGCTCCACTGTTTAGGCACAATAGGGGGTCTCCAAACGTGACATGGCGTCCGCTAATGATTCCAACCAATTTTGCTGTCAAATGGCGTTCCTTCTCTTCTGAGCCCCGCCATGCGCCCAAACAATTACTTTCCACCACATATGAGGTATCGTCATACTCAGGAAAAAATGCACAAAACATTTTATGGTGAATTTTTTGCTGATACCCTTGTGAAAAAAAAAGCTACCTAGTTGAAGCAACAGTTTTGTGGTAAAAAAAAAAATTTTTTTCTTTTCACAGCTCAACGTTATAAACGTCTGTGAAGCCCCCAGGTGTTCAAAGTGCTCACCAAACATCTAGAAAAAATATTTGAGGGCTCTAGTTTCCAAAATGGGGTCACTTGTGGGGGAGCTCCATTGTTTAGGCACCTCAGGGGGTCTTCAAACCCGACATGGCGTCCGCTAATGAGTGCAGCTAATTTTGCACTCAAAAATTCAAATGGCGCTCCTTGCCTTCCGAACACTGCCGTGTGTCCAAATATTTGATTTCCACCACATATGAGGTATCTGCGTACTCAGGAGAAAATGCACAATACATTTTATGGTGCATTTTTTCCTGATACCCTTGTGAAAAAAAAGCTACCTAGTTGAAGCAACAGTTTTGTGGTAAAAAAAATTTTTTTTCTTTTCACGGCTCAATGTTCTAAACTTCTGTGAAGCCCCCAGGTGTTCAAAGTGCAAAAATTTAAAAGTTAAATGGCGTTCCTTCTCTTCTGAGCCCCACCATGTGCCCAAACAATTACTTTCCACCACATATGAGGTATCTACGTACTCAGGAAAAATTGCACTATACGTTTTATGGTGCATTTTTTCCTGATACCGTTGTAAAAAAAAAAAGCTACCTGGTTAATACAAAAATTTTGTGGTTAAAAAAAAAATAATAATTTTCACGGTTCAACATTATCAACTTCTGTGGAGCCCCTGGGGGTACAAGGGGCTCACCAAACATCTAGAAAAATTATTTGAGGGCTCTAGTTTCCAAAATGGGGTCACTTGTGGGGGAGCTCCATTGTTTAGGCACCTCAGGGGGTCTTCAAACCCAACATGCGTCCGCTAATGAGTGCAGCTAATTTTGCGTTCAAAAATTCAAATGGCGCACCTTCCCTTCCAAGCTCCGCTGTGCGCCCAAACAATTGATTTTTACCACATATGAGGTATCAGCGTACTCAGGAGAAAATGCACAATAAATTGTATGGTGCACTTTCTCTTTTCTCCCTTGTGAAAATGAAAATTTTATGGCTAAAGTAACATTTATGTGTTAAAAAGTAAAATTTTCATTTTTTCCTTCCACATTGCTTTGGTTCCTGTGAAGCACCTAAAGGGTTAATAAACTTCTTGGATGTGGTTTTGAGCAGTGTGAGGGGTGCAGTTTTTAGAATGGGGTCACTTTTGGGTATTTTCTGTCACCTAGGCCTCTCAAAGTCACTTGAAATGTGATGTGGTCCCTAAAAAAAATTATTTTCTAAATTTTGTTGCAAAAATTAGAAATTGCTGATGACCTTTGACCCATCCTAACTTCCTAACGAAAAAAAAATTTGTTTAGAAAATTGCGCTGATGTAAAGTAGACAAGTGGGAAAGTTTGTTTAGTAACTATTATGTGTGACATATCTCTCAGATTTATGGGCATAAACTTTCAAAGTTTGAAAATTGCGAAATTTTCAAAATTTTCGCAAAATTTCCTAAATTTTCACAAATAAACGCAAAAATTATTGGTTTAAATTTACCACTGACATGAAGTACAATATGTCACGAAAAAACAGTCTCAGAATCGCCAAGATCCGTTGAAGCGTTCCAGAGTTATAACCTGTCAAAGTGACACTGGTCAGAATTGCAAAAAATGGCCCGGTCATTGGGGTGTTTTAGTGGCCGGGGATGAAGGGGTTAATATTGTATATTGCTGTATATTATTGTTACGTGTATATATTTGGCTATCTTTCGTGGGACATTTCTGAGCTTGGTACATAAGGAGAGTTTGTGTAAAGACAATATCAATACAAATATGTAGATAGAATTAAAAAGCAGTGTGTCAATCAACATTGCAGTAGGCTTTATCCGTGCCAGCTAACAGAAAAATCTAAGAAAAAAGGTGTTTCAAATGTATAACGTTTTACTTCTTTGCATTGAAAGGTTCGATATATGCAGCAGGCTAAGAAGAAACGGAAACCATTGGCGAACCACATGCGCAGGGTGCATAGAACCAGCTCCAGAAGATCTGGATATGCCTTTGCACACCAGGAAGGCTATGGTGAACTTATTACTTCTGGTAAAAACATGCGGTTAAACGAACCTCAGTCTTCATCGGGCATAACAAGAACAATGCTGAGCAGCACAAGCTGGATAGAAAACCTGAGGAAGAAGACAGCAGAGAATTTTAATAGCTTCAGTAGTGACAAGATTTCTAAATTATAACTAATAACTGTGCTTTTTTTGTTTTGTTTTTTTATCTTGTTTTTGTTTTGTTTTGGGGTTTTTTTATGGTTATTTTTTATTGGCTTTAAGTTGTGGCCATATTTTTGCACTGTGTTACTCAACACCAAAGGGAGATGAAGTACATCTTCTAAAAAATGGATCATCCTGAAACAGCAAAGCATCTGAACATTAAACGTCAGCTCTTACAATATAAAATACAGTTCAGGAACAGGAGCCTTTGAGAAATTCCCACATCCTTCCGAACACCATTCCCAAATGATTGCGAAACTCCATACTGTGATACAGGACAATAACGCAGCACTGTAGACTTGACAAATTCTGACCAACAACTGTTTTAAACAGGTTTCTCATTGAATGTCATGGGCATTTGCTTTCTGAACTTTTTCAGCATTTTGCTTTGAATGTTTTTTAATTATAAGTGTACAGTTATCAGACACTGTTTTAGATAGAGCATATTTTTTGTGTCAAAGCCAATATGCACAGTTTCTCCATTCATAAAGCAGTCTCAAAGAAAGTAACAGGACACTATGCTTCACATCCAGGAAGGTTTTCTTCTTGCCTTTAAGCAGAATATTGACTTGCTGAAGAAAATGTTACCATTATTGATCACAGCCGTTTTTTGTTCTCTGGGAATTGATTATTTTTCAGAGTCATCATTAACTTCCTTGTGAGTTTAATACTTTAACATTCAGTATTTTTCAGCAAGTCATTATCCCAATATACTACTACTTGTTATGACAACTTGGAAAGTGGTTTCCTGTTTGAGGCAATATATAACTTTGGTTTGGCCAGTGTTTAATGTGTGCTCCAAAGCAGATTAGAAAAGTTCTCTTCCAAGTGGAGCTTATCTCATTCTTTCTAACATTAGATGAATGTCTATTTTAAGTTTTGGCCTTTTCAGCCTTATGAATGTGGAAAGAAGTGCCATGACTATACATCAGGTTATAAGACTCAGAGTAAAGCAATCCTCTGCACAACCATAGTGATCGAAATTCTGCTGGAAATGAAAGAAATCTCATTTGATCTAGTGCTGAGTATTTTTAGTCACATTCTTTATTTCACAAAGAAATGTTGCCTAAACTGTTGAAATTCACTAATATAACAATATTCTCAGGGGATATTCATTTTTCATACCTGCTACTCTCCATCCTGCTTTAAAGGGCTTTTCCATAATTAAAGAGACATTCTCATGAACTTTTAAGTCTCTAAATCTGCATAGTGTCAGTGCGTTAATATTCTCACCTACCACAAGTCTTCTCCAGGATCCAACGCCGTTTTGCTCCGCTTCTCAGTGATGTCCCTGCTTTTCAGACTGTCTGGATCGCGCTGCACTCTATGTAACTTGGAAGCAGCTTTTAGAATGTAAGCCTATGGAGCACCAGAACAAGGAGCCATAGGCTTCAATTGGAAAAGAGACTTCCATCACGCATATAGTGAGCCAAAGAGTGGTGAAGCCACTGAAGAGAGGAAAAAATAGTGCTGTATTCGGAGAAGACTTGTGCTAGATAGGTACATTAACACTCTGACACTGCACTAGAATTTACAGAGGTTTAGGGGAAAAAGTTAATGAGTGCTTTTTTAAGTTTCAAGAACTGATAATAGGTTTCACTACTTGGTGCAGCCAGCTGTTTGGAGAAAGTGCCGTTACCAGTGTCAGCTGAGTGATAATGATGCTTCATTCCCCTTCAGTAATATAAAGACTACACTCACTCCCTGATCGGCTCTCACTGTCGTAGGAGTTAGTTATGAGAAAAAATATTGTCAACCGGTGACTAGTATAGTTGATATAGTCTGTTATTTCACCAAACTAATATTCAAGACATATGGTGCATTTTTATATAAGTAGATTATCAGCAAATTATCGTTAACTTTTGTAAACCTGCTGGACCTGACCAATGAGAAAAAAACATTATCAGCTGCACATCACCCCATGTAAACAGGGAATATGCTTCCAATAACAAGATACTTGTTATTGTTCGTCATACTATGTAAACAAGCGTCATATTGCTTGTATATTGTTGATTTTCATTAATGCTGCGTTGATGGGCAAAAATCTAAATGCAGTTCATGAACTCTTTTACTATAAAGCTAATTGGGTTTCTGTATGATGTGGTTCTACCAACCGGTTAAAGAACACACTTTGTGCAATAATGTTGAATGTAATGTTACCATAAGATGTCTAACTTGAACTTGTAGGATTGTTGAAATCAACAATCAAAAATGTCAGAACATCTTTTTTGGTAGAACTATAATACAATGCATTCTTCCAGGTAAATACAGTAGCTGGATATCTCCTCTAAATACAGAAGTCATCAAAGCATATCGGACATTTGGGACCCAAAATGTGTTATAAAACTGTTACAAACTGTTATAAACTGTTTTATTGTTATTAGCCAATCATTTGCTGACTCTCCTTTTCGAAATTGAACTAGGATTATAGTGATCACAATTGATTTGTCTGCATTTTTTCTGTTACTTTGTTAAACTGTTAATTTGGAGGGTTTTTTAGGTCTTTGTAGTGTGTTACATGATGCAAGTTATCCAAAGCTTATACTAATGCTGCTCCATGTACAAGGCTTAGCAGCAGTGCAAGAAAAGCAGAAAAGTCTCTGTAATGTGCATATCTAAAATATGACCATAAGGAACATGAAAACCATGGCAGAGGAAAAGTGGAAAGCATCCATGGCAAGCAGATTTTGCTATACTTTCCATTTCACTAGTTTTAATTCATCTTCCCCCAGCATGTCCCATTTTATATTCAGTTTTAGTGTGAGACTTTGCACAACTGCTCTATAGATGATTGCAGATGGATTCTAACCTGACCCTAGGTAACAGCCCTACAAAGAGGATTTACATTGATAATCTCATATCTATTTTCAGATAAAGGGGTTGTCCACTACTAATCTTTTATAATTCCACTTGTTTCCCCCAGCTAAAATAAAAGAACTTGTGCTTACCTCCCATTCTAGCACCGTTTCAGTGCTGTCAGTAATCGTGGTTAAGGGCTCATGTGGCATTGTGACATTACGCGAGCCCCGCATGCAATCATCACTGACTTCTCTCTCCTCGCCTTCGGACCAAATGAACAATCAACAAGAAGTGAGTGGCAGGCACAGTGTCACTACCTGTTCATTAACTCATTTGGTCCGAAGGCGAAGAGAGAGAAGCCTGCGGTGATAGGATGGGGGGCTTGTGTGACATCTCAATGTCACTTGAGGCCCTTACTGCAATTTCTGACTGCTCTGGAACGGTGCCAGAAAGGGAGGTGAGCACAGGGTCTTTTATTTTAACTGGTGGAAACAAATGGAATTAGAAGAGACTGGCCTAGTAGTTGACAACCCCTGTAAGTAAAATGTTAAACTACCAACCAGAGGACAACGTGAATTATGTCCATGAACAGTTGTATAGCATTTGTTTATAACAAAAGTTTATATGACATGTGTAGGATGGATCTGCTAAAGTCAGTAATTCCACAATGTGTGATGACAGCCTGTAGCCAGTGCTACCGTGTCTGACATTACTATAAGTACAAAAAGGTACCATTGTATTGCGCACATTGTATGGAGCAGTACTGTACTTATATGGAGGACTTTCCATATTACAATGTTTTGACTTCCACTAAGTTGAGTGATCTTCCCATGTTCCAAAAACTACCCACCACCCATTTAATTAGCTGTAAATATTACATTACAGTTGACTAAGAGTGGATACCAGATTGTGCCTTGAGTAAGCTGTGACCCAGGGGTCTCGGTTCAAGGAGACCTGGCAGACGTGATATTAGTTATTCTTAGATAATGCCGTAACTTCAACATCTTAGGCGTGTCATATTCACGTAATTGCCTTGTGAAACATGACCAGATATTAAACTTTGGCTATCTGGCTGCAAACAATGTTATGGGAAAGTACTTTTTTTTTTAGCCTTGAAATGCTCATTTCTATGATGTTTGTTTCTGCCTATTGTTTTCTTTATTTCAGTCTCCACATATTGGATTTCATTTGTTATTTCTGCTGATCTCCATAAGATCATTTACATTGCCTTCAAAAGTATTCGGCCCCTTTGAATTTTTCAACCTTTTCCCACATTTCAGGCTTCAAACATAAAGTTAAAAAATTTAAATTTTGTGGTGAAGAATCAACAAGAAGTGGGACACAATTGTGAAGTTGAACTTTTAAACTTTTATTAAAAATAATAAACTGAAAAGTGGGGCGTGCAATATTATTCAGACCCTTTAAGTTAATACTTTGTAGCCCCACCTTTTGCTGCGATTACAGCTGCAAGTCGCTTGGGGTATGTCTCTGTCCCAGTCAATCTTCCCATCAATTTTAACCATCTTCCCTGTCCCTGCTAAAGAAAAGCAGGCCCAAACCATGATGCTGTCACCACCATGTTTGACAGTGGGGATGGTGTTCAGGGTGATGAGCTGTGTTGCTTTTATGGCAAATATATCGTTTGGCATTGTGCTCAAATAGTTCGATTTTGGTTTCATCTGACCAGAGCACCTTCTTCCACATGTTTGGTGTATCTCCCAGGTAGCTTGTGGCAAACTTTCAACGACACTTTTTATGGATATCTTTGAGAAATGTCTTTCTTCTTGCCACTCTTCTATAAAGGCCAGATTTGTGCAGTGTACAACTGATTGTTGCCCTATGGACAGACTCTCCCACCTCAGCTGTAGATCTCTGCAGTTCATCCAGAGTGATCATGGGCCTCTTGGCTGCATCTCTGATCAGTCTTCTTGTTTGAGATGAAAGTTTTGAGGGACGGCCGGGTCTTGATAGATTTGCAGTGGTATGATACTCCTTCCATTTCAATATGATTGCTTGCACAGTGCTTCTTGGGATGTTTAAAGTTGTGGAAATCTTTTTGTAACCAATCCGGCTTTAAACTTCTTTACAACAGTATCACGGACCTGCATGTTGTGTTTCTTGGTCTTCATGATACTATCTGCGCTTTAAACAGAACACTGAGTCTATCTCAGAGCAGGTGCATTTATATGGAGACTTGATTACACACAGGTGGCTTATATTTATCATCATCAGTCATTTAGGACAACATTGGATCATTCAGAGATCCTCAATGATCTTCTGGAGTGAGTTTGCTGCACTGAAAGTAAAGGGGATGAATAATATTGCACGTCCCAATTTTCAGTTTATTCTTTCTTACAAAAGTTTAAAATAAGCAATAAATTTTGTTCAACTTCAGAATTGTGTCCCACTTGTTGATTCTTCACCATAACATTAAAATGTTTAGCTTTATGTTTGAAGCCTGAAATGTGGGGAAAAAAAGATTGAAAAATTCAAGGGGGCTGAAATACTTTTGCAAGACACTGTAGTTATCACTCCCATCTTCCCCCAAATTGGGATGTGGATGGAGACAGTAGAAAACTGCTTTAGGTTTACTATAATGTAGTGTTACTTATCTGATAGATCAGGGTGGTTGAAGAAGAAATAATTTCTCTTTAAACTGTTAACAGTACAATGGACTCCCTTTTTAATCCCTTCCAAAGGTGGTATCAATAGCCTCTAAGACACCAAAGTTATTAACCTCTGATATGTTCTTATATACATGTGATGCTTATTTCCTGCACAATTGTCATTTGTCTGCTTCAGCTATGCACAAACTCCTGGGTCTTGGTTGTGCTGTGTCAATTCACTGATGTTTTCCTTTTTAATGTTTGATTACTGCTGGGAAACAACCGGTTTATTAAGTGCATTGTCTTATGCTGTCTTGGTTTAGTTTGCTAAATGCCTTTACTCCATTTCCATGTTTGGAAATCCAAAACCCTGACTTGGCATAATCCATTTTGTATCTGCAGGAGCAATTTCTGAAGCCTAAATAGATCTATATATACAAATATATATATATATTTAGAAATGTCAATCTTTATTATTTTAGGTACAGATTAGTTTAGATTTCTATAATGTCTGCCTTTTGTTTTGTGCAATAGAGAAGTTACAATCGTTTGTGCGCATGATGTCATACCAAAGAGTTAGCGCTCTTTTGTACCATAAGGTTTACATATGTACATAGTATTCCATAATTTATTTAAGTGCTTTATATACAAAATATTTTCTATAAATATACTGTTTCTAAGTAATTAAAGGCATTTTGTGGTTTATTTCTTTTTGTCAGGTTTGACATATTACTAAGTCCTGTATGCCAATGACAATATTTTCACACTAAAGTTGTAATTTTCTTTTTTGGGGGACACATTGCTACTGAAAAAGGAGAAGTATAGACAGTGGTTATATAGCACAGTCTTAACAAAAATACACAACCAGAAGGATAAAAATGACATATGATGGGTTCATCTACATCACATCTCAGAATAATAAAAGAATCAACCAGTTTTTATATATTGGTCTACTCTTGAAGTTTAGGGACCGTTATAAATTAGAGAAGTTAGAGGGAGTTGTCACATAATTAAATATTAACCCCTTAAGGACCGCGGGCAGTAAAGTTACGTCCTAGCGGTCATAGTGTTAATCCCCACCTGCTGCTTCATGCGGGGATCCACGCAAATGTCAGCTGATTTATAAAGCTGACATGTGTGCCTGCTAGGCACAAGCGGAATCGCTATCCGTCTGTGCCTTTTAACCCCTTAAATAGCGCGGTCAAGATGTTAAGTTAAGATATTAACTGCGATAGCGGTAGATCCATACTCGATACCGGTCATGTGATGTGATCAAGTGGATCCGGTGGTTGTCATGGTAGCACAGGGTTATGTGTGACAAAAGCAGAGGTACACAATACATCATAGAGAGGTTATAGTTCATACTTTACAAAATTAACAGAACCAAAGAAGCAAAAAATATCAGCAGAAGCTACCTTTTTTTTTTTTTTTTTTAATGATTCTTAATTTCAATTACCTGCTCTGAGCCAATATGAACCAATTTTAAAATGAAGATTTTGAACCACAATATAATACCAAAATCTCTAACCCTTATAATCTACTTGTTAAGAGTCATGATGAATACTTCCATACAGCAAGAAAAATAAATATTGAGCATGTCACCAATTTTGTAAGTAAATATATTTCTAAAGGTGCTATTGACATGAATTTCTCACCAGATATCGGAATCAACCCATTCAATCCACACGGCAAAGTTATCAAACCACAAATGTTCATAAATTAAGTTATGTGTAATAATGAAAAATGACACAGAGCAAAATTATTGAACACATGAAGAAAGAAAGGTGCAAAAAGCCTTGGAAAACCATGACACCAGCTGAAACTATCAGTAATTAGAAAGCCATCCCTCCACTTAGTGAAAAATAATATTGGGTGGTTAAGTTGTTTGTCTATAAGAAGGTGTCTCGTTACAGAGGTGCCACACAAGAAACTTCTCATGATGGGTAAAATCAGTGAGTGGTCTCAAGGTCTTTGCAACATTATTGTTGCAAAACATACTGATGGCATTGGTTACAGAAGAATTTCTAAACTACGGAAGATTCCAGTGAGCACTGTTTGGGCAATAATGCAGCAGAGAAATTCACCATAAACTGGCCTCGAACAGGTGCTCCCTGCAAGTGTTCAGACAGAGAAGTGAAAAGAATTATCAGAAGGGTGGCCAAGAACCACCTGTGCAGAGCTTCAGAAAGAGGCACAATTTTTTTTCAAAGAAAACAATAAGTAATGCATTTAACCTCCATGACCTTTATGCACTTTCACCACACAAGACTCCATTAATGAACAAAAGGCACGTGCAAACACATTAAGGCTATGTGCGCACGTTGCCTTTTTTTGTTACCACAAAGATGCAGCGTTTTTGTGCGTTTTTGGCCTCAAAAAACACACAAAAACGCACCCGCGGTAAAAACGCATCAAAAAACGCATGCGTTTTTGTGTGGTTTTTTTGCCGCGTTTTGCTGGGGTTTTTTTTGTTGCTGGGTTTTTTCCAATGCATTGCATGGGTGAAAAACGCTGGTAAAAATGCAGAAATAATTGACATGTTGCATCTTTGTGGTCACCACAAAAACGCACCTAAAGCAAAACTGCACTGTGCGGACAGCAAATATGAAAACTCATAGACTTTGCTGGGAAAGCAAAGTCATGCAGGTTTTAGACTAAAAACTCACCCGAAAAACGCGCAAAAATGCCGTGAAAAACGCAGAGTGTGCACATAGTCTTACAGTTTGCTCAGCAACATTAAGACAATTCTGTGAAATGCTGGAAGAATATAGTCTGGTCAAATGAGACCAAAATTAAACTCTTTGGATGCCATAATACACGCCATGTACACAGGCCAAAAGGCACTGCATATAGCCCGAAAAACATCATACCAACAGTGAAGTTTGGAG
This sequence comes from Anomaloglossus baeobatrachus, assembly GCF_048569485.1. Lineage (NCBI taxonomy): Eukaryota > Metazoa > Chordata > Amphibia > Anura > Aromobatidae > Anomaloglossus > Anomaloglossus baeobatrachus. Next base: position 504,372,399 of record NC_134356.1, on the reverse strand, counting down.
GTGGGAACATCATAGTGTGGGGCTGTTTTTCAGCTTACGGCACAGGTAAATTTCATTTGATTGAAGGACGAATGGACAAATTTACCGAGATATTCTTGATATAAATCTGCGTCCAGCTATCATAATGATGAAGATGAAACGAGGGTGGACATTTCAGCAAGACAATGATCCGAAACACACAGCCAGGGAAACTCTCAATTGGTTTCAGAGAAAGAAAATAAAGCTGCTAGAATGGCCCATCCAATAATCTGACCTGAATCTAATAGAAAATTAATGGAAGGAACTAAAGCTCAGAGTTCATAGAAGGAGCCCACATAAACTTCAGGATTTGATGAGTGTGGAAGAATGGGCCAAAATCACACCTGAGCAATTCATGTGACTAGTTTCTTCATATAGGAGGCATCTTGAAGCTGTCATTACCAACAAAGGTTTTTCCACAATCTAATCAATGCATTTCAGTAAGCATGTTCAGTAATTTTTCCTTGTATCATATCTCATTATTACAGATCATTTATGGACATTATTATTGCATTATTCTACACAGATTTTTCTTTTTCTTTTACATATAAACGTGACATGTATGGTAAGCAGATTTCAGATATCTTGACAGATCCTATCCCTTTGTTTAGTATATGCAGATTCATAATAAACTGAATGCATGGCGCAGGAAGGCTTGTCCAATAATAGTACCTCATGCCGCTCTTAGAGAAAGATCAGCTGTATAAACTATTTGCTTTACATAAGACTCTTCAATAAGGCAAAGCTGGCAGACTGGAGTAGTAAAACCGAACAACAAAAGTACTGCATTCCTCATAAACCACTCTGCCCAGTCTTTTAGCTCACAACATTGCTGCTCTGTAGCCATAAATATATTTAAAGAACCCCACTGACTAATCAAACATTTTCCAGACACACTTATTCTCCCAAAGGTTATGATTTCAGACACTCAATATTTAAGACTTTACCACCAATGGCACGCAGAAGTGTTCCAAGTTCAAATTTCATCTCATTTACCCAGTTCCTTTCTATTATGTTTGCATGTGAATAAAAAAAAAAAAAAAAGATAATTTTAGCAGGCAACCAAGATGAATGCAACCAAGAGACTCCAGGCATACAAATCCCAATGACATTGGCTTTTTTTTATCTTTTTTTATCTTTTTTAGATTTTTGTTTGTAGGCGAACCAGAAGCCACCATTTCCAGGACTTCGTACAGTAGTTGGGCAACTGTTGTAACCAAGGATAAACGCACCAGTCTATGGTACCCTATGGTTGCAATCATCTGTTGTCAGGTCTTTTTAATACAACATTGCTGTCTAACATTTATACAATAGAATTAATCATTCTCACACAAATAACAGTTTAGATTGTTATCTTTTTATCTGCACAATGTATCTTAGCATGAAATTATTACAGTTTACATAAAAAGATATTTTTACATTCCTTAGCATGTAAAAATATTTCATCATATTTAAAGCAGAGTTTCTTCGACACATCAATCCTGGGCAAATCAGATGGTCAGATTAAAATCCTTAGCTGCTGCAATCACCACAAACTTCCCATGTCAAAGTTTTTGGTTGAATATAGGAACCATCATACTAATACTAACATGAACACCATTTGGGGGAACTTCCATATTTGTAATTTTTTTTAATCTAAATATGTTACAATGTGACTGTTGGATAATGAGTGATAGGGGCCCCTAGGCTGTCCCTCACGCTAAGGGGCCCTATGCTATATCTAACCTCAAGGGGTACTGCTAATGGTGGAGACGCCCAAGTCCTGTTCCTGGCCCTGCTCCTTACCAGACCTAATATGATACCCCCTCACACCAGGGAAGGACAGGGCAAAAGTGTGATGTTAACACTTGTGTTAACATCACACAAGTGTGATGTAGACAGATATGTGAAAACCAAAACTCTTGACACTCTTGACTGAACACACACAAGATTAGACAATAAGAGATTCAGGAGGAAATCAAGAACAGAAAGGTAGATACAAAAGACAACAAGGGTAAACATCACAACCGCACAAACCAATAAGCACTACTTCCACCAGATAGTTTGGAACACCACTACTCACCAGACCAAGAAATGCTATATTCACACTTGCGTTGTTTTGCATCAGTCACAATCCGTTTTGTGGTTGATGTGACTGATGCATTGAAGATTGTTGTACAACTGATGGGACGGATCCGTTAAAAAAACATCCGTTACCTGGCAAAGAGGAGAGAGACCGCCTCAATCATCACCGCACACACCGGCACTACCAGCCCCATCATCACCACGTACACAGGCACTACCACCCCTATCATCACCGCACACACACAGGTACTACCACCCCCATCATCACCACACACGCACCGGCACTATCGCCCCCATAATCACCGCACACACACCGGCACTACTGTTCCCGTCATCACCGCACACACACCGGCACTACCACCCCCATCATCACTGCATACAGGCACTACTGCCCCCATCATCACCGCGTACACAAAGGCACTACCACCCCCCATCATCGCAGCACACACACAGGCACTACCACAACCATCATGTCAGCACACACCAGCTCTACCTGAGTGACATCACTGCTAACAGCGCGACTCACTTCAGTTGCTGCATGGAGCTCACAGAGAGCGGTTGGGTTCTACGGCCGCTCCTGTCAGCTGCCGATGTAGCAGAGCTGAAAGCGTTGTGAGACCTCATGTGAATTACGTCAGACCTGAAGGGGTATTTGGGCATTAATAAAGTGGTGAAAGAAGGTGTTTTTTTGTCTTTTATTTCAAATAAAGGATTTTTTGGTGTTTGTGTTTATGTACTTTCACTACAATTTAGTGATAGGGGAGTGTCTCATAGACACCTGCCATCACTAAGCTAGGACTTAGTGGCAGCTATGGGCTGCCATTAACTCCTTATTACCCTGATTGCCACCACACCAGGGCAATTCAAGATGAGTTGGGTAGAGTCCCGGTACTGTCGCATCTAATGGATGCGGCATTTCCGGGTGGAGGCTGGCTGATATTTTTAAGCTGGGGATCCTCATAACGTGGGGCTCCCCATCCTGAGAATACCAGCCCTCAGCTGTGTGGCTTTACCTTGGCTGGTATCAAAATTGGGGGGGGATCGCACGCCATTTTTTTAAATTATTAATTTTACTGCACAATCTAGACCCACCCACCGGGGGCTGTGATTGGTTGCAGTGAAACAGCTGTCACTCAGCTTGGGGGTTCATCTAACTGCAACCAATCATAGACGAGATGGAATAATGAGCGTCCGGCATTTTCAAAAGTAGGAGAAGCTGCGGAAGCAGTGTGACAGCTGTGCAGTGCCACGCTGCGCCAGTGATTGGTGAGTATGAAAGCGGGAGAGAGAGAGAAACATACCGTCAGAGAGCGAGACAGAGACCGACAGCGAGAGAGAGAATTTTGTACTAACCAGAATGGAATTTCCACTTCTGAGCATGCTCTGTTGCTAGAAACATATCCATCACTGGAATCAGTCATTTAACGGATTCTGATGGATTCCAGTGCCCATAGGCTTCCATTATAAGCATGACGGTTGTCAACAGAATCCTGCGCGGTGCGTTTTATTTTGACGCTACAAAAAACATCACATTCTGCGTTGCCTGCCCGATTGTCAGTCATTTCATGACTGATCAGTCGCAGAGCGGTTGCAATGCAAGGCCATCAGTCACAATCCATCGTTAATACAAGTCTATGAGGAAAAAACTGAAGCTTTGCAGGATTTAGTTGTTTCTCAAAATGACAGATTGTGACTGATGGAAAAAGACGGAAGTGTGAATGTAGCCTAAGATAAACTATACCTGGACTAAAGGGGGCTTTACACGCAACGACATCGCTAACGAGATGTCGTTGGGGGTCACGGAATTCGTGATGCACATCCGGCCTCGTTAGCGATGTCATTGCGTGTGAAACGTACGAACGACCGCTAACGATCAAAATTACTCACCTAATTGTTGATCGTTGACATGTCGTTCTAATCCCAAATATCGTTGCTGTTACAGGACGCAGGTTGTTCGTCGTTCCTGAGGCAGCACACATCGCTACGTGTGACACCCCAGGAACGAGGAACAACACCTTACCTGCGTCCTCCAGCAAGGAGGTGGGTGTCACTTTCTTTCGGCTGGTCTCTGCCCCTTTGTTTCGATTGGACGGCTGCCGTGTGATGTCGCTGTGATGCCGCACGAACCACCCCCTTAGAAAGGAGGCAGTTCGCCGGCCACATCGACTTTGCTAGACAGGTAAGTACGTGTGACGGGTCCTAGAGATGTTGTGCGCCACGGGCAGCGATTTGCCCGTGATGCACAGCCGACGGGGCGGATGATTTCACTAGCGACATTGCTAGCGATGTAACTGCATGTAAGCAGCCTTAAGTGTAAGCAGATAAATAGAAATAGGGGGGAGTAGATGTGATGGGCTTTCCCACAACATGTGATCAAAGGAGAATAACAAGCAGACTAACCAAGATTAATTCTTGCTAACCTGCCTATGAATCAGCACACATCAGGTCAACACCCGAGTCTTCCTGCATTGATCCCTGACACCAGAGAATTTCTCAGGCTGAGTTTCAGAATTTGTAATCTGAACAGAACCCGACACACCGACATGCCAGTCAGTGAAGTTTGTGAAAATCTGTGTGACAAAATAGCTACCAAATTATGTTCTAATTAATTGTACCACGATACAGTGGTAGAAATGTTTTAATAAGTTTGAACATGCTTAAACAAAAAAAAAAGCTAAATTTTCAAAGACTGATTTGGTTACTGGGTAAAGTTGGATACATTTATTTGAGTGGAATTGATTTTTGCTTGAATTTTACAAAAATCCATATTCTCCAGAATGAGAATTATTTGTAATTCTCACTGCTTGATTTCAGAAAAATATCGTCTGGCTACCCGTGGGAACCTCCAGTTGTGACAAAAAATCACCTGAGTGATGTCACCGCTCGTCACACGGCTCACTCAGTCTCTGCCTGAAGCTCACAGCAAGCGGTCATTGTTCCATGGTGCTTGCTGTGAGATTCAGGTGTAGCAGAGCTGGAATCATCATGGGACCTCGTGTGGATTATGTGGGACCTGCAGGAGTGTTTTGGGGTTAATAAAGTGGTGATATAGGGTGCTTTTTTGCTTTTTGGTTTGTTTTTGGGGGTTTTTTTTGGTTTTTTTTTTTTTTTAAATAAAGCATTTTTTTGGTGTTTTTGTTAAATTCTTTTTAGTTACATATTTAAAGGGGGGTCTCATAGACACCTCCCCATTACTAATCTACGGCTTAGTGGCAGCTGTGAGTTGTCATTAACCCCTTAATACCCTGATTGCCATCACACCAGAGCAATTGGGAAGAGTCTGGTAAACTGCTGGCATTGTCACAGGCTGCTATTTTTAGGCTGGGGGGCCCAATAAGCACAGGCTCCCCAGCCTGAGAATACCAGCCCCCAGCTGTCGGGCTTTATCATGGCTGCGTATTAAGCTGGGGGACCGCATGCTGTTTTTTTAAAATAATTATTTCAATTAAAAAAAAAAAAAGCTTCATATGGTTCCTTTTATTTTGATACACAGCCAAGAAAAGCACACGGCTGTGGTCTGCAGCCTGTAGCCATATTTTTTTATCTGTACTGGATATCATAATATGGGAGTATCCTAACCCAATTTTTTAATTTATTTATTTTTACACCACAATAGTGATTCTCAGACAGCACCTATGATTGGTTGCAGGAGTCTAGCTGCCCAGACATGGAGGTCTTTAACCCATATAGTGGCATTTCAAGTTAGGTTTTTAGTATAGCTGCGCAGACATGGAGGATTTTAACCCAGATAGTGGCATTTCAAGTTATGTTCCTGGTATATAGAGATATACCTTGCCGTGGTGACTGGGCTCACATGCATTGGCCAATACATAAGCTAAATATCTTTTTTTTTTTTTTTCTTCAAATATTCCTATAGCAGAAATGCAATTTCTTATTCTTAGCTTTTTAGTGTGCAGCTGTATGTGTTTAGTACTTATTGGTTGCAGTCAGACACGTTGTCACACAAGCTGGGGGTGCGTTTGACTTCAGCCAATCACAGACTGTCGGTGGGCGAGGAAAGCAGTGCATATGGATGAGCAATAATTAGCGGCCCCGGAAGAAGAATAAGCAGACTGGAAGTAGTTACAGCCGCAATGGAGAATCAGTAAGCATGAAGCGCTTGCTTCAGTCTTATTTTATTTATTTTTCCTTTAATTTTTTTTATTTCCCGAGTTGCTGAACCTGGATCATTAGCCGGAGTTCACTGAGAATTCCTGGCCCAGGTCCGGCACTCCAGTACGTTTAAAACCACGCAGATCCGAACTTTTAAAGTCCGGGTCCGCCCATCACTATTTACAGATATTGTGGCTTTAGTTGCTTACAATAGTCCCCGCCTATGATGAAGATTCCAGAGATTTTAGCGGTGCCAAGGACCATACGGGACACAGTGAGCAGCAGAGGTGAACAGAGAGGTGAGTATTAGTTTGTATTTAATTTTTCTACATCTTACATTTATTATGCCCTGGAGTCTTTCCAAACTCCAGAGCATAATAAGGAACTTTCAAATAAATTTACTGCAAATTGAATTTCCTGGTACAATCTGAGCGATTTCATGAATTCAAATCTCATTGGATCTGTTCTTCTTTAGTATTGGGTTATATTCTTTCATGCAAATAACCCAGCTGGGTTAGGGTGGTGCTGGATAATGAGAAACTATGATGTAAATTAAGTGCTTTTGGTCTGAATGACAACAGATTGTTTCATCAAAACCTCACACTAAAAAGAATACAACTAAAAAATATAGTTGTATATTTAAATGGGTATGTCACTTTGATATGCCAGTATTTTATGATAGCGGGGATCCAACCTCTGGGATTGCTAAAATTCTGAAAATAAATTGATTGTATTCTTAACGTTCCAGTTTTCCATTTACTGTTTTCACTGCACCCCCTCTGCAGGGGAAAAGCAGAGCCACCTCATTCAAGAGAACAAGTTTCCCACACAGCTAGGTAGATAAAAGTAAAGTTGGTCCAAGCTTTTCTGTATGCAGCAAGAGGGCAAAATCTTTAACAATGACATCCCAACCCTTCTGCTCCAAAAAAAAAAATCCACACATTTTAAAATTTAAGATTCATTTGTATCTTAATTATTTAAATGTATGTATGCAATCTGTGACTAAATCTCACACATAAATACAGTGGAACCTTGGTTAACGAGAATAATCCGTTCTGGGAGTGCGCTTGTAAACCAAGTTACTCGTCTAGTAAAGCAAGATTTCCCATAGGAAATCATTGGAATGCAGACAATTTGTTCCACAACTTGTTCAATGTCCCATTCCACAAATGCACAAACACGCACGCACACACACATATGCTCACCTTACCTTCCGCTCCATCGCTGACCTCCCGGTTCTTGTAGTTTGCCGGTACAGGATGTGTATCGGGTAACCATCGTGACAAATGCTGGACCTTCCTCTGGCAGAGCGCTGATGTCAAATGCAGGAGCTGCTTGCCTCTGATTGTCCAGCGCGCTGCCTTTGAGTAGTGGCTGACAGAGGAAGTTCCTCCCTCGTCGCGATGGTTACCCGATACACATCCTGTAGCGGCGAACTACAAGAACCAGGAGGCCGGCGATGGAACAGAAGGTAAGGTGAGCATAATATGTGTGTGTGCGTGCGTGTTTGTGTGTGTTTGTGGGGACTGCAAGAGTGGGTTAGAGCGCGGTGGAAGTACGGAACCAGAAGTGTGTGCGGTGAGTATTTGCTCGTATGGCAAAGCTTGCTCGTAAACTGAGTTACAAATTTACAGCAAGCTTTGCTCGTAAAGCGAAATACTCGCTAATTGGGTTACTAGTTAACCAAGGTTCCACTGTATATCAGAAGTGAATAAACTATACATAAAAATAAACCAGCCAGTAATGAACCATATATAAAATAAGAGAATACCGTGAAGAGGTTTTCGGGCTCTGTTGTATTCATCAATTCAATAGCTAAATTTCTCTTTATTCATATTTCATGGCAGTAATGCAGATTCCATTGTCATTTCTTCATTTTTACATATAGCTATTGTATTTTTCAGGCCAGTATTCACACAGCAGTTACTGCTATTACATGTATTCCCCTTGCATAGTCACTGGTGTGCATACCTTCTCTCCATATAGTGAAGTTTTTTTAGGTTTTTGCACCCAGTTCAGACTTAAAATGGTGTTCCAAACGTTATTTCTTTATTATTTAGTAATGAACCATATACAGTTCTGGCAAAAATTAAAAGACCACTGCAAAATTTTCAGTTTTTCACATTTTTTTCTTTATAGGTATATTTTTGAGTAAAATGTAATTTTGTTCTTTTATTCTAGAAACTACTGAAAACATGTCTCCAAATTTCCAAGCAATACATTTTGTATTTATTTTCTGAAAATGAGAAATGGTCAAAATATCAAAAAAATTCATTGCTTTCAGACCTCAAATAAGGCAAAGAAAACAAGTTCATAATCATTTAGCCACATACAAGATTATCCTTGAAAACCAGTTGCTTCCTTCTGCTTAGGCAATGTTCCCCAACTCTGAAGACTGGTTTTTCCAGCAGGACAATGCGCCATGCCACACAGCTAGGTCAATCAATATGTGGATGAAGACCACCACATCAAAACCCTGTCATGGCCAGCCTAATCTACAGACCTAAACCCCATTGTAAACCTCTGGAATGTAATCAAGAGGAAGATGGATAGTCACAAGCCATCAAACAAAGGAGAACTGCTTAAATATTTGTACCAGGAATGGCATAAGGTCACCCAAAAGCAGTGTTAAAGACTGGTGGAAAGCATTCCAAGACGCATGAAAGCTGTGATTAAAAATCATGGTTATTCCACAACATATTGATTTCTGAACTCTTCCTGAGTTAACACATTACTACTGTTGTTTCTAAATGATTATGAACTTGTTTTCTTTGCATTATTTGAGGTCTGAAACCACTGCATTTTTTTGTTATTTTGACCATTTGTCATTTTCAGAAAATAAATACAAAATGTATTGCTTGGAAATTCAGAGGCGTTGTCAGTAGTTTCTACAATAAAAGAACAATTTACATTTTACTCAAAAATATACCTATAAAGAGAAAAATCAGAAAAACTGAAAATTTTGCAGTGGTCTCTTAATTTTTGCCAGAGCTGTATATAAATATATGCCATCTTTGAGTAAACTACAAACATAAAAATGTACCAATTGTGAATAAACAATATACATAACTACATACCAGCAGTGAATATATCTTTACATAAAAATATATGCCAGCAGTAAATATATCTATATATAAAAATATATGCCAGCAGTGAATAACCAATATATAGTGGCATGCAAATTTTTTGGCACCACTGATCAAAATTACTGTTATTGTGATAAGATGAAATGATCTCTAAAAGGCATAAATTTAAATATGACATAATTTCCTTTGTATTTCAGGTTACAAAAAATATATATTTTCATCTTTTACATCTTAAAATTAACAAAAAAGTTAAATGGGCTGATGCAAAAGTTTGGGCACCCTGCATGGTTGGTACCTAGTAGTAGCACTCCCTTTGGCAAGTATCACAACTTGTAAACGTTTTTTGTAGCAGCCAAGAGTCTGTCAATTCTAGCTTGAGGGATTTTCATCCATTCTTCCTTGGATAAGCATACCATGTGAGATTCCTGGGTCGTCTTGCATGCACTGGTCTTTTGAGGTCTGGCCACAGATTTTCAATGATGTTCAGATCAGGGAACCGTGAGAGCCACTGTAAAATCTTCAGCTTGTGCATGTTGAGGTAGTCTATTGTGGATTTTGATGTGTTTTAGGATCATTATCCATTTGTAGAAGCCATCCTTTTTTCAACTTCAGGTTTTTGACAGATGGTGTTATGTTTGCATCAAGAAATTGTTGAAATGTCATTGAATCCATTCTTCCCTCTACCTGTGAATTGTTGGCTGCCACACTGCACCAAAGCATGATTGATCCACCCCCTTGCTTAATGGATGGGGTTATATTCTTTTCCTGAAATTCTGTGTCCATTTTATTGTTCTCCACATATACTTTTCTTCATTGTAACCAAATAATTCTATTTTAACATCATCGGTCCACAGGACTTGTTTCCAAAATGCATCAGGCTTGTTACATGTAGTTACATAGGTTGAAAAAGACCTAGTTCCATCTAGTTCAACCTTTATCCACTTATAAATTATTTAGTGGCAAAATATATAATAACTATCAATGTTGTGTGTACTGAGGAATCATCCAGCCCTTTTTTAAAAGTTGTTAGTGTCAGCCATTTGTACCATCTCACAATCTGACTACTCTAACCGTAAAGAACCCTTTCCTATCTAGCTGCCATAATCGCCTTTCTTCCACTTGCAATGAGTGCCCCCTTGTCCTTAGTATTGGTTTTGGAAGGAATAAGTCATGTGTCAGTCCTTTGTATTGACCACACATGTATTTATATATATATATATATATATATATATATATATATATATATACATATATATATAATAGATGAGATCTCCTCTGAGATGTCTTTTTTTTACTAAGTTAAACAAATCCAACTTTTTAAACCTCTCATCATATGGGAGGCCTTCCATTCCTTCCAATCTAAGTTGCCGGAATCTAGTTGCCGCCTTTGAACTGACTCTAACTATTGAATATCATTCGTAAAATGTGGAGACCAAAACAGGATCCCATATTCCAGATGTGGCCTTACAAGTGATTTATAGAGGAGGAACAATACGTCGGGATCATGGGATCTAAGCTCTCTTTTTATACACCCTAAAATCTTGTTTGCTTTTGCAGCTGCTGCTTGACATTGAGTTCTGCTGCTCAGCTTATTTGTAATGAGAATACCCAAGTCCTCCTCCTGTTCTGTAGTCCCGAGTTTACTTCCATTTAGTGTATATGCAGCTATAGAATTACTCCGTCCTTAGTGCATTACTTTACATTTATCAACATTAAATCTCATTTGCCAAGTGACTGACCATTCCATCATCTTATCCAGATCGTTTTGTAATATTTTACTATCAAATAGAACAACAAATTTCCAGTTGATCCAGGATGGGTAAAGTATAAAACTTAGTTTTATTAAATCATTTAAAATGCCGGTTCACAGGTGTTCCACGGAATACAGTCATGGATGACTGTATTCCGTGGAACACCTGTGAACCGGCAATTTAAATGATTTAATAAAAGTAAGTTTTATACTTTACTCGTCCTGGATCCACTGGAAATTTGCTGTTCTATTTGCTGATTCTCTGGCCTGAGAAATCCTTGCTGGATCTCCTGTGGTTCACTCCCATTCAGGTTAAATAGTGGTGAGCTGGATTTTTTTCTTCATTGTACTATCAAGGTCCGTTTTTAATATCCTACATAGTTTAGGCTGCTTTCACACTATGTTTTTTTAACATGCGTCATAAACATTTTTTTTAACGCAAAAACGGATCCAGTGCAAATGCGTTTTCATTTCAATGCATTTGCAATGGACTCGCGTCAACATGCGTTCACCTGCGTTTGCGTGCGTTATAGTAAGGATCCAGCGACTTGCAGTTTTTTTTAACTTTTTTCAAAAACGCTACTTGTAGCGTTTTTTGAGCTGCGTCCATATACTAAAATTGCTGGTTCCTGACTAAACAGCATGCAAACGCTGGTATGCTGATAGACAGGATCCTGCTTGCTCTACTGAGCATGCACAGAAGCCAGCCTCGCGTGATAAGTCTCTCTCTCCCCCTCCCTCTCTCCCCCTCCCTCTCTCTCCTCTCTCCCCCGCCTGAGAGCGGAGGACGCTCGTAACCAAGGTAAATATCGAGTAACCGCGGGCTTAGTTATCTGATGTTTATCTTGGTTACGTGTGCAGGGAGCAGGCATCCCTGCTCCTAGCAGCTGCAGACGCTGGTAACCAATGTAAATATCGTGTATCCAAGCAAGTTACCCGATGTTTACCTTAGTTACGTGTGCAGGGAGCCGGCTCCTAGCAGCTGCAGACGCTCGTAACCAATGTAAATATCGGGTATCCAAGCAAGTTACCCGATGTTTACCTTTGTTTCGAGCCTCCGCAGCTGTCAGATGTCAGCTCCCAGTCTTTCACGTTCAGTTCCCCTCACTCCCGATCACATGACTCCAATGCCCGCCCATAAACTTAAAGTGACAGGATCCTGCAAAATAACACATGCGTTTGCATGCGTTTTTCTTTGCAAAAAATAGGATCCGCTTTTGCAGCAAAAAAACGTTCATGACGTATGCTAAAAAAACGTAGTGTGAAAGCAGCCTTAGTGTCGTCAGCAAAGACTGACACTTTACTCTCAATCTCATCCACAAGGTCCTTAATAAAGAGATTGAAAAGAATTGGTCCTAGCACAGATCCCTGCGGTCCCCAATGCTGACTATAGTCCAATTAGAGACTGTACCATTTATGACAACTCTTTGTTTCCGATCGTTTACCCAATGCCTTACCCAACTGCTTAAGATATGTGTGCACGTTGCGTTTTTTCATGCGTTTACGCAGCGGTTTAAACTGCAGCGTAAACACATGCGTTCTGCCTCCCCTGCAAAGTCTATGAGAATTTAGCAAACTCCATGTGCACGTTGCGTTTTAAAACGCAGCGTTTTGCATGCCAAACTTTTTACAAAATCGATGCGTTCTAAAAAGCAACATGTCACGTCTTTTGTTCGTTTTAGATGCTTTTCCCACTCTGTCTATGGTAGAGCAAGCATCCAGAATGCATGAATTTTGCATCCATTTTGCATTCAAAATACATCCAAAATGCAGCGTTTTGGCTGCATTTTGAAACACACATGCAGTGACAAAACACTGCAGAATATTTGTCACAGCAGAACGCAACGTGCGCACATAGCCTTATAGTTTCCCCTATTCCTTGCTTCTAGGGCTTCATTACAAAACTGTTATGTGACACAATATCAAATGCCTTTGGAAAGTCCAAATAAATCACATCAGCTGCATTACCAATATCCAGATTTGCACTTATCGCCTCATAAAAACACAACATGTTGGTTACACATGACTTCTCTTTCATGAATTCATGCTGGTTATCAGTTATTATATTATTCTCTCTAATATATTGTTGCATGTCATCTCTTAAAATACCCTCAAAAACCTTGCACACCACTGATGTCAAACTTACCGGACAGTATTTGCTTGGACCCACCCTCTTACCTTTCTTAAATATCGGTACTACGTCAGCCATTCTCCAATCCTGAGGTATCAACCCTGTTACAGCAGAGTCTAAGAAGATAAAATACAGCAGTTTATCCATTACTGACATCAATTCCCTCAATATACATGGATGAATGCCATCTGGCCCGGGGCATTTGTCAATGTTTAATTTACTCAGATGCAGGCGTACTTCTTCTTGTGTTAAATTAGTTATATCAGGGGGGACTTTGATTTTTGACTTGTTGAATGATCCCTGGAACTGTCAGTTCCTTGGTGAACTTGGATGAAAAGTGCCTGTTTAATAGCTCAGCCTTTTATTTGTCATCTATAAGTATCCTGTTATAATCTTGTATGGGGCCTATAGCATCTTTTTTTCCATTTTGGCATTGATATATTTATAAAAAATTTGGGATTTATTTTAATGTATTTTGCCATTTTCGTTTCAGTAGCTAATTTTGCTAACTTAATTGCTTTTTTACATTTCCTACTGAGAATTTTATACTCCTGAAATGCTATTTGTGTATTCTCAGACTTCAAGATTTTGAATGCCCTTTGTTTAGATGTTCTTTTGTAATCTTCTGAAGCTGAATTTTGCTGTGAGGAAACAGGAGAGGTTTTCTTCTGATTACTCTTCCATGAAGGCCATATTTGTGCAGGTGTGTCTAAATAGTAAAGCAATGTACCACAACTCCAAAGTCTGCTAAATCAAGGTCTTTTGGAGTCAAGCGGGGGTTCTGATGTCCCTTTCTAGTAATCCTAAATATGTCAAAATCTACAAAGATTACCTGAAAAGGCTCAAACTAAAGGTTTTACAATGCCCCTCACAGTCCTTTGATCTGAATATCATTGAAGATCTGTGAAGACCTAAAAAAAAGCATTGCATGCAAGCTGGAGCATAAACTACCGCAGTCACAGAGATTGCCACTGTGACCGGGCCCGGGGGTGCAGGGGGCCCGCCTGCCCCAGCCCCTGATCCATATGGATGTGTGTCCGAGTGCACTCATCCAGCTGAAATACATGGCAGCACAGAGACTCGTCGTGTCCCTGCACTGTGATTTGCTTGCCGCCAATGAAGGCCATGATTATTCATTGGTCCCCAAACACAAAATCCTGGGCATGGGGAGCAGAGAATATGCTGATAGCTGCCGGTGCTATAAGTGGCCGCACATGACACTGATGTCACACGCTGCACCGCTTACACGCTGGTCAGTTGCAAGCATGTCAGCATTGCATGGGGACGCCGGGGGGGAGTGCATGGTAGAAGAGTACAAAAGTTTATTTTACTTTACTGGGTGCGGTGCGGTGGGGGGCTATATACTAGGATGAGGGGGGCTATTTACCAGGATGAAGGGGCTATATACTAGGATGAGGAGGGTATATACCGGAATGAAGGGGCTACGTGCCAGGATGAGGGGGATACATACCAGGATGGAGGTGGGGCTGTATACCAGGATGGATGGCTATATACCAGGATGAAGGGTTACATATCAAGATGGGGCTATATATCAGGATAGGGAGGGGATATATATATACCAGTATGGTGCTATACACTGTGTGCGGAATTATTAGGCAAATAAGTATTTTGATCACATGATACTTTTTATACATGTTGTCCTACTCCAAACTGCATAGGCTTGAGAGCCAACTACCAATTAAGTAAATTAGGTGATGTGCATCTCTGTAATGAGGAGGGGTGTGGTGTAATGACATCAACACCCTATATAAGGTGGGCTTAATTATTAGGCAACTTCCTTTCCTTTGGCAAAATGGGTCAGAAGAGAGATTTGACGGGCTCTGAAAAGTCCAAAATTATGAGATATCTTGCAGAAGGATGCAGTAGTCTTGAATTTGCCAAACTTTTGAAGCGTGATCACCGAACAAACAAGCGTTTCATGGCAAATAGCCAAGAAGCGTGTTGGGCAAAAAAAGCACAAAATAATTGCCCATGAATTGAGGAAAATCAAGCGTGAAGCTGAAAAGATGTCATTTAACACCAGTTTGGCCATATTTCATTGTTGCAACGTTACTGGAGTATCAAAAAGCACAAGGTGTGCCATACTCAGGGACATGGCCAAGGTAAGGAAGGCTGAAAAACGACCACCTTTGAAAGAGAAGCATAAGATAAAATGTCAAGACTGGGCCAAGAAATATCTTAAGACTGATTTCTCAAAGGTTTTATGGACTGATGAAATGAGAGTAAAGGCTGCTTTACACCAGGCAATCTATCGTGCGATAGATCGTCGGGGTCACGTTTTTTGGGACGCACATCCGGCATCGCTGGCGATGCCGGCCTGTGTGACACCTCCTAGCGACGCAGTATCGCTCACAAATCGTGAGTCGGGTACTGCTCGTTAGGTTCCATAATATCGTTTACTTTAGTTGACCATCGTTTCCGTGGTAGCACACGTCGCTCCGTGTGACACCATGGGAACGATGAGCAGCTCACCTGCCTCCCGCGGCCGCCGCCGTCTCTATGTGGAAGGAAGGAGGTGGGCGGGATGTTTACGTCCCGCTAATCTCCGCCCCTCCGCTTCTATTGGCCGGCGGCCGTGTGACGTCGCTGTGACGCCGAACGTCCCTCCCACTCCAGGAAGTGGACGTTCGCCGCCCACAGCGAGGTCGCACGAGAGGTAAGTATGTGTGACGGGGGTTACTAACTTTGTGCGACACGGGCAGCGATTTGCCCGTGACGCAAAAAGGACGGGGGCGGGTACGATCGATTGTGAAATTGCACAATCGGTCGTACCGTGTAAAGCAGGCTTTACTCTTGATGGGCCATATGGATGGGCCAGAGGCTGGATCAGTAAAGGGCAGAGAGCTCCACTCCGACTCAGACGCCAGAAAGGTGGAGGTGGGGTACTGGCATGGGCTGGTATCATCAAAGATGAACTTGTGGGACCTTTTCGGGTTGAAGATGGAGCGAAGCTCAACTCCCAGACCTACTGCCAGTTTCTGGAAGACAACTTCTTCCAAGTAGTGGTACAGGAAAAAGTCAGTATCGTTCAAGAAAAACATGATTCTCATGCAGGACAATGCTCCATTACATGCATCCAACTACTCCACAACGTAGCTGGCCAGTAAAGGTCTAAAAGATGAAAAAATAATGACATGGCCCCCTTGTTCACCTGATCTGAACCCCATAGAGAACCTGTGGGCCCTCATAAAATGTGAGTTCTGCAGAGAGGGAAAACAGTACACCTCTCGGAACAGTGTCTGAGAGGCTGTGGTGGCTGCTGCACGTAATGTTGATCGTAAACAGATCAAGCAACTGACAGAATCTATGGATGGTAGGCTGTTGAGTGTCATCATAAAGAAAAGTGGCTATATTGATCACTAATTTTTTGGGGTTTGTTTTTGCATGTCAGAAATGTTTATTTCTGAATTTTGTGCAGTTATATTGGTTTACCTGGTGAAAATAAACAAGTGAGATGGGAATATGTTTGGTTTTTATTAAGTTGCCTAATAATTCTGCACAGTAATAGTTACTTGCAAAAACAGATATCCTCCTAAGATAACCAAATCTAAAAAAAAACCACTCCAACTTCCAAAAATATTAAGCTTTGATATTTATGAGTCTTTTGGGTTGATTGAAAACATAGTTGTTGATCAATAAAAAAAAAATCCTCTAAAATACAACTTGCCTAATAATTCTGCACACGGTGTATACCAGCATGGGGACATGATGGGATCATATATACCAGGATGGGGCCATAATGTGAACATGTATACCAGGACGGGGCCATGATGGAGGAATATATATCAGGATGGGGCCATGATAGGGTCATATATACCAGCATGAGACCATATATACCAGGATATAGCCTTGATTGGGTCATACACCAGGATGTGGCAATGATGTGGGCATATACCAGGATGGGGCCATGATGTGGACATATACCAGGATGGGGGGGACATATTTACCAAGATGGGGGACATATTTACCAGGAAGTGGCCTAGGATGGGGGTCTTAACTACACATTGAAGGGGGGTGGGGAAACTTGTATGTCTTTACAGGATTTAGAATGCTACAATGGCCCATACATCTGATGAACATATGGTGGGGGGCCCAGGCTCAAACTCTGCACCGGGGTCCAGCTAACTCTAGTTATGCCACTGCATGCAAGATGGACTCTCAAAAAACTGGAAGATTTTTCAAGGAAGAATGGCTGGAAAACCCCAAACAAGAATTGAAACACTCTTGGCTGGCTACAAAAGGTGTTTACAAGCTGTGATTACTTGCAAAGGAAGTGCTACTAGGTACCCAAATTTTTGCATCTGCTCATTTTCCATTTTTTTAATTTCTAAATGTAAAAGATGGAAAAAATAAAAATGAATAATTTTTGCCTAAAATACAAAGAAAATGTGTCATCTTTAAAGGGAATCTGTTACTCTTTTGCATTTTTTTTAAGTTATTAACCTCTTCAACCCAGGGCGATTTTTCCGTTTTTTGGTTTATCCTACCCTTCTTCCGAGGGCCATAACTTTTTTTATTTTTCTGTCAATTTTGCCATATAAAAGCTTATTTTTTTGTGGGACGAATTGTAAGTTTGAAATAAATCATTAATTGTACCATATAGTGTACTGGAAAATGGGGGGAAAATTCCATGCAGTGAAATTGCAGAAGGGCAATTGCACGTTAGTTTTTGGGGTCTTTTTATTCAGAGTTCACTATATGGTATAACTGATGTGTCCATATCATGCCTCACATTAGTAGGGGTTATAGAGAGGTTTTTTCCAAAAAAAGAGTAGCGCATTTGTCGCCATATTCCGAGACCTGTAGCATTCTCATTTTTCAGGATATTGGGCTCAGTGACAGATTATGTTTGCGTCTTGAGCTGACATTTTTAATGATACCATTTTTGTGCGGATGCTACGTTTTGATCGCCTGTTATTGTATTTTAAAAAAAAATTGCGGCGACCAAAAACATGTAATTTTGACATTTGGAATTTTTTTCTCACCACACCGTGTATCAATCAGATTAATTGATTTTACATTTTGATAGATTGAGCATTTCTGAACGTGGCAATACTAAATATATGTATATTTTTAATTTTTTTAACTGTTTTTAATTTTCGGTGAATGGCGGGTGATTTGAACTTTTAGGAGTTTTTTATTTTTCATATTTTTTAAAACTTTTTTTTACATTTTTTTTTTTAATTTAACTAGTCCCCCTAGGGGACTTCATACCTGCACAGTCTGATCGCCTTTGCGTTTCTCGATCAGAGCAGCATCACTCTGATCAGGTGAAATACTGCTTTCCTGTGAGTTCTGGCGCTCTGTCGGCACTCACAGGAAGTTCGTCATGGTAGCGACAAGGGTCATCAGCTACTACGACAACACATTGGCGCCCCGTGATTACGTTATGGAGCCACTAATGGCGGCAGGGATCAGCAAGATCCCCGATGCGGCCATTTTTGTCAGTATTTGACAGCACGATCTAAAGGGTTAACAAGTGCGGGCAGACCTCCAATCCACCTGCGCTTGTTAGCCACACATCTCTGCTGATCAGATCAGCAGAGCTGTGCGGGGATTACTGCGGGCTCACCGCTGAAACCCACAGTAACGGGAGATAGGCAACCAAGGGCGTACCGGTACATCCTTGTTAGTAAACGGGTTAATATGGGCATATAGGTGGCATAAAGGTGAAATTAGTCCTACTTGTATGCTTCATGGATGATGGGTCATTTGGCAAAATTCCTCTTTTATATCTTGTATCTTCCATGCTATGGGGCATATGCTGCCTGGAAGATAAGCCTGCCTCCTATCTACATTATACAGGATTCTTCTTCCCCTTCTCTTCAGTCACTGTGACATCAGGTGCGCTGCCAGATATCTCACAACTGCGCATTATGCCTGCCATCCCTCCCTGCACTGTTTCGCCCTTTTGTGGGCACAGGCTTCAATTTTGCTGTGTGCAGGTGCCAGTGAGTCATTGCTGCTTCACAGTGCAGGGGAAAGTTGACAGGCAGAATGCGCAGGCACAGGATTTCTGACAGCACACTTGATGTCACAGGGACTCTGAAGATAAGGGGAGGAAGAATGCTGTATATTTTTGCCAAACATCCCATCATCTAGGAGGCATACAGGTACAGCTAATTTTACCTTTATGCCACCTGTATGCCAATATTAATAACTTAAAAAACTCAAAAGGTGAAAGATTCCGTATATCGTTATGCCTTTTAGAGATCATTTCATCTCCAATTTGCTTTGTTCACAATAACGGTAATTTTGCCACGGGTGTCCAAACTTTTGCATGCCATTGTGTTTCACAAATATAGAACTATATCACAGCAGTAAATAAACTACATACACACAACACTGACGATAAAAAGGGTAACAATGTTATGACTTTCAGTCTCTATATCTTACAATCTGCTCAGCTTCGAATGTGAGAATAACATCAATACATAAAAAAACAAAAATACAAAAAAAAGACAGTTTGCACTCAGATAATGCTAAAGTATGGAAAACATGAAGGTGTGAACACAGACCCGCACCACTGCCAAGGGAAATCTAAGAAAAATGAGACCTCTAGCATATAGAAATGGCCACCTGCACATCCGCCCAGCCGAAACGCCATGGCACATCCCGCAACTGGGCACCCACTCCACGCTGAAGCCTCCCTCCGGGTCAAAAACCTCCTATGTATGGGCAAGTAGGAACCCGCTACACAGGACAAGATTGCCTGTGGCAAGTGGGGGAGGGGTGCATGGTCAGAAGGCATGACCCTCCTAAATATAGACAAAAAGACTGACTGCACTTACCAAACTGAAGTGTGAACAGGTGCACAACTGAACATGGCATAAAATACAAAAAAAAGACAGTTTGCACTCTGATAATGCCAAAGTATGGAAACCATGAATGTGTGAACACAGACCTGCACCATTGCCAAGGGAAATTAAGAAAAATGAAACATCTACCATATCAGTCTTTTTGTCTATATTTAGAAGGCTCATTGCCTTCTGACTGTGCACCCCTCCCCCACTTTCCAGAGGTAATCTTGTTCTGTGTAGCGGGTTCCTACTTGCCCATACACAGGAGGTTTTTGACCCAGAGGGAGGCTTCAGCGTGGAGTGGGTGCCCAGTTGTGGAATGTGCCATGGCGTGGCGGCTAAGTGGATGTGCAGGTGGCCATTTCTATATGCTAGATGTCTCATTTTTCTTAGATTTCCCTTGGCAGTGGTGCGGGCCTGTGTTCACACATTCATGGTTTACATACTTTGGCATTATCAGAGTGCAAACTGTCTTTTTTTTGTATTTTATGTCATGTTCACTTGTGCACCTGTTCACACTTCAGTTTGGTGAGTGCCGTCAGTCTTTTTGTCTAACATCATTACATAGACAATCATCTTGGCTATCTCATAAATTTGACCTGTAACTATTTAGCATGTGATTAGTTATGCAGATTCTTGTCATGTCACTACATTGTTACTGTTTTGCTCCTGGTGATGGAAAAATCTTTTTCTTCCTGTATACTACAAATTATAACCTGTTCTCACATTCCCCAATAGCTCAGTGTGTATTAGGTTGATTCCCAAGTGAAAGGTCACTGGTTCAAATCGTGTAGCAGCCATGAATAAGATTTCTGAAGAAAACAAACTGTTTCATCCAGCTCAGTGATAGAGCTCTCTCAGCCAAGAAAATCACCAAACTGCATCATATGAGTACTAGGACAGTTAGAAGAATTCAAAATGATGTCTGTCCATCTATTCTAATGCCAAGACGTGGACGTCTAGGCGAAATATCAGAGTCAACAAGTTTGCTCACCACAAGGTCTGTCAGTTCTGGAGCCACAAACCTAAGCAGGAGGTGGCTCATATACTTTGTAGAAGGCCCCCTTCACATGCACGTGCCTCCGGTACATATTAGTAGAGATGAGCGAACTGGTCATGGTTCGGCTCGCCGAACGGAGGTCTCGTTCCAGTTCGGTTCGGCGAACCGGTTCAGCGAACCACTAGAACCGCATAGGAAAAAATGGGAGGCAATCACAAACACATAAAAACACCTAGAAAACACCCTCAAAGGTGTCCAAAACGTGACAAACAACTCACAACACAACACAAACACATGGGAAAGTGACAAGAACAAATTCTCATGCGAAAACAAAACACCGTTACGAGGAAAAAGAGGATGAGACACAGATATAGGCATGGCATGCCCTTCTAAAATCATGTATAACACCGCAAGGGAACTCCAAGCAGAGTCTCCCTTTTTTCCAAAAATTGGGCCACACAGACACCCACCCCATCAGTGGCAGCACTTGTGCCCTAGTTGTACACTTCACAGGTAGATTTGCATCAACAACATTCAAAATTACGCCATCCTTAACCCTTCCCAGAATGACCCTGGGGTAGGTAGCAAACTCTTTGCTGATCCCAGCTCTGTTCATCTTGGATCATTTTTAGAAACACTGTAAGCAAGGGTTACTCCAAGCAGAGTCTCCCTTTTTTTCCAGAAATTGGGCCACACAGACACCCCATCAGTGGCAGCACTTGTGCCCTAGTTGTACACTTCACAGGTAGATTTGCATCAACAACATTCAAAATTACGCCATCCTTAACCCTTCCCAGGATCACCCTGGGGTAGCTAGCAAAGTCTTTGCTGAACCATGACTTGTTCATCTTGGCTCCTTTTAAAAAAACACTGTAAGCAAGGGTTACTCCAAGCGGAGTCTACCTTTTTTCCAAAAATTGGGCCACACAGACACCCACCCCTTCAGTGGCAGCACTTGTGCCCTAGTTGTAAACTTCACAGGCAGATTTGCATCAACAGCATTCAAAATTACGCCATCCTTAACCCTTCCCAGGATGACCGGGGTAGGTAGCAAAGTCTTTGCTGATCCCAGATCTGTTCATGTTGGATCATTTTTAGAAACACTGCAAGCAAGGGTTACTCCAAGCGGAGTCTCCCTTTTTTCCAAAAATTGGGCCACATAGACACCCACCCCTTCAGTGGCAGCACTTGTGCCCCAGTTGTACACTTCACAGGTAGATTTACATCAAGCACATTCAAAATACACAAGCATTTACTCTCCCCAGGATGACACAGGGGTAGCAAATTCCTTGTGGATCCATGACTTTTTCATTTTGATGACTGTTAGTCTGTCCACATTGTCACTGGACAGACGCGTGCGCTTATCTGTCAGCACACATCCAGCAGCACTGAAGACACGTTCAGAGACAACGCTGGCAGCTGGACATGACAAGATCTCCAAGGCGTAAGTGGAGAGCTCTGGCCATTTTTCAAGATTTGAAGCCCAAAATGAGCAAGGCTCCAGTTGCAAAGTCATGGCATCGATGTTCATTTGGACATACTCCTGTATCATCCTCGCCAGCCGTTGACTATGTGTCAGACTTGTCTCTGGTGGCCTCGCAAAGGATGGTCTAAAAAAATTCTGAAAAGATTCAATAAAATTGCTGTTACCAGCACCAGATACGGTGCTGCTGGTACGGTTAGACTGTTGAAGATGACGAGACCGTCCCATGTTTGTCGAGTTACAACTGGGAGATTCACTCCGTGCACCACGGTTGTTTGGTGGAAAAGCCGAGTTAAGATCGAGTAACAGCTTTTGCTGATACTCCTGCATACGTGCGTCCCTTTCTATGGCTGGAATTATGTCACAAAATTTGGACTTGTACCGGGGATCTAATAGTGTGGCAAGCTAGTAGTCATCATCACTTCTAATTTTGACAATACGAGGGTCATGTTGGAGGTAGTGCAGCAAGAAGGCACTCATGTGTCTTGCGCAGCCATGCGGACCAAGTCCACGCTGTGTTTGTGGCATAGAGGTGCTAACTGTTCTATCTCCCTCTGACATCTCCCTCCAACCTCTTTCAACTGAAATTTGACCAAGGTCTCCCTCATCCGCTGAGTCTTCCATGTCCATGGACAGTTCGTCCTCCATTTCTTCATGTTCTCCTGCACCTTCCTCAACATTTCGCCTGCTACCATGCGCACTTGTTGATCCCTGTCCTCCATGGTCCCATGCCTGCCGCTTTGGTGATGATGAAGGTCTGGACCTTGGTGATGTTGTTGTCTCTTGCGCATATGAATCCTCCTGTAGTTCCTCCCCTTCCTGTTGTCCCACCCCTTGAGTCCGAATAGTGTTTAGCGTGTGCTCCAGCATGTAAATGACTGGAATTGTCATGCTGATAATGGCATTGTCAGCGCTAAACATATTCGTCGCCATGTTGAAACTGTGCAGAAGGGTGCATAGGTCCTTGATCTGAGACCACTCCATCAGGGTGATCTGCCCCACCTCTGCATCTCGTTGGCCCAGGCTATACATCATGACGTATTGCACCAGGGCTCGGCGGTGCTGTCACAGTCGCTGTAACATGTGGAGAGTCGAATTCCAGCATGTCGGCACATCGCATTTCAGGCGATGAACCGCCAGGCCGAAAGACTTCTGGAGCGATGCAAGTCGCTCAGCTGCGGCGGTTGAACGGCGGAAGTGAGCAGACAGTTTTCGTGCCCTGTTCAGAAGGCCATCTAGGCCGGGATAGTGTGTTAAAAATTGCTGGACAACAAGGTTCAACACATGAGCCATACAAGGCACGTGTGTCACCTTGCCCAGACGAAGGACCGCACCCAGGTTTGCAGCATTGTCGCACACGGCCTTACCAGGCTGCAGGTTGCGTGGAGACAACCATTTACCAAACTCAGTCTCCAGAGCTGCCCACAACTCAGCCGCTGTGTGACTCTTAGTTCCAAGACATTTCAAAACAAAGACCGCTTGATGCCGTTGCGCTCTGCTGCCAGCATAGCGATGAGGTGTGCGTGATTCCTTCTGCGCAGTTACAACGCTGGTGGCCTGACCAGGCAGGCTTGGGGCGGAGGTGGAGGACCCAGACGAGGTTGAGGAGGCAGAATCAGTGTAGGAACTTGGACAGACAGAGGATTGACACACAAGTCGTGGGGACGGCAAGACTTGTGCAGCAGACCCTTCACCATCTATCACCATAGTTACCCAGTGCCCAGTCAGTGACATGTAACGTCCCTGTCCATGCTTACTGGTCCAAGTATCTGTGGAGAAATGCAACCGTTCACACACAGAGTTTCTCAAGGAAGCAGTGATGTTGTGTGCGATATGCTGGTGTCGCGCAGACACACCTTTTTTAGAGAAGTAGTGACGACTGGGCATCTGGTACTGGGGCACAGCGACAGACATAAGGTCTCTAAAATTCTGTGTGTCCACCAGGCGGAAAGGCAGCATTTCGGTAGCCAAGAGCTTACAGAGGGATAAAGTCAACCTCTTAGCTTTGTCATGGATCGCAGGAAATGGCCTTTTATTTGTCCACATCTGAGGGACAGAGATCTGGCTGCTGTGTGTAGATGGTGGTAAGTAGGGTGTCCCTGAAAAAATGCAGGTTTGTGAGGAAAGTGCAGGCGTACACATGATGTTGCCTTCATCCAACGTTGATGCTATCGATGTCTGAGAGAGCTGTACACACGCACTTGTTTCCCCTTCCAAACCAACTGACGACCTACCAATCAAACTGCCTGTTGCGGTTACACTGGTGGAAATTGTGCGTGGAAAACCAGGTGTGACAGCTGTCCCCACAGTCCTAGAAGATTAAGAGCGCGCGGATGCACTGGAAGGGGCAGGCGGTGGATGGTCCCCTCTGCTAGGCCGCATTGCAGCACGGTGAGCTTCCCACTGGGACATATGATATTTATTCATGTGACGATTCATGGAAGAAGTTGTCAAACTGCTGAGGTTTTGCCCTCTACTAACAGAATCACGACAAATTTTACATATCACATGATTTGGGCGATCTTTTGCTATGTCAAAAAAGGACCAGGCAAGGCAAGGCTTAGAGGGCATGCGACCTGCTGAGCCACCCCGACTAGTGCTCAGAGGCAGAGTGGTGGCTGAGGATGCAGTTGTAGACGTGCTACCAGTACTTCTCCTCTGTCCAGGAAGGCGCAAGGTAACTTCGTCGTC
Organism: Anomaloglossus baeobatrachus; assembly: GCF_048569485.1. NCBI lineage: Eukaryota > Metazoa > Chordata > Amphibia > Anura > Aromobatidae > Anomaloglossus > Anomaloglossus baeobatrachus. The sequence goes on along the minus strand of NC_134356.1, from coordinate 504,347,242 downwards.
AGTAGCATACTCCTCCACCGCCTTTGTTGACCTCCTCGAGTGCCTGACTGTGGTTTGACAGTAGGTGGGATCTAGAAGTTCCTCATCAAGCGTTGTGTTTGCACTCCCCTCCCCCTCAGACCGAGCCTCTTCCTGCCCTGAACGAATATTTAAGTTGTCATCCCAATCTGGTATCTGCGTCTCATCATCATCAGTATGTTCCTCATTGTCTATTACAACAGGTGTTTCAGTTTGTGAATAAGGGTCAACATTATACTCATGAACTTGGTCATCACGGCCTGAATCTGAGTCACAAAGGTTCTGGGCATCACTGCAGACCATTTCCTGATCTGTACTCACTGTAGCTTGGGAGCAGACCTCTGATTCCCAGGCTATAGTGTGACTGAACAGCTTTGCAGACTCCGCCATCTCTGTTCCACCATACTGTGCAGGGCGGATGGAGACTTGAGAGCTGGGAGAAAGCAAGTGTGATTGGGATGACAACTCAGAGGACTGGTGTTTTTTGGATGCGGTACTTGAGGTGGAGGAGAGGGCACTTGTTGGACCACTTGAGATCCATTCAAGCATTTTCTTTTTTTTTGGGCAACATCTACCTTTGTTCCAGTTGTTCGTGTTCGTAAAAAAGGGAGCACATCCGATTGTCCACGGAAAGTAGTAGACATCTTACTTTTGCTGGAAGATGGCCTATCTTCAGCAGATGTTAATGGAGCTTTGCCACCTTCCCCACGGACACAAACTTTTTTTCCTTTTACAACACGCCTGTTCCCCTTTCCACCAGCATCTGTCATTTTGCCACTCATTTTGCTAGCGACAAGAATGTCCACTTAAAATGTGGTAGTAAAAATTGAGAGGTGGTGTAGATTGCAGCGGTGGTCTACCTTTATTGACAGCAGAATAAACAACAATAATTATCCCGGACAATGAAACATTGGCCATTAAAATGGCAGCACAGTTTGCTAGTATAATAGCTTAGTAAAAATGAGTTTGAGTGTGTAATGCAGAGGTGCTACACATAGATTTGCACTAGTGGGACACTAATGGAAGTCCAACAGCCACTTTTAGGATGCCACTAAGTTTCCTCAGTGTTTGCTAGTATAATGGCTTTGTAACAATGAGCTTGAGTGTGCAATGCAGAGGTGCTGCAAATAGATTTGCACTAGTGGGACACTAATGGAAGTCCAACAGCCACTTTTAGGATGCCACTAAGTTTCCTTAGTGTTTGGTATTATAATGGCTTTGTAACAATGAGCTTGAGTGTGCAATGCAGAGGTGCTGCAAATAGATTTGCACTAGTGGGACACTAATGGAAGTCCAACAGCCACTTTTAGGATGCCACTAAGTTTCCTCAGTGTTTGCTAGTATAATGGCTTAGTAACAATGAGCTTGAGTGTGCAAAGGGCAGGAGGGTACAGTGGCTGGGTTGTGGATCAGTGTAGAGCAAAGGAAGCCTCACTTTCTATCCCTCCTAATGGTGAAATGCAGAAAGGAACTCCCTGACCTTAGCTACACAGACGCTCTTATCTGTAGCTGTTAAAACCTCTTTCCACGGACCTGACTGTCACCTATGGCTCTGAGCCTGCTGTTATTAGCCCTTACAAGGGCTGAAAGAAACTTCTATCCCTATTCTGTATAGCGCTGTGTGTAGAGCGTACACAGCAGTATCGGAGACAGGAGCTGCACCTGCGGTGACTGACACCCAGACGCAGAAGGCAGATAATGGTGTCCAGACGGGCAGATGCCCGTATTTATAATGCAGGGACATGTGACATGGACATCCTATCACACATGCCGTTGCTTCTCTGGCTAAAAGTACACTTAGCTGTGTGTGTCTGGGATTGGCTGACATGCTGGACCACCCCACTACATGCGCGCTTAGGGAGGGAAGGAAAACAGAAACAAAAAAATGGCGATCGCCATTATCCCAGCAGCAGTGATCTGAACGCGCTGTTCCCACAGACTATACGCTGAAATTTCATAATAGTGTGAGTCACAGAGTGACTTACAGTATTACAGCGGAAAGCCAGCTAGTAATTAGCTTGGCTTTTTGCTTCTAGAACCGTTCTCGAACGTAACTAGAACTATCGAGCTTTAGCAAAAAGCTCGAGTTCTAGTTCGATCTAGAACAGCCCCCAAAATCACTCAAACCGCGAACTGGAGAACCACGAACCGCGCTCAACTCTACATATTAGGTCCATGCCTGCACGTACCAGAGACACTGGGACACGTACTCCAATGTTAATCAATGTACTGAGTTACACGTTCGTTTTTCCATACGGAGCGTGTGTCTGTGTGCGTGATACATTTGTTGGTGCATTAAACACGGAAGCATGTCCATTTTTGTCACGGAACACGCACACCCATACCCATTAAACTCAATGGGTCCGTGACCACACGTACGTGACACTGATACATCTCCATATGGTCCGTGTCCATTTTTTGAAAATATAGCAATGATTGTATCATTTTGGAACAGGTTCATGTGATTAAAAAAGGTCCCTAGGAAATTGCATTTATCTTGCGGGACACAGTGAGGGAGGGTGTGTGTGTGTGTGTGTTATTGTTGCTCATATATACCTGTGGAAAAATTAATCAAATCAAGATAATTGGTCAAAAACATTGTTTTTTTATATTGTTAACCTAACAATTGAACACACCAGCACCATATTATCCCATTCATTACATGACTTTTTCCCGCTACACGTACTAGCAAAACAGATGAAATACGGATTACACACGGACTACAAACACAGAGACACGCACATCTCATACGGACATACGGATGACACACGCCTCACACACGGAGCCAGAAAACGGACGTTAAAAACGCAACACGGACATGAAATACGGTACGCATAACACGTACGTGATTTACACGCACGTGTGAAGGGGGCCTAAGTGAGATCACAGATGTCCATGCAAACACCATGCAACACACATTACATAAGTCTGGAATTGTGGCCCGAAAATAGGTGAAGTCTTTACTTCAATATGATCATAAGAAGAGTCAGCTCGACTTAGCAAAAAAGTAGAAAAAATTGTATAGTAGATTGACAAAGAAATTGTCAATGACAATGATGTAGAGGTGCTGGATTGACCCCCACAGTCCCTAGACCACAACTCAATCCAACATTTGTGGGTAGCGTTGAAGAAAAAGCTGTGTATAAACCCAAGTGAGTCAACCAGCTGGAAGCGTTGAAAAACATGTGATGGTGTCTCCGCAGGCTTTCTTGTTTTGAATATTTCCCAGGGGACATTGCTCTAGAATCACTGCGTTGAGAAACACGTGATGGTGTCTCTGTGGTGTTGGATGTTGATCTCACTAAGGTCAACTGTTACGAGGGGGACCCAGGGAAGCGTGCCAAGATGGGAAATGGACAGCTTCCGCCGGTCAAGGTCCACTGTGCGGTGTAAGGGACCGCTGCTATGGTCAGGAAAGAGTGAACGGGTTGCTACTAGTGATCGTCTGGAATGTCACAGACGATCTATGTACACCGGTCCGCCCTAACCAGTGAGGGTTGTATGACCTGGGACTTCTCGTTCGGTGTACCTGTTGCACGGGGACGCACAGAGGTGCCTACGCACGTGTGTCAGCGGGAGTCACAGGAATATGGCACGAGGGTAGCACAGAGGTGCCCACGCACGTGTGCTTCAGAAACAGGTGAGTCCAACAGAGACTCAAGGAGCTCACCTGGGACAGGAACACAGCCTGCTAAACGGAATACTGCCAGAGCAGCAAGGCAGGGGCAAGACCTGCAAACCAGGTGCTCCCTGAGAAGCAAGGGCAAAGCCCACAAAAGACAATGACATCTGTACAGTGGCGTGGCAGCACACTGCCAGACATCCAAACATAGAAGGATGGTCGCACGCCGCCATGAAGGCAGGGGGAGCTTTTAAGGAGGCGTAGCTCCACCCAAGGGCGGGCGCGAGATGGGCGTGACCCAATCAGGATTCTGCACATCACCAGCCTCGTTATCGGGCCGTGTGATATCAGTGAGCGGATCAGAAGACGTCACGTGGGGCACATGCTCATCTTCCTGCCTCTGGGTCATAAAGGTGGGATCCTCGGTTTCACAATCTGCAGAGATAAGGGAAGTCTTGCTGCTTCCCTGAGCATCCATCCTTTGCACACTGTGCAACCTCTCAGACCCTCTGTGATGCTGAGCAGGAGGGCCCATGGCAGGCAAGGGATGGGAGACCGTTCCATTCTTTGCAAGGGGGGAACCACTAGGTGTCACCCTTCCGCTGCGTCTCCGAGGAGGCAACTCCTGCAGACCGTGCAGTCTCCCAGACCTTTGGCGCTGCTGAGCAGGAGGGCTCGTGGCAGACAAGGAATGGGGGACCACCTCATTCCTTGCTACAGGAAAGCCACGAGGTGTAACAGTCAACCATCCTTGCTTATGTAGTCTTCTACTAGGCAATGCTTCCACTAGCCAGTTTCCTACTCCACACTGATGAGGGGCAAATACCCCGAAACAGCTGTCTGTGGATGGATGCCATGTTTGGCATAGGTGGTCTCCTTGACTGGAGACTGCCCTTGCCGTGGTTGTTCCTTTCTGGTGAAATACCTGGCTAGTTTCCTGCCAGCGTTGCGAAACATGTGATGGTGTCTCCACAGGCTTTCTTGTTTTGAATATTTCTCAAGGGGCATTGCTCTAGAATCACTGCGTTGAGAAACACGTGATGGTGTCTCCGTGGTGTTGGATGTTGATCTCCCTAAGGTCAACCATCCTTGCTTATGGAATCTGATCAAGAGCATGCCAGATGGATTCAGGCAGCATTGAAAGCCAAAAGATGGAATTATAAAATACTAATAAAATGATAAAAATGTAAATTTATATTTTTAGGAGCAAAGCTGTAACAATGCAGTGACATGACAAGAATCTGCACAGTTAATTAACTAATCATATGCTAAATGATTGGCAGTCAAATTTACGTATACAGTGGTGTGAAAAAGTGATTGCCCGGTTCATGATTTCTTGTTATTTTGCATGTCTGTTAAACTTAAATGTTTCAAATCACCAAACAAATTTAAATATTAGACAAAAAACACAAATAAACACAAAAGGCAGTTTAGCAATTAAGGGAAAAATAAATCAAAAGCTACTGTGTGAAAAAGGTATGTCCCCCCTTAAAACATAAATTAACTGTGTACAACTTTCCTTAAGGCCCCCTTCACAAGTCCGTGAAAATCATGCACGTTTTTCATGGACGTGTCAAAGGTGCGTTTTGCCCTCCGTGAGCCGTGTTTATGGCACACGTGTGTTCTCCGTGTGTTATCATGAATGGGAACTTTCTGCTCACCTGTCCTTGGCGTTACTGTCCGTGGTGCTGATCTTCGGTCTCCATTCCTGCTGACTCCCCGCTGCTGCTGCGTCTGGCCCGCAGTGGAGTGAATATGCAATGAGCATAATGAGCGGGGGTCAGAAGCAAGTGCCGGCAGCGGCAGAGGCAGCAGTGCTGGAGAAGGTGAGTATGTATGTGTGTATGTGTGTGTGTATGTATGTCCGGGATTGGCATCTGCACCGTCGCAGCTACAGCCACAAAATTTTGCACACCCACACGTCTGGACCCCGAGAGCGTCATGGGCTATGTTGTGAGGCGAAATTTTAACCCCGCGTGTTCCAATTTACCAATCAATTTTTCCCCTATCTACATAATGGGGGAAAAGTGAAACGAAAAGTGTATCCGCACCGTCGCATTTACAATCGCAAAATTTTGCACAGACACCTCATGTAACACAGGGAACATCGTAGAGACAGAGAAATAGAGACAGACAAAGACAGGCAGACAGGGAAAGAGACAGACAGGAAAAGACATAGACTAAGAGACGGGGAGACAGACTGGGAAAGAGACAGAACTGGGAAAGAGACAGACCTGGGAAGAGACAGATGGGGAAAGAAACAGAGAGATAGAGACAGACAAAGAAAGAGACAGAGACAGGCAGACCTGGAAAGAGACAGACCTGGAAAGAGACAGACCTGGAAAGAGACAGACCTGGAAAGAGACAGACTGGGGAAGAGACAGATCTGGAAAGAGACAAACGGAGCACATTACTTGGCCAATTTAGTTATATCTGTGTGGAATATCTGTGGTGTTGAAATATATGTTGTGAAATGCTTCTATTAGCTTAGTTTTTGCCTTTTAATAATTACATTTCTATCTAATTGTTTTGTGGTTTTTGTCTGCAGAATACATTTTTATTAATACATTCTATTTTGTTAAGAGAAGTTTTTAACCCGGGCGAAGCCGGGTAGTACAGCTAGTTGATTGAATAAAGTCACCCAAACAGTGTTTTCTTCCTGTAGGGGCATAGACATATCAGCAAATCAACATATCAATAAAGTAGTTCCTTGAGACATGGTAAATAGGAACTAGCAGACAAAACAGGTGGCAAGGGCAGGGCCTCGACACGCGTTTCACTGGGCGTGGGTTTGTCAGGAGACATGGCCAAGGTGCATCATGTGAGGGTTTATATGTGAGTATAGAGGGATCCACCAGCAAATCGGCGCGCTCAACACCATGATTCCCTGCCTCCCGCGGCAGAGCCTACGGAGCACTACAGGCACAAACGAGAGGAGGATGCACGTCATCCCCTCATTTGTCCCAGAAGTACTCACAGGCCCCAACCGCAGGAGATGCGAGCATTTTGGTTATAAATTAACTGTGGTTTATCACATCTTTGGGAAGCTGAGCTAAATTTCCCTACCCACACTCAGGTCTGATTATTGCCACACCTGTTCTCAATCAAGAAATCACTTAAATAACACATGCCTGACAATGTGAAGTAGACCAAATAAAACCTCAACATGTAGACATCTGTCACACTAGTTATGGGGAAATACCACATGTACAGTGACAGGGAAGGGATTGAAAACCTTGTGTCTTTTGAAGGAGTAGATTGTGACCAGTGACCAAGCCTTCCGCTGGCTTCTGGCTCCCCTGACCACCGTAGATAGGTTCTGCACCTATGCGCCTAGCAAGATACTTGGCACTGGCTAACCCTGAACTGGGCCCTAGGTAAGGAATGGATGGGATGAGCACTTAGTCAACCCACTAAGTTCTAAAGAACACACAGGGAACACACACAGGGGGGAAAGTATACAAACAACTTACAGATAAAACCAGAAATTTACATACACTATCTAAAAAGACAAATTTGAATGTTTTTCTCATTATCTGACATGAAATCAGAATAAACCTTTCCTGTTTTAGGTCAATTAGGAACCAAAATTATTTATATTTGCCAAATGCCAGAATAATGAGAGAAAATGTCGGTTGTGCATCATGGGCAAATCGCTGCCCGTGGCGCACAACATCGCTAACACCCGTCACACGGACTTACCTTCCCTGCGACGTCGCTCTGGCCGGCGAACCGCCTCCTTTCTAAGGGGGCGGTTAGTACGGCGTCACAGCAATGTTACACGGCAGCTGTCCAATAGCAGAGGAGGGGCGGAGATGAGCGGCTGGAACATGCCGCCCACCTCCTTCCTTCCTCATTGCCGGTGGATGGAGGTAAGGAGCTGTTCGTCGCTCCTGTGGTGTCACACTTAGCGATGTGTGATGCCGCAGGAACGTGGAATAACATCGCTACTGACCAGACAACGATTTTTCATAAATAAACGATCTCTCACAGACAAACGATTTTTGCCTCTTTTGCGCCGGATGTGCGTCACAAACACCGTGACCCCGACAATATATCGTTAGCGATGTCGCAGCGTGTAAATGGCCCTTAAGAGTATTAAGCCTTTATGACAGTCTATATGATGCTTCTGATGTGTTTATTGGCAACATCTGAGCTAATTAGAGACAGACCTGTGTATGTATTTTAATGCACACCTGAAACACACTGCTTCTTTGTGTAGCATCATGGGAAAGTAAAAAGAAATCAGCCAAGATCTCAGGAAGAAAATTGTGGTCTTGCACAGGTATGGTTCATCCTTGGATACAATTTCCAAATACCTGAAGGTGCCTCGTTCATCTGTATAAACAATTATACGCAAGTACAAATAAGATGGGAATGTCCAGCCATCATACTGCTCAGGTTTATCTCACCACTAGGGGCTGAGTTTGAGATGTGCTTGAGAGATGGCAAGCAAGCCAAGGTAAATGATAGCATAATTATAAATACTATAAATTATAACCACTAAAATAACTAGTTAAGTCTGCATCCACGTGACTGTCTGTACACAATAGGCATAATCTCAGTTTGCTCTTATTACAGGAATTCACAAAACCATAGGGAACACTGAGAGGTCTCAAGCTAGTGAGCCAACCTGGAAAGGGGGGACAGATAGTCTTTGTAGCCTGACTGGATGTTCTCTAACTACTATATGGAAGGGGGTGGTTGGAGACACAAACTGTTTAAATTGCAAAGTGCTTGACCTAAATAATCCCACAGACCAGGAGTTTTAATATTATAATCTAGGCCATCCTAAAAACATGAGCCCAGGAATAGATTTATAAAAAGAGGAATGACACAATCGGAAGGTGTTCACTTGTGGAGGGTCAGCCTGTGCTGATTGTGATCCATAATTCATTTCTTCTTCCATCAAGGAAAAATAAGATAATTTTAGATGGAAACATTTAGGTATTTCTGTTATTTCTTGCTTTTTATGTTATAACTGTTTTGCTTTATTTTAAGATTTGATATCTTTTATTGTAAGCACTGTATTTTTATAAACTTTAATAAGTTTGATCCTTATATGCTTTAAAGAATCCATAGCCTTACAGAGAATGTATAACCCATTTTGATTGTCAGACAGTAGTAAATTTTGGGAACACATCACCCCGTGTGTTTAAGGAGTGATGTCGGCATGTTGTGTTGCTGGGGTGTGTGAACTATGTCGGTATGTGATTTATGCTCACTTTATAGACTATGACAGAGGTTGAGTGCTGGATTGAGTGAGAGGAGGTATATAAACCCTTGCAGGTGCACCCTTTGTCACATGCTGTGTGTATGTGACTCTCCTTACTGTCTCCTCACACATTCCACTGTTCCTCCTACTGTGTCAGAACCAGTCCCCCTCGCTTCCCATCCTGTGTCCTAAAATTTCTGCCCTCTCACTCTCCATACTGTGTTTGTGTGGCGCCCCTGAGGCTCTGGTCGCCACAGGGTACTGTACCTCAATTAAGGTGCGGTATCTATCTCAGGTACGGGGGGGGGGGTTAATCACCGGTGTTCCACCTTCACACACCACATACAGCTTAGGAGCTTTCACACAGGGTGGGATGGCTCAGGATAGGCAGGGGGGTGGCCATCACGATCATGGGACTTCCCCGGTCACTGAAGCCAGCCACCTGGGGGCGGGTTCCACCTGGGGGTAGAAATAGGAGCAACACACTCACATGAAAAACAGATCCGTCGGGACCATAGTTCTGGCAAGACATCTCTGCAAAACTTGGACTTTACTAGGCCCGGGGCTTGGAGCTGGAGCTTAGCCAGGGTACCTAACCACTGAGAGGGACACCCTAGAAATAGGACGCTGTCTCTCTCCTTCTCTCTTCAAAGGTGGTGGCCCCTTACTTGTCTGGGATTGACCGGAGCCCATTACGGCAGTGACCAGTACTACTGGGCTGGCGACTGAAGCTGTGAGTAAACGACACCTTGAACTCACAGAGACTGTGTTGGCTTGTCCTTACCGGCGTCACCGCCCAGCACCTATGCGCCAACCACCATTACCTTTCCTCTTCATCCACCCGGGGCCCACTCCACCTGTGGGGAGCGACACCATCCCGGCTGCCTTAACATCTGCCCCGGTGAGGAATTCTGCAGCGGTGGCTACTACTGGCCGCAATCCACAGGTGGCATCACGACAAAGTCTCCCAAATACCCTGCTTCCCCCACCATTTACAGTACGCCTCGGGGCAACATAACTGGGCAAGGCCACTCATGACATCGCCTGACCCAAACAGCAACGGCCCGACAACGACTAAGTTAACCACCTACCCCGTGGGGCGCTACATTTGCACCCATCCCACCCCCTAACTCCCTATACTGTGTCCTCAAATCCCCCCCCTCGCTCCCCATGTGGTCCTTCAGTTTCTCCCCCCAACTTCACTTTCCATTTTGTGTCCAAAAGTTCCCTCCTTGATCCCCATACTGTGTCCTCAAATTTCTCCCCCCTTCGCTACTCATACTGCATCCTCAAATTCCTCTCCCCCACTCTCCATCCTTTGTAATCAAATATTCCCCATTCTCTACTACAATAAATCTTTGCAATCGTCAGCTCCATTGGAGCACTTACCCCACCAAACTTTTTCATGCCTACGCGGTGCCAGTGAGTGGTGTTAGCAGTGTGATCAAATGACTCGATCACGCTGCTGACATCACCATGATCTGCAGAAGTGCCAGCAATCAGGGCTTCAATTGTACTCGTATCTGAAAGATGTGAATAAAATTTATTACTGGGAGTTGACATGTTAGATGTTCTCTAAGCTGGCTGTCACTTCGACATCCAGCTCAAAGAACAGACAAATTCCACTTTAGGGGACGGCAAAAAGCAGCTGCCTTGAGACGCTTAGGATTGCTGTTCCGTGGGCACGTGCCCCATGTGACTCTCCTAGATATGCCCCGGGGTTTTATAGTGCCAGTATTGTGCATGAAATTTTAAGAAACATATTAGCAGTATAAACTAATTAGCACAATGAATTTGAAATCCTCAGCATGTCAATCCATACTGCAGATATCACTTCTGTGTATTTTAAATTTTGCAATAAAAAGAGGAAATATGCTTCTTAAAGGTATCTGTCAGCAGAATCAAACCTCCTAAGCTGTCCATATCTGCATGCAGGTCATAGAAGGTTGCATCTAATGATACCTTGATATTTACTATCCAATGCCTTATTCCAGAGATATCCACATTTTTCTTAATATGTATATGAGCTGTTAAGATCTTTGAGCTAGGCACAGACCTCCTTGAGAATCTGCATCCAGAGTTTGGTTTTTTTTGTTGTTGTTTTTTTTTTTTTTTAAATGAAAATAAGATGTTACCAGTATGAGACATGTAATGACTGACAGTCTGCTCTCCTGACCTCCATGTCTCACACTGGTCATATCTTCCTTCATTTAAAATATGCTGTGGAGGCAGACAGTAAGAGAGATCTGTGTCTGGCCCATGTATCTTTATAGGTCATGGAATAAGACATTGGATTGCAGATATCAAATTATCATTTTATTCAACTTTCAATGACCTGCATTTCATATAGATGGCTTAGGAGGATAGATGTTACTGATAGATTAACTACTCAATTTTTGCTACAATAAAGCTTGTTACAATAACACTGCAGGGTCCTCACCTACTGTCCCTGCTGGACAATCAATCAAACTTAGGCGTGCTTTGCACATTGCGACATCGCAAGCCGATGCTGCGATGTCGTATGCGATAGTCCCCGCCCCTGTCGCAGGTATGATATCTTGTGATAGCTGGCGTAGCAATAATTATCGCTACGCCAGCTTCACATGTACTCACCTGCCCTGCGACCGTCGCTCTGGCCGGCGACCCGCCTCCTTCCACAGCGACGTCACACGGCAGGCGGCCAATGGCGGCGGAGGGGCGGAGATGAGCAGGATGTAAACATCCCGCCCACCTCCTTCCTTCCGTATAGCCGCTGGCGGCAGGTAGGAGATGTTCCTGCGGCTTCACACACAGCGATGTGTGCTGCCTCAGGAACGAGGAACTACATCGTATCTGTTGCGGCACCGGCATTATGGAAATGTCGGAGCCTGCACCGATGATACGATAACGACGCTTTTGCGCTCGTTCATCGTATCATCAAGGATTTACACACTACGACATCGCAAGTGACGCCGGATGTGCGTCACCTTCGATTTGCCCCCCCCCGACATCGCACCTGCGATGTCATAGTGTGCAAAGCCGCCCTTAGACTTTCTGCACTACTCCGAATCATGATAACAATTAATTATATCTCTTCTTGTGCCATTACTCTTGCACTATTATAAAACACACGTTATTGCCTCTGACATAACGTTCTCACTTTGTATCTAAAATTGATATTTGCATCAATCGCAGAGCCATGCAACTCTTTTCTTCAGGTTCACCAAAGATGATCTAACACTTTAAGAAGTGACAATGATTCACATTTATCAAGGTGTTTGCAAAAAAAGGATATTCAATATCAAAAGTTGTGTAATGTACATCAGCACTTGTGCCACATTTTTATCTAAAATTGTGTGTACAATAAACCATTATTTGTAAATGTGGCACAAAGTATAACTCACATTAATAAAACTTACGTGTGATTTTTTTTCTACTAGATTTGTACAAAAGTTGAATGCAGAACTGAATGATATTCTATTTTTATATGCACTATATATATATTCATATACAGTGTAATAATGTGCAAGTTAGACATTTTACAGTCTTTCTACTGTATAAATCACTAATAGATGCCCTCCCTTTGCTACATGATAAGTTTAATAACTTCCAGGAAATACATCTGGATACTTTACTTTTTGTGAACATTAACTGTGGGACAGCAATGACTTTTATGGCTTCATCAGACATTTCCCATTTCCCCAACAGAATTATCATTGCAAAGAAATCTTTATAGTAAATTGATTCTCTTTTGCCCTTTCTATACTGTGATTAGAGTTTCCAGCCAGGAAATGTTGGCTTCATAGAAACTTAACTTGGCAGCTGTGAGACCCAGATGGCCAATTATGGATTGCACATTTAGAAACTGCTTTTTTGACATAGAGTATTGGAAGTTGGGCTTCTATCAGCAACTTGTAGCCACCAACACATATTGCCTCATCTGACTTTTTGTCTGTGGCATTACATAGTCACGTCAAATAAAATTACCTCAATTTTTTTTCCATTGAATATGAAGTTGTACTTGTTGATTTCACAGACCCAACAAGAACACTGCACGCCATTAATAGCAAATTAAGCACCATTTAGCCTACCCAGGGGTTTTGCAATATCTGAGGAATGGTGCTTGAAGAGACCCCAAAAGCCCACTGCTATATTAGGATGCATATTTACATGCATACAAGAATATCTAGGTCACTTATCAAATGTCATTGGAAGTTTTACTGATTTGGTGATGCAAGTAGAACTGAAACTTGTTATGCTGGTGAGTGTGGACTAGTGATGGGTGGACCCAAACTGTAAAAGTCTGGATCCACGCAGGTTCAAAAGTACCTAAGCGCCAGTCCCATAATTCTCAGATAACTCAGAGTCATGATCCAGGTCTGGTAACTCTGGTAATAAAAAAAAACTATAGGAAAAATGAAGAAAATAAGAATAATGCAGGCGCGCTATACTTAACGAGTCTCCGCTGTGGCTGTAACTGCTTCCAGGGAGAAGCTCATTCTACTTCCGGGGCTGCTCATTAGCTTCATACATATTCACAGTTTCCCCTGCTCACCAGCAGTAGACGTTCCCCAAACCTGTGTAAGGCTATGTGCGCACTAGAAATGTGAAGTTTCTCAAGAAAATTTCTTGAGAAACTTCTGCCAGTGAAAGATTTCCGGACCTGCGGAAAAAATCCGCACCAAATCCGCATGCGGTTTTGCCGCGGATTTACCGCGGATTTACCGCGGATTTACCGCAGGTTTGTCCCTGCAATAAATAATAAAGATAATCGATAGACAGATAATGGATAGAGGGAAAGATGGATAGATGAATAGATAGATAGAGGGATAGATAGATAGATGAATAGATGAATAGATAGATAGAGGGATAGATGGATAGATAGATAGAGGGATAGATGGATAGATAGATAGATAGATAGATAGATAGAGGGATAGATAGATAGATAGATGAGAAAAACCTATATAATGTTCCACCTCCCTGCATTTTCTAAGCTGGCACCCTTTAGTGACTTTCATGTGGCACTAAAGGGTGCTTAGCCTTGTATTTAGCCATAAAATAAATAAATAATTAAAAAAAAACGACGTGAGGTCCCCCCATTTTTTGTAGCCAGCTAGGGTAAAGCAGACGGCTGCAGCCTGCAGACCACCGCTGGCAGCTTCACCTTGGCTGATAATCCAAAACAGTGGGCACCCCACGCTGTTATTTTAAATTATATAAATAATTTAAAACAAAAAACGTGCGGTCCCCCCCATATTGGATCACCAGCCAAGGTAAAGCGGACAGCTGGGGTCTGAGATTCTCAGACTAGGGAGGTCCACTGTTATTGGACACTCCCCAGCCTAAAAATAGCAGGCCGCAGCCGCCCCAGAAGTGGCGCATCCATTAGACGTGCCAATCCTGGCACTTTGCCCCAGCTCATCCCGCGCCCTGGTGCGTTGGCAAACGGGGTAATATATGGGGTTGATGCCAGATGTGTAATGTCACCTGGCATCAAGCCCTGGGGTTGGTGAGGTCAGGCGTCTATCAGATACCCGACATCACCAACCCAGTCAGTAATAATTAAAAAATAGACAACAAAAAAAGTTTTATTTGAAAAAACACTCCCCAAAACATTCCCTCTTTAACCAATTTATTGAAAAGAGCACAATCAATTCCACGTCCGGCGTAATCCAATAAGGGGGGGGGGGGGCACGGCGATCCATACCATAGTCGCTGTCCCAGTCAATGAAGAACAGAATGTTCCCCATTGGCTGGGAGAGCAATGCAGTGACCTGAGCTAACATCAATAGGTCAGCTCAGGTCACTGCAGGGGATGACGAGCGCTGCCATCAGGAGCATAGATGAGATCATTACCTTCTGTGATCATCTCCTGTACTGCTGACGTCAGCGCTGTCACTGACTTCTATGCCCGCCGCGTTGTCAGAAGTATCGCGAGAGCCCGTGACGTCACCGCTAGTGACAGTCTCGGGCCGCTCGCGAGACGGGCATAGACAGCAGTGACCGCGGTGACGTCAGGAGGCAGGAGATCGTCACAGCAGGTAATGATCTCACCTCCTGACAGCAGCGATCTTCATCCCCGCGGCTCCCAGCACTGCAGGATGTCAGTGTCTGCCTGCGCTGCCGCTTGACAGCCTGCTGACACTGCGGGCAGACACTGACACCCTGCAGTGCAGGCAGCCGCGAGGCCGGAGCAGGACACAGACTGCACGGGCACCTGGAGGTCGCACGGAAGTGCTTCTGTGCGGCGTCCAGGGAGTGCGACGTCTGTGTTTACTCTGCTCCGCCTCCTCTTCCTGGCATAATGACATCGCTTCCTGCAAAACCGCAGGCAGCGATGAGCATTCCCGCAGGTAATTCGCGGCTATTCCGGTGGTATACCGCACATCATTGCTACCTGCGGAATACCCCCGGAATACCGCAGGTACCTGCGGAAATTAATGGACATGCACATTTTCTCAAGAAAGTTTCTCGAGAAAATTTTCTCAAGAAATTTTCTTGAGAAAAATCCGCACAGTGCGCACAACTATTTTTTTTCTCATTGAATTTCATGGGAAATGTCTGCACAAAGATTGCAGACATTTCTCAAGAAATTTCCGGGGCAAATCCGCGGGTAAATCCGCAGGTAAAAAGCTCTAGTGCGCACATAGCCTAAGGGCTCATGCGCAAGTAACTACAGAATATTCTGCAGCGATTTGACAGCACATGTGCGCTTCAAATCGCTGCAGAAAGACTGCATAATGGATGCAGTTTTTTTTATAAAAAAAGCCGATTTCATGTGCTCTCGCTGCTGCCCCCACCATAGACCAAGTGGGAGATGCATCCAGAACGCAGAAATAATTAACATGCTCATTTTATGAACGCACGGATTTGGGTCACAATTTTAGCTGCATTCATAAAAGCATTGTGTGCACATCTCATGCACAATCTTCATAGATTGTGCAGGGGACGCAGGACACATATATTTACGCTGTAGTGCAATACGCAGGATAAATGAATGTGAGTACGAACATGCGCATGAGCCGTTACAGTGTGTCTGACTGCTTGCAATCACAGACCCTGTCTGCTGGTCTATATCATGGTTTAAATATAAATAAATAAATATAAAATTGTCGTAGGGTTCCCCCATATTATGATACCCAGCACAAATAAAGCATACAGCTACAGGCTGCAGCCCACAGCCGTGCACTTATCCTGGCTGTGTATCAAAATAAGAGGGACCGCATAAAGCTTTTTAACAGAGTTATTGAAATAATTTTAAAAAACTGGTGTGCGGTCCCCCCCAATTTTGATAACCAGCCATGATAATGCCCGACAGCTGGGGGCTGGTATTCTCAGGCTGGGGATATCTATGGTTATTGGGGTGCCCCAGCCTAAAAATAGCAGTCTGAAGTCACCCAGGATTGTCACATCCATTAGATGAGACAATTCCGGAACTTCACCCAGTTAATCCTGATTGCCCTGTTGCAAAGACAATGAGGGTAATAAGGGGTAAATAACAGCTCACAGCTGCCACTAAGCCCTAGATTAGTAATGTGAGGATGGTATCAATAAGCTTGGTATAAAAATTGGGGGGACCACATGCCGGTATTTAAAATTATTTATTTACATAATTTAAAAAACCCACATGCGGTTCCTCTTATTTTGATACAAAGCCAAGATAAGCACACTGCTGGAGGCTGCAGCTTTATCAGTGTTTGGTGTCATAATACGGGGTGACCCTACGCCAATTTTTGAATCAATTTATTTTTACAGCAATTGAGACGCACACATAGCGCCTCTGATTGGTTGAAGTAAGACACACTGTGACAGAGTCACCAATCAGAGACATGGGGACTGCTGGTGGGAGGGGGAAGCAGTGAATATGTATGAAGGATAATAAAAGGCCCCGGAAATAGCGTTAGAGCCGCAGAGACTCGGTAAGTATAATGCGCCTGCTCCATTCCCCCTATCCCTTCTAGTGCCATTTTAAAGCACCAGATTCTGATTCCAAATAGACTTATGTGGGGACCAGCGTCCACCCAGATATCTTGGATCAATACAGGGCCCTAACCAACCGGGTTTTTTATTTAACCTGGTTGGACCCACCGACCCTGGGTATCTGCGAGTCCGTCCATCACTAGTGTGGACCCATTGTGCCACAGCACCAGCTCACCCTGGTGAGGTGTAACTAAATGACTAATCTGTCTTTACTAGAGCCTCTGATGGTTAGGATAGGCTTGTCCTGGAAGGGAGCTGCTAGGTGCTACTCCAGGGGACATCACAGCCCTGTTGCAGCTGACCCCAGGGGTCGAGGATGCAGGAAAGGGCTCAGTTGCAGACTGGACTGCTGGTTCTGACTGGATGGCTGGTTCAGGCAGCGGGTATGTCAGCTACGTCATGTACAGCAGGTAATGCTAAAAATAGTAATTGCAGCACATTCTTATAGAATGCAAAAGTGATATTTAATGGATTTATAACACACTATGTACAATTTCAACAGGCAAACTGTGACTTAAGTGTGACATTTCGACCCAATATGGTGTTAATCATACAATTGCTCTGTTGTATGTATGTTAAATGTCTTATTTTTTAATCAATAGGATGCCACAAGAAGAAAACTAGTTAGCAGGTAAAGAAGGCGGACGGGTGCTTGTAGTGGACCCGGGATACTACAATGCCAATTGTCCATACAAGGACTTGAATGCAAACAAGGTAGAAGTGTGTGTCAGCAGCTTCTGGGGTCGCTTGCCATGTACAATTACTATTTTTAGTATTCATATGGGTTTGGCACCCCTGTGTTGCACGCACCTGGTTTAATATATGTGTGCACGTCATTTTCTATATTTCATTAGGTACAGAAATAAATGACAGGTATGGCAAGTTCAGGCAGGTACTAGAACACAGAGGGTGGATGCCATAAGTACCTACTGCCTCTCGGCCATAGGCTGAGAGGCTCTTTCGGGTTAGGGCACTCTGGCTCTTTAAGAGCAGGCAGGCATGCACCCTAATGACACTCTCGGGAGTCCTGTTTAGTGTGTGCAGTCCCCAGGAGCCGACGTCAGGGACAGAAGCAGATGCCACCGCTAAGTGGCTGGGAGGGTGAGTGCGCTATAAGCAGAACAGTGCGGGGAAGCCGGCGACAGTGTTGCAGTGCCAAAATAAATCTCTTCAGGAGAAGAGGGGCATTAATATTCTCCTTAGGCTCCCACGACCTCTTCTCTGGACCAAATCCCTTCCAATCAACAAGAGGAAGGGTTTTACCTTTCATCTTTTTCATGGCCAGGGTGTTTTTTTTACCTCAAAGACGTCCTCCAAGCTAACTGATGAAGGCAGGGTACCAGGATCTTAAAGTAGCTGCTCAGGACGACAGGCTTTGAGGATAGACACATGGATCTAGTTTGGAATATGCAAGGAGACCGTAAGCGTCAGTTTAAAGTGCATGGCATTAATCTGCTGGAGAACCTCAAAGGGACCAATGAAGCCGGGCATCTTGAAACAGACATATCTAGAAGAGACACAAACAAAGGGATATAGCAGCACTCTATAAGCTCCAAGACATATGCAAACATAGAATAAATGAGATTTAAATTGCATTGATGCTAAATAAAATATACTTAGAGTTAAGGCGGCGTTACACGCTACGATTTATCTGACGATATGTCGGTGGGGTCACGGTTTCCGTGACGCACATCCGGCATCGTTAGTGACGTCGTTGCGTGTGACACCTACGTGCGACTCCGAACTATCGCAAATAGGTTGAAAATCGTTGATCGTTGACACGTCGTTCATTTTCAAAATATTGTTCGTCGAACAACATCAAAATGACCGCCTTGGTCAAACAATATATCGCTGAACGATGTTTCGTCGTTTTTGAGATCGTTAAGTGTGACCGCTAATAAACGACCTATGTGCGATCTCGGCAAATCGTAACTACGATCTGGGCGGGTCACGTCACTCATGAGATCATTAGATAAATTGTAGCATGTAAAGCGGCCTTAAGGTTCCTTGTGGGAAAAATCGACCAATTTTTGTATGCCCATCAACAGGGCAAGATGACTTTTCTTTGATGGGACTCTATACTAGTGTCATGCCTCCTCTGGACTAAGACCCTACTAATATATGGGCAAATAGGATCTGGCACTAGTAAAAACCAACCAGTGGCTGATGGACGGAGAGCAGAATAGGAGGCTGTCTACACCTCAAATAGATACTGCAAAAAAAAAAAAGAAAACAACAAAACACTGCATCTCCAAATATACTGAGTGTGAATAGGTGCTAATTGCTAAAGCTACACAAACAGAAGGATTCTGTCGCTATCATCTCTCTGTCTTTGGACAGTAGTCACAGGTTCAGGGCTAGAGTCACTCATACCATCTAAGGTTCTATATTTAAACGTAGTTTCATTTCTTTGGTGCATTAGGAGTTAATGTCAGTTTTGTTGCCAACAGCTCCTAACAGAGCATTTCAGCTGCAGCTGCTTTGTAGCCACGCCACTGTTGGTTTAAGTAGTGGTGCTTCCCAGCAATCCCCGCTAAAGATACAAATTCTTTTTATTCTGGCCGCCTTGGTGGAAGGTCCTGTGAAGGCGTGTTCCTGAAGTCGGACTTTATCCTTTTTCGTTGCCAATTTCCCCTGTTTGTCTTACCTTTCCTTGTGTCGTATTAATGCAGCAGTGGAGCTAGTGACCTGCCAGGGCATCTATAGGGTACCTCGTACCCTGCGACAGTTGAGGAGACTATATACAGTGGCCCCCTTGAATTTTTCAACCTTTTCCCACATTTTAGGCTTCAAACATAAAGATAAAAAAATGTAATTTTATGGTGAAGAATCAACAACAAGTGGGACACAATTTTGAAGGTGAACGAAATAAACGTATCCAGGTGTTAGAAAGGCCAAGTCAAAGTCCAGACCAGAATCCAATCGAGAATCTGTGGAAAGAGCTGAAAACTGCTGATCACAAATGCTCTCCATCCAACCCTCACTCAGCTTGAGCTGTTTGCAAAGGAAGAATGGGCAAGAATTTCAGTCTCTCGATGTGGAAAACTGATAGAGACATACCCCACGCGACTTGCAGCTGTAATCGCAGCAAAAGGTGGCGCTACAAAGTATTAACTTAAAGGGGCCAAATAAAATTGCACATCCCAATTTTCAGTTTTTTATAAAAATTTAAAATAATCAATAAATATCATTTACCTTCACAATTGTGTCCCACTTGTTGTTGATTCTTCATCATAATATTTAAATTTTTTATCTTTATGTTTGAAGCCTAAAATGTGGGAAAAGGTTGAAAAATTCAAGGGGGCCGAATACTTTCGCAAGGCACTGTAGTCCCTGAGTACAAGAGTAGGGGCAGGTGAGTGCAAAAATTGTATCATCTACCCCTCTTACTAGCGCTAGGGTCCACCGTTGTTATAGTGTCCCCTGTGTTCGCCCTTACTTGTGGTATTGTTTGTTGTATTTTTGTTGAACGTCAAGTTTCCTGTAGATCTGAACACACGTGCCACGCTTGCCACACCGAGAAATCGTGACAGATACAGCAGCACTCTGTAAGTGCATATGCAAATGTCGCGGGCGGGGAGGATGCCGTCGCTGCTGCGCTCTCGCTAACGCTCGGGTCCGGCGCTGCTGCGATGGCTGCTCGGTGGCTCGAGTGGTGGGTTGGATCCGGGGACTCAAGCGGCGCTCCTCGCCCGTGAGTGAAAGGGGTGGTTGGTTTGGGGGATTTAGTCTGTGATGCCACCCACGGGTCATGGTGAAGATGGGCACCACCGCTGCTGAAAACGGGGATCCCGAGAGCGATGGTAGGGAGCAGCTGGGATGTTGTTTTCCCCCTCCGTGGGTAGGGGTCGGTGGTCCCGGGGCCCGGTGATGTTGTGATGGGGAGGCAGGGTTGGTGAGGTGCAGGGTTGCAGGGACAGCGCAGCGCGGTGCCGGATGGCACGGGTGTACTCACTCAGCAAGAAAGGTACAAAGTCCTCGGTAAACCAAATGGCTGGATGGACGGGTCCCGCAGCCAGCTGCAGTGCTTCTCCCCTGACAGGTGATGGCGGCTGTCTTTCCCTGCACCTTGATGTTCTCTTTCTGACTACTATGGATTCCCTACAGTAGTCCGCTCCCCGGTGTATGGGTACCGGAGGAGCCCGTTTGCCCGCAGATGCTGGACCTTGGGTCTCTAGCCTTAGGCGGTAGCTGTATACCCTCACGGTGTGGGCGGTTGCCTTCAATCGGGACTTTTGCTGTTGTGAAATCCCTGGGGTTCCAGTCACATTTGGATCTGACTATTGTCGGCGGCTCCAAGCCTGGTCGGGGTCCGATGGCCCTGCCTGTGTGTGCTGGCTTCACTTCGCTCCCCGGTCGGTACCGGCGGGCCGACGCCCATCCCCGGTCCTACGGTTCCGCGTTGCTCCACCACTCCTGCAGACGGCCACCACCGTCTGCCAACCTTGCTGTCAGTGCCTGGGCCACAAACCCAGACACCCAAGTGCTTGCTCCTCTCACTTCAAACTCCTACACTGTTCTGTCACTTTTCCCGCCTCCAGGCCTGTGAACTCCTCGGTGGGTGGGGCCAACCGCTTGGCTCCGCCCCACCTGGTGTGGACATCAGACACTGGAGGGAGGCAACAAGGATTTTTGTTTGGCTGGTGTCCCTGTCTAATGGAGGTGGGTGTGTTTGTGTGTTATCTGTGACGACCTGGCTAGGCCAGGGCGCCACACAAACATAGAATATGTTAAATTTAAATGAAGCTTCTTAAGGGTCTTATTGTGAGCACATGAAGGACTGGCTGAGACAAAGTCCATAACGTCCTTGTGCATGGCTGGCCATGAATACCTGAGACAATCTTACCGGGGCTACTTTGAACATTTTGGGGGGCTCAATGATGTGTTGAGGCTCTTCCTTTTGGTCGACAGACAAAAAGGACCTGGTGAGGGTGTCTGCGTTTACATTTTTTCTGCCGGATGGAAATGGAGAAAAAAGTCGAAGTGGGTGAAGAACAGAACTTTGGGAGGATTCTGCTTCTGAACCGACACAGGTAGGTTGGGTTCTTGTGGTGTGGTCAGTGTAGATGACAACAAGATACACAGCCCCCTCCAGTTGGTAACGCCACTCCTCCAGAGCCATCTTGATATCCAACAATTCTCGATCGAGTAAGTAAGCTCAGGGACAGAGAAGGCCTTGGGAAAAAAATCCGCAAGTTTAAATCTGACTGGTAGAGGATTTCTGCATTAGAACTGCACCAAACCCAGAGCAAGATGCATCCAATTCTAAGAAATGTTTAATGATTTTTGGTCTATGCGGTGCTGGAGCCGATGAGCAGGCCTGTTTAAGGGAGACAAAAGCACTCTCCACCTCAGGAGTCCATATCTTATGATTCGCCCCCTTGTGGCTCAAGGTGTTGATGGGGAAGAATCAGGAAGAGAAATGCAAAATAAATTGAAAATAGTAATTGGCAAAGCCAAAGAACTGCTGAATTGCCTTCACACTGTCAGGACAAGGCCACTTCAGACCTGCCAACACCTTCCCCATATCCATCTTCAAATCAGTGTCAGAGATTATGCAGCCCAGGAAGGGAAGGGAAGGAAAGGGAAGACTTTTCAGCTGATCCCGGGGTCGAGGATGCAGGAACGGAATCAGGTACAGACTGGATGGCTGGTTCCGACTAGATGGCTAGTTTAGACTGGACTATTTTGTAGACTGTCTTTAAAGGGATTGTTCTATCAAGACATCTTACAAAGAAGATTGCTGGGTAATAGGCTGATCGCCAAGGGTCACTCTTTTCAAACAGTCTATTTTGTAAATGGAAGCTAATCTTAACAAGACATTTAACCTACAATTACCACTGGGGAGGGGGATTTAGTATTATTCAGCTGAGTTTAATATACCAAAATGAGAAAATGGTGGTTCAGTCTGGCTCATAGAGAAAGGTGCTAGATAGGAATTCCGCCTTTGATGTCCTACAAGAGAAAGTCTTCATGAAGCAATCCTTTAGAGGCGTATTCCCAGCTCCAAGATCCTATCTCAATATATAGTAGATGTAATAATAATAATAGCAAATACCTTCAATTAGAAATGTAGTATAGTTCTCCTGATTAGCTACGTAACTTACTTCATGTGTAAGGTATTGCAGGATCTTAGGGTTCCATGGTTACGACTAGGGATGGGCGAACCCGAACTGTAAAGTTCTGGACCCGTACCGAACACATAGTGTGCGTGCACAAGGTCCCGAACACGGGTTTTCCTGGAAAACGCGTGTTATAGTTCGGGTCCAGTTTGGGTCCAGGTGCTGTAAAAGAAAAAGCACATTATTTAAAAACATTATCATTATAGTTACCGGTCTGCTTCTGCTTCCGGGTCCGATCATTAACTTCCAGCTGTATTCACTGCACTGCTCGTCACTTGGCAGTTTTCAGCTTTTTTTGGCTGTGTTCGCGGTGACGTCAGGGTTCACCTGAGTCCATGGCTTAGCCATGGACTCGATTGAACTTTGACTATTAATGTCAGTGTCAGCTTGCTTCTTGCTCTGTATAGACGCTTGTCTGTACAAAGCGATGAAGCAGAGCTGACATTGCTCTCCCTGTGGATTATGTTGGACTAAGGATTTTTTTTATAATAAAGATGGAGTCTTTAATTGTTTTTTTAGTTTTATTGCTAACAAAAATTTTTTTTCATGTGTTGTGTTTTTTTTTTTTTTACTGTTTACTAGAAATTCATTGTGGCTATGTCTAATTTGATGTGACACCATGAATTTCGGGCTTAGTACCAGCTGATAATACAAAGATGGCCGTAACCCCATTATTACCCAGCGTGCCACCGCCATCAGGGCCGCTGAACGAGCTGGGTAAAGCTCCAGAAAATAGCACTTCTATGAATGTGCCATTTTCTGGGACGGCTGGGGGCTGCAATTCACAGCGGGGGAGGCCCAGACAGCTTGGGCCACCCTGCGCTGAGGATTACAGACCCCCCGCTGCCTGGTTTTACCTGGCTGGCCATCAAAATATGGCAGGAGCTCACGCAATTTTTTAAAGACAATATTTATTTAAATAATTAAAAAAAAATATTGGGCTTCTTTGAATTTTGATTGCCAGCCAAGGTAAATCCAGGCAGCTGGGGGCTGGGATTTTCAGCGTGGTAAGGCCCAAGTGTTCTGGGCCCCCACACGCTAAAAACCGTAGCCCGCAGCATTGTTTCTTAGTTCCATTTTCAGGCACTTTACCTGGCTTGTCCAGCGACCCTGATGGTGGTGGCATGATGGGTAATAAAGGGGTTAATACCAGCTTTGTATTCTCAGCTAATACTAAACTTGAAATTCAAGGTGTCATGCCAAATTAGACATGGCTACCATGAATTTTTAGTAAACAGTAAAAAAAAAAAAAACACAAAATTTTTTTTATCAGAAATAAAACAGAAAAACATTTAGAGACTCCATCTTTATTATAAAAAAAATCCTTAGTTCAACGTAGTCCACAGGGAAGCAATGTCAGCCCAGCTTCATCGCAGTGCAGTGAAAACAGCTAAAAGTTAATGATCGGACCCGGAAGCAGAAGCGGTCGGGAGACAGCGGGTCTGTAGGATGCATCGTCGGACCAGTAAGTAAAATGACAATGTTTATTATTAACTATATTCTTTATTTTACAGCTCCCCCACCCCATCCCATAACTGTAAAGTCCAAGCTCGGTTCGGACGCAAGTTTGCGTTATCTCTGGCCCTGAATTCAGACTTACAAAAACTTGGGCGCGTCTCCTGATCCCGAGTTCATCACTAGTTACGACCACTAGCAACTAACTAAGGCTGGGGTCACATTTGCGATTCCCATGCGTGTATCACGTGCTAGTCTCACGGTGCATCACCCGGTACGGACTCACACTCTCCTTACAGGAACGTCTCAGCTGCATAGAGATGCATGCAACCGACCCGCTCCTGTGAGTCCGTGCCGGGTCATACACGCGAGGCAATCACAAGTGTGACACCAGCTTTAGGGGTACTTTGCACGCTGCAACATCGCTAGCCGATTGTAGCGATGCCGAGCACGATAGTCCCTGCCCCCGTTGCAGATGCAATCTCTTGTGATAGCTGCCGTAGCAAACATTATCGCTACGGCAGCTTCACACGCACTTACCAGCACTGCGACATCGCTCTGGCCGGTGACCCGCCTCCTTCCTAAGGGGGCGGGTCGTGCGGCGTCACAGCGACGTCACACGGCAGATGGCCAATAGAAGCGGAGGGTCGGAGATGAGCGGGACGTAAACATCCCGCCCACCTCCTTCCTTCCTCATTGCAGGCGGGACGCAGGTAAGGAGATGTTCCTCGCTCCTGCGGCTTCATACACAGCGATGTGTGCTGCCGCAGGAACGAGGAACAACATCGTACCTGTTGCTTCAGCGAAATTATGGAAATGACCGACACTACACAGATCACCGATTTTCGATGCTTTTGCGATCATTTATCAGTGCTTCTAGGCTTTACACATTGCGACGTCGTTACTGGCGCCGGATCTGCGTCACTATCGATTTGACCCCGATGAGATCGCAGTAGCGATGTCGCAACGTGCAAAGTACCCCTTACTGTCACTATGAGTGGTCATAACCATGGATACCTAAGCTGCAATGTCTTGCAAATGAATTAAATGACATACCTAATTAGGAGAACTAAACTTCTAATCAGAAATATTTGCTAATATTATCATTATTACACCTACTACATATTGGAATATGATCTGGGAGATAGAAATACCCCTTTAAATGTAATTGTTTTATTTGAATTGCTCTAAACAGCACTGACATTAATAAAGAAAAAAACAAAAAGACATAGGGTAAAATGAGCCCCTCACCATGGCATGAAAGCTATGTCAACAGAATACTGTTACGGCAGTTAACATTTAAGTAAAAAATCCGAAACCAGAAAAATGACAGACTCCTGAAATAACATAATTCTGATATTAAAGAAAGATGTAAGATAAAATATGAGTATTTTAACTTAATGACTGTTATTTCTGTATTGAATTTTATTAAGGAGCATTATGTTTTGGCCTTTTGCACATGTGTAGGAGTATTACACAGCTTACCAGAATGTTGTTGAATGGAAAACACAAGTCTAAAATATAATAGGGTCAAGTATGAGGTTTCGAGCCCAGAAGTTTTCTATTATATTGGATCAACAACTCTAGTCTGTGAAATATCTTATGACAGTCACCAGTGTGATTTAGTTGAAAGAAGATTATACTGCTGACATATCTGGGCACAGTACACATGGTATGGCTTTAAGACAATTCTCACACACAGATATGCATTCTCTTATCATGGTTGTAATAGATTTATAAATAAGGTGTATTATCAAAGTTAGGCCATATTCAGACAGCAATTTTTTTGATATCCAAAAAAACGAGATTCAGCAGTGATTTTCATCTGTTTCATCAGATTTTCATCAGAATGTCATCAGATTTTCTTCAGAATTTGGTCAGACTTTCATCAGGTTTTTTTTTACTGATGAGAAAAAAAAAAGTTTCCTCACCTTCTCTTATTTCTAAGTCATTTAAAAACGGACTACACAGTTATGGCACCTGAGTGCTGTCAGATTTTTTCACTGATTCTTTGACTTGCATTGCTGATTTTGATCTGACACTTGGACTTTGGATTTTGCACAAAACACTCGGTCCAAGCAAAAAATCTGACATGTGAACAGCCCTATGGACTATCACAAGTACAAGTGCTATCCATGAAAACAATGGACTATCACAAGTACAAGTGCTATCCATGAAAACAATGGACTATCACAAGTACAAGTGCTATCCATGAAAACAATGGACTATCACAAGTACAAGTGCTATCCATGAAAACAATGGATAGCACTTCTAAAGGCACAGTCAGATGGCTCTCTAAAACGGACAAAGATCGCATTGCTAAACATGATCAGATCGGCAGCTCTCCTGACCCAAGCATGACAGTTTATAGAAAAATTGCGTCTTTATTATTCATCATCATTATTGCATTGTTAGTAGCTTGTCTATTACATCATCTATTTAGTCTATTGAGCCTTCAATATTCTATCATCTTATGGTAACCAATCAAAAGACGCCAACTCCTCTCTGATGACGTCATCCTAATTACAGTTGCATCACCTTTTATAAATGCTCTGTGTATAGGATACAGTTTTAGCATTACTCAGCTTAATTGCTTAGCATATAGACATGTTCCTATATGTTTTTTCAGATACCCATCGTTCTTGCATTAATAAAGTCACTTTTGCGTCACAAAGGCGAAACTTGACTATCATGATAAAGAAAGCTTTCAACCTTTATTTTCTTTTCTATAGAATAGGAGATCTAAAGAAAAGTAGGGCTCCACACATATGCTGCAATAGATGTGCATCACATCTTATTTAGTGGTTGTATGGAAAAGACAATCTATGTCTTTTGCAGTCCCAATGATTTGGAGAGAGGCAACCATTATTTCTGCATGGTGCCCCCATTAGGAAAGGAGTTTCAAGGAAGAAGTGAACTTTAGAATATCCAAACACTCCATCTGCAATACGCCCAATACCACATACAGAAGAACTGCTGGTTCTAAAAGCACCAGAAACCTTTTCAGTTGAGTCAAGTGACGAAGAAGGGGGCACTGAAGGCTCCATTACATGCTACAATTTATCTGCCGATATGTTGTCGGGGTGACGGTTTTCGTGACGCACTTCCGTCGTTGTTAGCGACATCGTTGCGTGTGACACCTACAAGCGACTCCGACCGATCCTAAAAATAGCGAAAATCATTGATCGTTGACACGTCGTTCAGTTTCAAAATATTGTTCATTGTTTCGAACAACATCATTAGTGTGTCCATGATCAGCGACGCGGGCGTGTCGTTACGAGCAATGCTCCACGCCTCCTCCGCTCTGATTGGTGGTTGAAACTGCGTTCTGATTTGGCAGCCATGGTTGATAAGGCGGACACAAAGTTTCATTGACGTCCTTTGTGGCTGCCCACGGTCCTGTATGCATTTCATTACAGAGCTCTGCTGTGACGTGTGTTATTTCATTTTCGGCTACTGTCCTTTGTCCTGGTTGATTGCATCTTTTGGATAGGTTCATATTTGTTTAAAATTAATTTTAGACCTTATTTTTGTGCATACTTCCGGAGTTAAAAAACAGTGAGCCCTATCCTGCATTGTTCATATGTTCATACACATGTAGGCACATGTTGGCCGCATGTAATTTTTTTTTTTTTTCTTAACATATCACTATACATGTCCACTCTTAACAATTACTTTAATGTATCTGTGCAACACCTCTGATACGTGTCTTTTCTATTGCAGGGTCAGCATGCTTTCTAGTGCGGAACAAGTTGTTGTGTCTGTTGGTTTGATTGTGACAGCGTCCTTGTTGGAGGAGGAGGAGAAAAAGCAAGCCCGTCGCAATCAACGGTGACGGCATATGTGGTCCCGTGAGTGGCTGTTGAGACGGCCAAATTTAACACACATGCAGCTTGTCCAGGACCTTCAAGAAAGAAATCCACAGGACTTTAGGAATTATCTTTGGATGTCCGAGGCGTCCTTCACATTCCTACTCAACCATGTGCGTTCGTACATCCAGAGGAAGGACACTGTCATGCGTGTAGCCGTCCCTGTGGATGAGCGTTTGGGGGTGACCCTGCGGTACCTGGTCACTGGATGGTCCTTAACTGATCACAATACTCAGCAGCTGTGTCCTGGGCCCTGCTGAGCTTGTGGATCCCTAGAGACCTGTCTGGCCATTATTCACTCCCTTCGGGACTTTATGCTATTTCCCAAATCGGCAGTGGAATGGTCACAAATAGCTGGTGACTTTGCCAGTCAATGGCAGTTTCCCAACTGTGGTGGTGCCTTGGATGGCAAGCACATCCGGATCACACAACCCCCCCAACAGTGGCTCATACTTCTATAGCTACAAGGGTTATTTTAGTATTATCCTCAAGGCCCTTGTTAACTCAAATTATGAGTTCATCACAGTTGATGTGGGGATGAATGGCCGGGTTTCTGATGAGGGGTATTGGAACACACCCTATTTGGCCAACGGCTGGCAAGATCGGAGTTGCCCTTCCCTCCAAACTCTGTCAATTGTGGCAAAATGAACTTTGTTTTTGTTGGCGATGAGGCATTCCCCCTACAAACCCATCTCCTGAGACCCTATCCCCAAACTTCTTTGACTCCATCTCGCCGAGTCTATAACTATAAACTGTCCAGGGCATGGCAGGTGGTTGAAAATGCCTTTGGCATCATGTCCAGACGATTTAGAGTTTTCCCCACCCCCATCAATTTGAAGCTTGCTTCAATAGACAGTGTTGTGCTTGCCTGTTGTGTTCTACATAATTTTCTTCGTAAAAGGGATGCACAGGCCTACATGCCACCTGGCTATGTAGACACAGATGAGAGTGGAAACAGAGAAGTGGTCCCAGGATCCCCAGCTTGCCTCCTTGACCCCCTCCCCCTCCGGCCATAGCGGTCATGCTGAAGTCTTTGCCTCTTTATTCAAGCAGAAGATTGACAACATCAGAGCAAGCTTTGGCCCACAATCACCACATCCACTCCTCACAGCTACTCAGCCTTCTTCCTCCAAATCCAGCTTCTCCACCATGACAGAAGATCATCTTTCCACTCTACTCTCAAGATCACATCTCACAACCTGCCTGCTTGATCCAGTCCCATCCCACCTCATCCCTAATCTCACCACAGTCTTCCTCCCGACCCTAACCCATCTCTTCAACCTATCACTAACAACTGGTGTATTCCCTTCATGCTTTAAACATGCCACCCTCAAAAGCCCTCCCTTGACCCTTCCTCTGTGTCAAACTATCGCCCCATATCACTTCTCACCTATGCCTGAAAACTACTAGAACAGCATGTCCATCTCGAACTGTCCTCAAGCCTCTCTTCCTGCTCTCTCTGTGACCAGTTACAATCTGGCTTACGACCCCATCACTCCACTGAAACTGCCCTGACCAAAGTCACTAATGACCTACTCACTGCAAAAGCCAAGTGACACTACTCTGTCCTCCTCCTCCTGGACCTGTCCTCTGCCTTTGACACAGTAGACCACTCCCTTCTACTACAAATTCTCTCGTCTCTGGGCATCACAGACTTGGCCCTATCTTGGATCTCCTCATACTTAACCAACCGAACTTTCAGCGTCTCCCACTCTCACACCACTTCCTCATCTCGCCCCCTATCTGTCGAGGTCCCCCAAGGCTCAGTTCTTGGACCCCTGCTGTTCTCCATTTACACCTTCGGCCTGGGACAGCTCATAGAGTCCCACGGCTTTCAGTATCATCTCTACGCTGAAGATACGCAGATCTACCTCTCTGGACCTGACATCCCCTCCCTACTAACCAGAATCCCACAATGTCTGTCTGCTATTTCATCCTTTTTCTCTGCTCAATTCCTAAAACTGAACATGGACAAAACAGAATTCATTGTCTTTACTCCTCCTCACTCAACCCCCCCACCTGACATATCCATCAATGTCAATGGCTGCTCACTTTCCCGAGTGCCACATGCTCGCTGCCTGGGAGTAATCCTAGACTCTGATCTCTCTTTCAAGCCACACATCCAAGCCCTCTTCACCTCCTGCCGCCTCCAACTGAAAAATATTTCCCGGATTCGTACATTCCTGCAAAAACCCTAGTACATGCCCTTATTATCTCCCGCCTGGATTATTGCAACCTCCTGCTCTGTGGCCTCCCTTCTAACAGTCTCGCACCCCTACAATCTATTCTAAACTATGCTGCCCGGCTAATCCACCTGTCCCCTCGTTACTCCCTGACTTCTCCTTTCTGCCAATCCCTTCACTGATTTCCCATTGCCCAACGACTCCAGTTCAAAACACTAACCATGACATACAAAGCCATCCACAACCTGTCTCCTCCCTACATCTGTGACCTAGTCTTCCGGTACTTACCTGCACGTAAGCTTCGATCCTCACAAGATCTTCTCTACTCCCCTATCATCTCCTCTTCCCACCATCGCATCCAAGATTTCTCCCATGCCTCCCCCATACTCTGGAATGCTCTGCCATAGCACATCAGACTCTCACCTACCTTGACAAGCTTCAAAAGGAACCTGAAGACCCACCTCTTCCGACAAGCCTACAACCTGCCGTAACCCTCAGTCTGACATAGCGTCGCACAACCAATTCTACCCTAACCTACTGTATCCTCACCTATCCCTTGTAGACTGTGAACCCTCGCGGGCAGGGACCTCTATCCTCCTGTTCCAGTCTGTACCTTGTATTGTTTATGATTATTGTACTTGTCCCTATTATGTATACCCTTTTCACATGTAATGGAGTAAATAAAAAATCCCTTTCGGCGCTTCCGGAGGATAAATGGGATATCAGTGCAAGTTTGCAAAAACTTCAAGAACAAGGGTTTATTAATAGGTTCAATAAAAAACGGACAATTACGGACAACACGTTTCAGCTAACAAAAGCCTTCATCAGGTATAGTCTACATTGCTGGTATTAAGAAAATCTAATTTATAGACTGATCTGTCTATGTGTATGATGTAGGCGGGTATGAGGAACATGGGTGTGTACTTCCAATTAGATTATCACTCAACCTCAAGAGGTAAATAGTGGTTCTTGTGCTGAAATCCTTATATGGATCGTGTGTAGGGGCAAGCAAATGTTGCTGCTATACATGAATGATACAAATTATGAATGAAAAAGAATAAAAATTCTAATTATTAATAAAGAAAATTTTGGTGTTTAAAACATGCGGTAATATAAAACACATAATAAATTATTCAGATTAAAAACACAAATTTTTTTATTTTGTTTTTTTCCCTTTTTGCTCTCTCCCTTCCCCTCCCTTTTCCTTTAGAGAATAGTTTAAAATTCATGCACTTATATAAAAATCACTTCCAGTTATATTGCACTTATAAATAAGAGACAGACAAAGAAAAAAAAAATAAAATGTCCATATACATTTAGACATTCTCTATCACATCGTTCAAACCATCTGGGTATAAGGTTTTCAGCTTAAGAATCCAATAGGACTCCTTCCTATTTAATTTTTTAAAACTGTTACTATTGTCCTCTGCAATTCTTTCTACAGGGGTCACTTTTATATTAATCAAAGAAAGGAAGGGGAGTATTAAAGGGCCATACATGATATTAAAAATAGATATAAAGACTCCTTGTGGTACAAAATAGCAAATTTATTTCACAGTCAAAATAGACAAGGAGACAAACATCATAATTAGTGATGAGCGAGTACTAAAAAGCTCGGGTGCTCGAAGCTCGGGCCGAGCCTCCCAAGATACTCGTGTACTCAGCCCGAGCAACGAGCCCAATGTTATCCTATGGGAGACCCGAGTATTTTTGTGAAATGACCCCCCGGCAGCATGGAGAAACCCTAAAAATGTCACAAAAGTCTCAGAAGAGTGCTCAAATGACATGGCAACAGCATGGGGAAGACCCCTTGAAGCATTTATCACTGAAAAGTCACAGCTGTGAACAATTTTGTCCGCGTTTTACGCCATTTTTACGGACTCACCAGAAAACCTTCCAAAATGACCCCAAAATGATTTTTCATGGCGGAAATGTTAAGGGCACATACCCAATAGTGAGATAGAGCTGGTGTATGTTACTTTTTGAGATTAATACATGAAAGATTTTACGTGAAAACATTGTGTGGCACTCCGATGTCCCTGAGAAGAGACGTACATGAAGGCCTCTTGAGTCTAATGTGCCCATTTTGAGGAAGTGAGTCTTTGTAGTATTTTCCTTTGCCAGGGCAGTCCAAAATTGTGAGGTTCACCAATGCCCCTGCATACAGACAGGCATGAGGGCCTGTAAACCTGAAGTGCCCATTGTAAGGAAGTGGGTCTATTGTAGTATAGCCCTTAGGCAGGGCAGCCAAAAATTGGGAGGCTCCACATTGTCCCTGGATAGAGACGTGCATGATGGCCTGTAAACCTGAAGTGCCCATTGTAAGGAAGTGGGTCTATTGTAGTATAGCCCTTAGGCAGGGCAGCCAAAAATTGGGAGGCTCCACGTTGTCCCTGGATAGAGACGTGCATGAGGGCCTGTAAACCTGAAGTGCCCATTGGAAGGAAGTGGGTCTATTGTAGTATAGCCCTTAGGCAGGGCAGCCAAAAATTGGGAGGCTCCACGTTGTCCCTGGGTAGAGACGTGCATGAGGGCCTCAAAACATTGTTCCCATTGCAAAGGAGCGGGTCTCCTGTCGTTGTAATGTCCATTCTGCAAAGAATGGGCGAAAAAATTTACCACTGGGGGTATACCTGAAACAAAGGCCTAAGTATTGCAATTTGTAACGGTCATCATCATGGTGGCGCATGAGGAGAAGGAGGAGCAGTCCAGCGATTATCCAAAGTCCAGAAGTGTGTACCCATGGGTGAGTGGAGGTACATGGCAAACTTTAAATTCCGCTCTCATTTGCTGGTGGTGTGGTGAAGTCTGGCCCAATCCAACCCTTGTTCATCTTAATCAGAGTCAGCCTGTCAGCATTTTCAGTTGACAGGCGGGTGCGTTTATCTGTAATGATTCCACCTGCGGCACTAAAAACACGCTCTGACAAAACGCTAGCAGCAGGGCAGGCCAGGACTTCCAAGGCGTAGAGAGCCAATTCATGCCACGTGTCCAGCTTGGATACCCAATAATTGTAAGGCACAGAGGAATGTCGGAGTACAGTTGTTCGATCTGCAAGGTACTCCTTCAGCATCTGGGCAAACTTAGGATTTCTTGTGGCACTACCCCGCACCTCAGGGGCTGTGGTACGTGAGGGGCTGAGAAAACTGTCCCACATCTTAAAGACTGTTCCCCTACCTCTGGCGGATTGGACTTGTGCCTCTCTCGGCTGTACGCCTCGGTTGTCCACTGATTCATGACCTATGCCGCTAGCGTTTTGTGAGGGGAATGCTTTGCCTACTTCCGTGACTATGGCCTTCCGGAACTGCTGCATTTTGGTTGACCTCTCCTCCACGGGAATAAGAGACAAAAAGTTCTCCTTGTAGCGTGGGTCTAACAGTGTTACCAACCAGTAATGATTGTCGGCCAAGATGTTCTTAACGCGAGGGTCACGAGACAGGCAGCTTACCATAAAGTCAGCCATGTGCGCCAGACTCTTAACAGCCAGGACTTCAGTAGCCTGACCAACAAGATGACTGAACATGCTGTCCTCCTCCTCCTCCTCCTCCTCCTCCTCATCTACCCTGTCCTCTGGCCAGCCACGCTGAACCGAGGATATGACTGGTGTGCATGTCATATCCTCAATTTGGCCGGAGAGTTGCTCCATGTCTTCATCCTCCTCCTTGTCATAGTCCTCCACTGCACGTTGTGATGAGACGAGGCTGGGCTGTGTGTTATCATCACCCACACCCACTACTGTTTCTTGCTGCAACTCATCGCGCTCCGCCTGCAATGCATCATGTTTGTTTTTCAGCAGAGACCGTTTTAGAAGGCAGAGTAGCGGTATGGTGACGCTAATAATGGCGTCATCACCACTCACCATCTTGGTGGAGTCCTCAAAGTTTTGGAGGATGGTACATAGGTCTGACATCCATCTCCACTCCTCAGGTGTTATGTGTGGAGTTTGACCCATTTCCCGACGGCTTAGGTGATGCAGGTACTCAACAACTGCCCTCTTCTGCTCACATATCCTGACCAACATGTGCAGAGTTGAATTCCAACGCGTGGGGACATCACACACCAGTCTGTGAGCCGGAAGATGCAAACTGCGCTGAAAGCCGGCAAGGCTGGCTGAAGCAGTAGGTGACTTTCGAAAATGTGCAGACAGGCGGCGAACTTTTACCAGCAGATCAGACAGCTCTGGGTATGACTTTAGAAACCGCTGAACCACGAGGTTGAGCACATGGGCCACGCATGGAACATGTGTCAGCTGGCCTCGCCTCAAAGCCGCCACCAGGTTCCGGCCATTGTCACACACGACCTTTCCTGGCTTTAGGTTCAGAGGTGTGAGCCAGTGATCTGCCTGCTGTTTCAGAGCTGTCCACAGCTCTTCTGCATTGTGGGGTTTGTCACCTATGCAGATTAGCTTCAGCACAGCCTGTTGCCGCTTCGCCGAGGCAGTGCTGCAGTGCTTCCAGCTTGTGACTGGTGTGGAGGGTACAGTGGATGAGGATGCGCAGGAGGAGGAGGAGGCTGAAGAGCATGACATTCCGGAGCTGTAGAGTGTGGGTGAAACACTGACTGAGGTAGGGCCTGCAAACCTTGGTGTGGGAAGGACGTGTTCCGTCCCTCGCTCAGACTGGGTCCCAGCTTCCACAATATTAACCCAGTGTGCCGTCAACGAGATGTAGCGGCCTTGCCCACAAGCACTTGTCCACGTGTCTGTGGTTAGGTGGACCTTGGGGGAAACAGCGTTGTTCAGGGCACGTGTGATGTTTTGTGACACGTGGTTATGCAACGCGGGGACGGCACACCGGGAGAAATAGTGGCAGCTGGGGACCGAGTAACGTGGGACAGCTGCCGCCATCAGGTCACGGAATGCTTCTGTCTCCACCAGCCTAAAAGGCAACATTTCCAGCGCAAGTAGTCGCGAAATGTTAGCATTTAGAACTGTGGCATGTGGGGTGTTGGCAGTGTATTTGCGCCTGCGTTCAAAGGTTTGCTGAATGGATAACTGAACGCTGCGCTGGGACAAGGACGTGCTTGATGATGGTGTTCTTTCTGCGTAGGCAACTGCAGGTGCAGGAGTGGAGGAGGCTTGTTCGCAGGCAGCATGGACAGGGGATTGGCTCGCATGCACAACCAGCGAAGACGTAGCAGTGACATCAGCAAGCACTGCTCCTCGACTCTGTTGTACTTCCCACAAAGTCGGGTGCTTGGCTGACATGTGCCTGATCATGCTGGTGGTGGTCAGGCTGCTAGTTTTGGTACCCCTGCTCATGCTGGCACGGCAGGTGTTGCAAATGGCCTTTTTTGAATCATCTGGATCCAACTTAAAAAACTGCCAGACTCGGGAAGACCTAACATTTGTACAGGCACCTTGTGTCGTCGTGTTGTTCCGGGGAACGGTTGCCTGACTTCTGCCTGGGGCCACCACCCTGCTTCTTACTGCCTGTTGTGATGCTACGCCTCCCTCCCCCTGTGCACTGCTGTCCTCGCTCTGCATATCCTCCTGCCAGGTTGGGTCAGTTACTGGATCATCCACCACGTCGTCTTCCTCTTCCGCACCCTGCTCCTCCTCCTGACTTCCTGACAATTGTGTCTCATCATCGTCCACCACTTGTTGAGACACGTTGCCAACTTCGTGAGAACGTGGCTGCTCAAATATTTGGCCATCTGTACAGACGATCTCCTCATGACCCACTTCAATATGAGCTGGCGAGAGGCCAGAATGTGTGAATGGAAACGTGAACAGCTCTTCCGAGTGTCCAAGTGTGGGATCATTAATGTCCGAGGAGGACGTGTACTCAGCCTGGTGGTAGGAAGGAGGATCAGGTTCAGAAATGTGCGGTGCAGTATCACGGCTACTGACACTTGACCGTGTGGAAGACAGAGTGTTTGTGGTGGTGCCAATCTGACTGGAAGCATTATCTGCTATCCAACTAACAACCTGTTGACACTGGTCTTGGTTCAAGAGCGGTGTACTGCTGCGGTCCCCAAGAATTTGGGACAGGACGTGCGAGCGACTTGATGTGGCCCTTTGTTATGGCGAAATTAGAGCTTGCCCACGACCTCGGCCTCTGCCTGCACCACCATCACGTCCACTTCCTTGTTCCTTGCCAATGCCCTTGCGCATTTTGCAATGCTGTGCACTGCTGACGTGTATATTCACTACTTGTGCGTTATATCAAAGTTTGTGGAAATTGCACACAAGTGCACCTGTACGCTGCCACCAACAGGCACACACGTGCGGTTTTAAAAACCAAGCACGGACGCAATAAGAACCTAACAGGTTTTTTTGGGGAGCGACAATTACAGACAAGTCAGACACTATCTGGACTGTTTTACACTGTGTACACCAGCCCCAGATATGATGAAGGCTGGTATACGGTCACCACTACCCTGCCTGCCTGCCTGCCTGTATACTGGTACAATAGTCCTGACAAGGACTCTTCTGGTCACTAGCCTGTATTCAGACCTGGCTATACCCTGCCTGTATATAGCAACAATAGTCCTGAGAAGGACTCTGCTACTGTACTCCGACCTGGCTATACCCTGCCTGCCTGTATACAACTAGAATAGTCCTGAGAAGGACTTTTGGTCACACTGTTTGCAGCCCTGCAACTGAAAAAGCTATAAAGGGCCGCAAAGCTTTCCTTGAATCAGCGACACTCTCCCTGCACTGACTGTCTGGATAGCTGTGAGCAGAGCACAGCGCGCCGGCCGGTATAAAGGCTCGGTCACGCTGTGCAGGCCGGCCAATCACTGCAATTCCACAACTAACAGGGCTGTGGCATTGCAGTGGTCTGCCAGCCAATCCCTGCATGAGGGCTGGCTCTCAAAAGAGCGCCAACATGCAGAAATGAAGACCACGAGTACAGCACGAGTATCGCGAGATTACTCGGTCCCCGCCGAGCAGCCCGAGTACAGCGATACTCGTGCGAGTACCGAGTAGTTACAAGCATGCTCGCTCATCACTAATCATAATAAATAATAAGGTACATAAGTGCAGGAAATAGAGTCCAAGAAAAAGGTTCCCAGACCATGGGCCCCTGCCATAATAAATACAAATCAATGGGTCAGCAGCATTCCCATAGCATTATGGAAAGTAGTTCAAATAAGAATAAATAAGTGGATTGCCGCTTACCGATCAAAAGAGTGCAGAAGTGCTTCAGCAAATGCCAGGGCAGAAGTCCAGTACAGGGGAATGAAGGCCCAACGCGTTTCGCTGCGTTAGCTTCTTTGGGGGGCAGTGTGTGGCCGTCATGGGGTCACTTTTATATCAAAATTTTTTTGATGTTTGATTAACAGGTGTCTGGAGAGACTATGTTTAAGAAAACCTTTTTTCGCATTGTGCCTGTGGCCATTCATGCGTGACCGCACCGTTTGTGTGGTGCGGCCAACGTACTGAAGACCACAGTCGCAGCTGACCACATAGACTACATGGTCACTGTCACATGTTAGATGTTGATTAATATTAATCGTCTCTCATGTGCTATTTGATGTGATACAATTCTGTTTGTGACTAATAATACCACAACAGGAGCATTTTTTTGATCTACATTTGAAAACGCCTGGGGGTTTCTGTGTGGAGAATTTTGCTGCGCTAAAAATTGACAAAGGTTTTTTTAAAACAGTCGGTGCAATAATATTCTTCACCGTTATCCCCCTTTTAAACGTAATACCTGGAACCTCTGGTAACCATTTGTTTAAAAAAGTCCATTTTTAAAATGTGCCAATGTTTTTTTAAAATTGTCCTGATCAAATTACTACCCTGGTTAAATGCAGTTATAAAATTATATTGCCATTTTGTCCCTCTTTGTTCAATTTTTCTTTTGTCATTATTCTCTGTTCTGTGTTTAACTGAATCAAAGTAGTATTTTCTTTATTTTTTCTTTCCAAACAATCCATCTGGTTTTTTTTTAGGTTTATCTCAAAGGCTTCTGTTACTAATTTTTGGGGATATTTTTTATCCAAGAATTTTTTTGTTAAAATTTTAAATTGTTCAATATAATCTGACTCCAAAGTATTATTCTTCCGAATTCGTCGGTATTGACTAAACGGTATATTCTGCTTCCATTTAGGATAGTGAGCACTACGAAAGTCAAGAAATCCGTTTGAGTCAGTTTTTTTAAAGAAGCTTTTAGTTATAATTTTGTTGTCTGCATGACTAATTTCAAGGTCTAGATAGTGAATTTTATCCTTACTCATCTTATGGGTAAAGGAAATACCCCAACTGTTTTTGTTAAGCTCCTGTATGAGTAAGTTGGTGTCTTCCTCCGAATCCTTCCAGAAAATAATAAGATCATCTATATAGCGTTTGTATAGCAATGTATTTTCCTTAAAGGGTGTAGTGTTCAGGGGCGATGAGGACTCGAATCGCCCCATGAAAAGATTAGCGAAACTTGGTGCGACCCGAGTCCCCATCGCGGTGCCGTACCGTTGCAGATATAAATAGTCCTGAAACTCAAAAACATTGTGCTCCAGAATGAATTTTAGCCCCGCTAAAAGAAAGTCTCTTTGGTGAGCTGGCATGTTTGGTATTCCCATTAGATAATGAGAAACCGCCTGGATACCTTTCATATGCTCAATGTTGGAGTATAGAGTGTTAACATCCAGTGTGATAAATAAATATTCCTTTTTCCAATCTAAGCTGCTGCATTCTGTTATTAGCTGGTTGGAATCTCTGAGATAAGATGGTAAGTGGGTAACTAGATCTTGCAGGTGTAAATCAATGTAGTGTGATAAATAACTTGTTAAGGACCCTATACCCAAAATTATGGGTCTTCCGCGGGGGGAGTCTTTGTGTTTTTGTGAATTTTTGGTAAGTGGTAAAATGTTGCTCTATTGGGTTTTTTGTTTGTCAAAAAAGTCTTTCTTATTAAAAGTCTCTGATATTTTTTGCTTAGCGCCATGGAATTGATGGCGCTATTGTACCGCCCCGGGGCTCGGCCGCAGCCGAGCCGCTCGGATCCAGGCTTGTCGGTGGGTGGCTCGAGCGCCTCCGGACCCGGGGGTCACGTCGCTCTGAAGGGAGGCTGGCGCTACGTGAGGGGTTTCGGTGGGGAGGTTCACGGCCGGAGCCGCGGGTTTGGATTTAAGTTTGTTGATATAACAATGGTCTGCACTCAATTTAAAGAAGATGGCGGTGCACGTGAAAAGAGGGCGATGCCCTAAAGTCATATAATAATAGATTCACTGCACTCAATATGTAAATTTGCAAGAAGGTGAAAAATCATTTATTTTAAACAGGTGATCAAGCAACATCCAACGACGTTTCGACCCACCTGGGTCTTAGTCAAGTCGCTGTATAATAGGTGACTGAAGGGTGAGGGATGATGTGCACTGAAGCATGGAAGTATATGGAAAAAGTGCCTTGGGGATATATATGTTATGCAGGCGCAGCAGCGCTATTGCTATTTGAATCTTGTGCCCTAAGATTCAAATAGCAATAGCGCTGCTGCGCCTGCATAACATATATATCCCCAAGGCACTTTTTCCATATACTTCCATGCTTCAGTGCACATCATCCCTCACCCTTCAGTCACCTATTATACAGCGACTTGACTAAGACCCAGGTGGGTCGAAACGTCGTTGGATGTTGCTTGATCACCTGTTTAAAATAAATGATTTTTCACCTTCTTGCAAATTTACATATTGAGTGCAGTGAATCTATTATTATATGGATTTAAGTTTGTGACGCCACCCACGGGTCATGGTGAGTGTGGACACCACCGCTGCCGTTGACTAGGCTCCCAGGGATGGTGTTGCGCATCCAGGTGTTAGCCCCTCCATGGGTAGGGGGTCGGTGGTCCCGGGGCCCGGTTGTTGAGGTTAGGATGTGAGGGTGCGGGTGTGTTGGTGCGATGCGGGGCGGTGCGCGGCCCGAGGGCACTGTTGTACTCACTATGATAGATACACCGGAGTCTCTGGTAAACCAAAAAGATGGTGTTCGGTGCTCGCAGCCGGCTGCGTCTGGTCCCCCACCCGGTTTGGTGGCTCCCGCCTTTCTCCTGCACCTCGTTTTGTAGACTTTGACTGCCTGCCGCGCCCCAGCTGTGTGGCTGTGTGTGTGTGTGTCGGGAGAGCCCGTTTGCCCACAGACGCTGGCCCGTGGGATCTCTCTGCCTGAGTGGTGGCTTTCTATCCCCCTCGTTGGGCTGTTGTCTTCAGTCGGGACTTGGGTGGGAAAGAACCTAAGGTCCAGACCCCAATCAGAGAATTTGACTCGGTACAGTGGTTTCTGGGTCGACCGCCTTGGTCAAACAATGTATCGCTGAACGATGTAGTGTCGTTTGTGAGATGGGTACGTGTGACCGCTACAAAACGACCTATGAGCGATCTCAGCAAATCGTAGCAACGATCTGGGCGTGTCACATCGCTAACGAGATTGCTAGCGATATCGTTGTGTGTCTAGTGGCCTTTAGCCTCATGAAGCATTTTCCTCTCATGACCCAAACTTTCTGTCAGCAACCGCAACTGAACCACACTTTATATCACAAAGTGAACTGAACGATCTTGTTAGAGATTTGGATTTGCCCAAGAGTAAGGGGTACTTTGCACGTTGCGACATCGCAGCAGTGATATCGTCGGGGTCAAATCGAAAGTGACGCACATCCGGCGCCGGTAACGACGTTGCAACGTGTAAAGCCTAGAAGCACCGGTAAACGATCGCAAAAGCGTCGTAAATAGTGATCTGTGTAGTGTCAGTCATTTCCATAATTTCGCTGCAGCGACCGGTACGATGTTGTTCCTCGTTCCTGCGGCAGCTCACATCGCTGTGTATGAAGCCACAGGAGCAAGGAACATCTCCTTACCTGCGTCCCGCATGCAATGAGGAAGGAAGGAGGTGGGCGGGATGTTTACGTCCCGCTCATCTCCGCCCCTCTGCTCTGCCCCTCCTGGTGCTCCAGTTTCCAGTTGGTTCCCCGGTTCGGTACCGGCGGGCCACTACCTTGTCCCGGTCCCTTACGGTTCCACCAGCCATCTTCCCGGCTCCTGCAGGCGGCAACCACCGTCTGCCTCCTGGCCACATGATATCTGGGCTATGACCCCGATCCCCGACAGACGTTTCTCCTACTCAACTTCTCTCTTTCACCTCCAAAACTAATCTGCTTGCTTTTCCCACCTCAGGCTATCCAAACTCTTCGGTGGGTGTGTCCAACCGCCTGGCTCCGCCCCGGGTGTGAATGTCAAAGCCTGAGAGGGGAGACTCAGGGTTTTTAGGTTGGCTGCTGTTACCTTTTTAGGGGACTGCTGTTTGTGCAAGGGTCTGTCTGTGACTACCTGGGTAGTCCAGGGCGTCACATTATAATAAATAATAATAATAATAATGATGCGTTGTCTAAGTTCAAGTCTGGACCAGGGAAATGCAGTGGATGTTGTGTATATGGACTTTTCAAAAGCTTTTGATACGGTGCCACACAAAAGGTTGGTACATAAAATGAGAATAATGGGGATAGGGGAAAATATGTGTAACTGGGTTAAAAACTGGCTAAGTGATAGGAAACAAAGGGTGGTTATTAATGGTACGTACTCGGACTGGGTCTCAGTTCATAGTGGGGTACCACAGGGGTCAGTATTGGGCCCGCTTCTTTTCAACATATTTATAAATGACCTTGTTGGGGGCATGCGGAGTAGAATTTCAATATTTGCAGATGATACTAAACTCTGCAGGGTAATCAATACAGAGGAGGATAATTTTATATTACAGGGAGATTTATGTAAATTGGAGGATTGGGCTGAGAAGTGGCAATTGAAGTTTAATGTAGATAAATGTAAGGTCATGCACTTGGGTAGAGGAAATAACATTTATGATTATGTACTTAATTGTAGAACACTGGGTAAAACAGACACAGAAAAAGACTTGGGTGTATGGGTGGATGGTAAACTTCACTTTAGTGGACAGTGTCAGGCAGCTGCTGCCAGGGCTAATAAAATAATGGGATGTATTAAAAGAGGTATAAGTGTTCATGAAAAAAATATAGTTCTACCTCTGTACAAGTCACTAGTGCGACCGCACTTAGAATACTGTGTACAATTCTGGTCACCGATATATAAGAAGGACATAGCTGAACTGGAGAGGGTGCAGAGAAGAGCCACCAAGATTATTAGAGGAATGGGTGGGCTGCAATACCAAGACAGGTTATTAAACTTGGGGTTATTTAGTTTGGAAAAACGAAGGCTTAGGGGGGATCTAATCACAATGTATAAATATATGAGGGGACAGTACAGAGACCTTTCCAAAGATCTTTTTACACCTAGGCCTGCGACTGGAACACGGGGGCATCCGCTACGTCTTGAGGAAAGAAGGTTTAATCATAATCACAGACGAGGATTCTTTACTGTACGAGCAGTGAGACTATGGAACTCTCTGCCGCATGATGTTGTAAATAATGAGTGATTCACTACTAACATTTAAGCAGAGCCTGGATGCCTTTCTTGAAAAATTTAATATTACCAGTTATGTATATTAGATTTTATGACAGGGTATTGATCCAGGGAACTAGTCTGATTGCCGGATGTGCAGTCAGGAAGGAAATTTTTTCCCCTTTGGAACTTGTTTGCCACATTGGGGTTTTTTTTGCCTTCCTCTGGATCAACATGTTAGGCTACGGGTTGAACTAGATGGACTTAGAGTCTCCCTTCAACCTTAAAAACTATGATACTATGATACTATGATACTATGATACTATGATACTAATCGTGAACGCTATTGTGCTTATTTTAATGGTCCGGGGGCTGTGAGCTGGCAGCATAATATATAATATTTGGGGTTTTTTTGTATTTGTTTTTTTTGGGTGTTGTTTTCCTATTTGTGTAATAAATATTATGTTTCACTTTAACCAATCATACTTAATGTTCTTATTATGATTTGTGTGGAACAGCAGAAGGCCAAGTAGTGTTGTCATGGATCTCTCACATTTTTGTCTAGGTTACATTTGTTTTTTTTGTTTTTTATTTTTTTAAAATTTAAAAAAAAACCCATAAAGTAAAGGATGCCACACACACACAGAACAGATCACGCCCGTGGCACCGGTGGTTGTGTCACACGGGGCAGCCGCAAATGCGGCCTTTTATTTCACAGACAAACAATCACGTAACAGAAGACCGTAGGAGATTCTGACAGTATGGACGTTGGGGCGTGGAGAGGGCGAGGCAATCACACGCCAGGGTGTATGCTATGGACAGTTATACGCCTCTGTCGTTGCCGGAATCGTTGGGAGGAATGCTGTGGGACGGTGTCCACACGACCGCCTTGGTCAAACAATGTATCGCTGAACGATGTAGTGTCGTTTGTGAGATGGGTACGTGTGACCGCTACAAAACGACCTATGAGCGATCTCAGCAAATCGTAGCAACGATCTGGGCGTGTCACATCGCTAACGAGATTGCTAGCGATATCGTTGTGTGTCTAGTGGCCTTTAGCCTCATGAAGCATTTTCCTCTCATGACCCAAACTTTCTGTCAGCAACCGCAACTGAACCACACTTTATATCACAAAGTGAACTGAACGATCTTGTTAGAGATTTGGATTTGCCCAAGAGTAAGGGGTACTTTGCACGTTGCGACATCGCAGCAGTGATATCGTCGGGGTCAAATCGAAAGTGACGCACATCTGGCGCCGGTAACGACATTGCAACGTGTAAAGCCTAGAAGCACCGGTAAACGATCGCAAAAGCGTCGTAAATAGTGATCTGTGTAGTGTCAGTCATTTCCATAATTTCGCTGCAGCAACAGGTACGATGTTGTTCCTCGTTCCTGCGGCAGCACACATCGCTGTGTATGAAGCCGCAGGAGCGAGGAACATCTCCTT
This sequence comes from Anomaloglossus baeobatrachus, assembly GCF_048569485.1. Classification (NCBI taxonomy): domain Eukaryota; kingdom Metazoa; phylum Chordata; class Amphibia; order Anura; family Aromobatidae; genus Anomaloglossus; species Anomaloglossus baeobatrachus. Next base: position 504,303,004 of record NC_134356.1, on the reverse strand, counting down.
ACCTGCGTCCCGCCTGCAATGAGGAAGGAAGGAGGTGGGCGGGATGTTTACGTCCCGCTCATCTCCGACCCTCCGCTTCTATTGGCCATCTGCCGTGTGACGTCGCTGTGACGCCGCACGACCCGCACCCTTAGGAAGGAGGCGGGTCACCGGCCAGAGCGATGTCGCAGTGCTGGTAAGTGCGTGTGAAGCTGCCGTAGCGATAATGTTTGCTACGGCAGCTATCACAAGAGATTGCATCTGCAACGGGGGCAGGGACTATCGTGCTCGGCATCGCTACAATCGGCTAGCGATGTCGCAGCGTGCAAAGTACCCCTAAGGCTCAGCCCTTAGGTTCCAGGCTAGAGCAATAAAATCTCCTTGTGGGTGCAGTTTGGATTTCTTGAATCCGCAACAGTGATAAAGATCTTGTCCACTACTTCTTCATAGAGGGCAATCTTGTGGCAGCCCTGAAGATAAGTTGTAATCCAGAGGAATGGAGGCTCTTCATCGATTTGTCCAAAACAAGCCTAAAAGCCGTCTTGAGGCATAACGTTGATGCGCTACCTTCAATTCCAGTTGGTTATGTACTCCACATGAAAGAAACCTATGACAACATGAAACAGTTGTTGAGGTGCCTGAACTATGACCAACATTTGTGGCCCCACTGTGGTAACTTAAATGTGGTTGCTGAAAGAAAAAGTTCTCGTAGACCTCAAGAGCTAAGAAGACGTTGTAGACAATCCGTTCCAAGCAAAGACTGAAGTTTATTCCGAGATAGCAACAGAGCAGATAAGACAGGTTATCGTCACGAAGACACACGCAGGTGTCTTGTAGAACAGCAGAATTAGCAACAGATGAAGAAGAAGTGTCCCCCGACAGGCATGTGGGGGCTTTTATACATGTTAGACAAAGGAAAGCTCATACTGCAGAGAAAGGCGTACACATTAGAAAACAAAGAATATAATGATACATCATGACATTATTTACGAGCATTGCGGTAGAAACTTATCAGATCCCTATGGGCCTCCATGGTACTTTTAATTAATTCAGTAATGTCGTCATTGCTGACATCTCTGATCCCTGAAGGCGCCTCTACTTCACATAACTCTTCAAACACTGACAACTCTATTGACAACTTTGTTTCTTTATCAATTCAATATACCTACTGTTTATGACTACACATCACCATCTATCAACTGACGCAATTGTATTCTTCTATTCGATTTAACCTTTTTAGACTTTTTCTTATACTTGCTAACAATACTGATGTCATCTCTACCTCCTCTCTGGGGGTGAACTCTAGCCAATGCATCTCATTAGCTGCAAAGTTAGTTTGCTCAAGTCTGCCCAAGATGGCTGTTAGATACAACATGGCTGCTCAGCATATTTTGGCTGACTAGTCTCTAACAACTCCCCCTTTTGTACTCTGTCCAGAGTACAACTTACAGCACTGAGATACGTAAGGGTGAATTGCCATAGACAGGATTATCGAGAGACCGCATTGACTCATACACCTGTAAGCCAGTTTTTTCAAGAGATCAGATTGAGCACGTACATGGAGGGCCCATATCCCTAACAAAAACAAAAAAACCACAAAAAAAATAATCAAAGTAGGAGTCCAAAGTAATCAAAGTATGAGTCCCAAGGTAATGAGTCCTGTAACAGTCCTTAAATCTTATGATCCATGTTTCCTGCTTTTCTTCCTCTCCAAATTCTGGAATCTCCAGACCTTCTCCCTCTGTCACACTATCAGAGTCCCACTGTATAGTGTGAAACTCCCCCTCCAAATACTCCGGCGGATCTATCGTTAGGGACCTGTGGGAAAAATAAAAGTGAGGTATCAGTTCTTACCAATATTAAGAAGTTTGCATTGCTCAATGTGAACACTTTTAACACCTTTGTCTGTTGTCTTGCTAAACCTATGTACTCCTAAAATTGTGGGGCTGATCACTTGAGTGATAAAAAATGAACACTCCCAATTTGCTTCTCTGAGTTCTACCTGAAGTTTTTAACTATGATCTGAGCTTCTGTAACAATTTTGGATTGAAAGGATTTTTCAGTAGGATTGACAACTTTTAGCCATCTGAAAAACAGTATACTACTAAAGGTGCTAAATCTGTTGTTGGTTTTGGTGCCACTGAACCCTCTGTACTATGGCTTGTTCTGGGCAAGGAGATACAATGTCACTTGGCAAATGAACAGGCATCTGTCTTCCCGTCATTAATTCAAAAGGAGAAATTCCTGTGGATTTGGAAGCCACAGCACGGATGGCCAGCAGAATAGCTGGTAAAATCAAAGGAGCAAATCTGACTATGTGTCTTACTTGATTCGTCGTCCAGTGTACAGCCAGTACATGCTTCATGCACAAAGTGAAGCCCTTTTCCACGGACGTTAACAACCGAGCGGAAAAACCCAAGGCATGTAAATGACTTGCAATTTCAGAACCTTCTTTGGGCCATTCTTGCAAAAGCACAGATGAGATGGATACATCCCCTGTGCAGGGCTGGGAGGGATCAGGGTTGATTAATGCCATGGCTGCAGTGAGAGCCCGCTTTAACCCGTCAAAGGCCTGTAGGATTTTGATAATGATTTGGACATAATCATTCTCAATACATTTTAGGAGCTCATATAGTGGTTTAGCAAGGCAAGCAAAATCTACAATAAATTCTCTGGAAAAATTAACAATGGGTACGGAGAAAAATCCGTTTGCAATGTCAAGACATGAAAACACTTTACATTCATTCCTCAGCTGCGACATGACTTTAGCGACAGATGCAACAAAGTGAGCAGGTGACGTAGTGTACTTATTTACAAGTCTCAGGTCCACAACCATGCGAAAGCTACCATCTGTCTTCCTGACAGGCAGGATGGGGCTGTTGCACAGGGAGTTTCTATGCACGACCACGCCCTGTTTTTCCAACTCAGAAACCGCTACCCGTATGTACGGGATGGCTTCTTCAGGAATTCGGTACTGTCGTTGGAAAGGTGGTAGCTTATCACCATCAATTTTAACCTGAGTTTGCATTAGACCACAATCAGTTTCATTTGAAGTCCACAATTCTGGGAACAACTGTTTCAATTCATCTTTTAAAGCATCATTTGCAACATTTTCCCCAAAATTTCATCAGTACATAGATTCAAGCTGGCAATGTCTACTTTATGACTCTCCAGCTCTTCTTCCACAGGCACAGTAACGGAACAAACAGTGGCTCTCTTGTCACACCACAGAGCTCGGTTACATAAATCAACAACAATTCCCAATGCTCCTAGTACATCAGTTCCCAAAATAGTGGAGTCCAACTGTGGATTTACCCAAAAAGTACATCGAAGACCCCTTTGCTTCGATCCCCCTGAGTCCTGAAATCTCAGGTTCACTGGACGGCTTTTTGTTGCTTGAATACAGGAGCCTTCAAATCCTACCAAAGTGGTAGTTTCAGGCAGTCCAGGGGGTGACTGCAATTTGTGCCCAGTTACAAAACCGAGGCTCCTGTATAAACGAGAAAGTCTTCCCACGATAGCCCCTCCATTCTCCCTCTGACATATGGTCGTCCATCCGTGCCCAGGGAAAGATGGGCAAGAAAGGTGAGGGGAACAGGGGGTTCACGGCATCAATCCGTGTCTCCCGCCGTGGGAAGCCCAAAAAAATCCATCATTCTCGTCTATGAGAGTCTTTCGCCCCACAGCCCCCACCTCTGCCCCAAAGAGACCATCAGCGAGAGCCCGTTCCTCATATTCCTGCAGCTCCTTCACTGCCGGAGCATAGAAACGAGGAGGGGTGGCTCCACCCTGAATAGCATTGATCTCTGAGCCTGTGTAATTAAGAGCTAGGGGGGCGGAAGGTCCCTGAGTGGCAGGGTTAACCATTTGAAGACCATTGTACTGCTGATAATGCCGGAGATCATCCACGAGGGGATAAGGAGGTCTTACTCCCTGTGGAAGGGGTCCAGGAATACCTCGGGACATGGGGGGGTTAAATGGTACCAGAGGTATGTTCCTCTGCTCCAAATGAGGACACTGACGTTTGATATGTCTCACCTGTCCACAGAAATAACACACCGGAGGACCCCTATTGGGGTTCCAAAAGGGGGGGCTCTGCCGACTGGGACCAGCCCATTCTCGGCAGCTGGCCATCCCCCCCTGGAAACCCTGGTCTCCATGAATCAGCAGATGCAACCCAAGGCACGCGGTAGGCAAAAACATTAGATTCGTCTCCCTTCGTCTCGGACTGCATGGTTCTGACACTGGTTAACAAGGCTTCGACTACATCCTCAATAGATTCAGCATTATTCAAAACCCCTGACTTGAAAGCCCTGTCAAAGGGTACTTTCGTCACAAACTGTTCCATCATCACATTTCTATTCCCTTGATCCATACTACTCAATAATTTGTCAAACACTACGCACCAGGCTGCAACCCACTTACTTGCTTGAACTCTAAGCTCATCCTCTTTCTTAATTTTGAAGGACTCTAACAATCCCAGATTAGACTTTCTCCCTCGTGGCTTTTGGGAGATCACTAACTTCATCCTCCTCTGAGAATCTGTAAGGTCATAATGAATCCCTCTTCCTTCTTGTACTTTGTAGTGGGACAAAAATTCAGGAGGCACAAAGGATAAAAAGTATCGGGCAGCATCCTCTGTGGACTCAATTTGAAACTTATTCAACCATGATTCAAAACCAAGAACATTACGGAACACCCCTTTACTTTCCCCCCAATTGGGCAGGTTTTTAATTAATTTAAGATGTAACAGGGACGCCTGGCCGGGAGCTATTTTAGGGGTAGAAGTGGCATTAGGTTTATCCTCTATCTGGGATGAATTGTCCCCATCATCAGATTCCCCTGCATCTCTCTTTAACTGCTCCTGCATCAACTGAACATGTTTTGTCACTACTTCTTGCTTTTCCATATGTTCTCTCATCCAGTTCTCTAACCTAAGTCTCCATTCCTCAACTTTCTTCCCTGTCACACTCTGACTCAGTGCCACCTCCCCCTTCTCTTTCATCGCTGCATGCAGGTCCCGGAGTTCATACCCCTCCCTTTGTGCTACCTCTGCTTGCTTTAATGTCTCATTCAGCTGCGCTTCTCTCTCCCCATACATTACTCCATTCCGTGTGACCCCACTAATATGCTGTCTCTGAGGCTGTCTTTCAATTGTCTGGTCAAAAGCCATCACTGTCTTACACAAAGCCGCTACTCGGCACCCTTCCCTAACTAGCAACTTCTTTCTGTCTAATTCTCTATTCTCTTGCACAAACCAGTGCATCCTTTTTAACGATGTAACTTCTGTATTAACCCCTTCCACCTGGGGTGTGTTAGCATGCCTTTCTGCCTGTCTTTTTAACCACTCCATATCAGTTCAGTGGTCTACAAGGACGCGTTTTAAGTCTGCTCTAGTATCAACCAATGCGATTCAAGCAAGAGTTAGATACTCACACCTCTCTGTATGGAAGACCCGTGTGCCGGCTTGAGTCGACCAAGTGAGATGTAGTTGCTTTCCAGCCTCACTCACTACGCTTGCCAGGCGTATCCCTCCGTCTTTTAAAGCCTCTTTGCTACCGTGGCACAAAAACAGTTCTCCACGTCCTTGTAGATAAACTCACAAAGAGGTTTCTTCTTAGTTAAACATAAATCTCTATAGTCCTTAGTCTCTTATAATAAAATTAAAAAAAACAATCGGGCAGACTGGGATGCACTCGTGAGTGGTTCTCTTCAAGCTGGCTTCCTTTGAGTGACTTCCACGTTGCGCAACGCTTTTTCTTCTTTTTCCCTTCCAGTCCTTAGCTCTCGTCTACAAATTCTTCCTAGGTTCTTCTTGGAGGCAGCCACCGTCCTGGCTTCTCCTCCTGGCTGGCTCGCCACTTGAAAGAAAAAGTTCTCGTAGACCTCAAGAGCTAAGAAGACGTTGTAGACAATCCGTTCCAAGCAAAGACTGAAGTTTATTCCTAGATAGCTACAGAGCAGATAAGACAGGTTATCGGCACGAAGACACACGCAGGTGTCTTGTAGAACAGCAGAATTAGCAACAGATGAAGAAGAAGTGTCCCCCGATAGGCATGTGGGGGCTTTTATACATGTTAGACAAAGGAAAGCTCATACTGCAGAGAAAGGCGTACACATTAGAAAACAAAGAATATAATGATACATCATGACATTATTTACGAGCATTGCGGTAGAAACTTATCAGATCCCTATGGGCCTCCATGGTACTTTTAATTAATTCAGTAATGTCGTCATTGCTGACATCTCTGATCCCTGAAGGCGCCTCTACTTCACATAACTCTTCAAACACTGACAACTCTATTGACAACTTTGTTTCTTTATCAATTCAATATACCTACTGTTTATGACTACACATCACCATCTATCAACTGACGCAATTGTATTCTTCTATTCGATTTAACCTTTTTAGACTTTTTCTTATACTTGCTAACAATACTGATGTCATCTCTATCTCCTCTCTGGGGGTGAACTCTAGCCAATGCATCTCATTAGCTGCAAAGTTAGTTTGCTCAAGTCTGCCCAAGATGGCTGTTAGATACAACATGGCTGCTCAGCATATTTTGGCTGACTAGTCTCTAACAGTTGCCTTCTTACTTGTTCTCCAGAGTGGATACACTAGGTACTTCTGCTTTCTGTGTGAGTGGGATAGTTGTGAAAGAGAATATCACTACAATAAATCGCATCTAGACCCTTTCCCACCAAACTGCGGATCAGTGCGCCACGAGCACCATGAGAGATTTCAACAAGATATTGCGGCTATGGAGAAAAGATATCAAGAAAAATGGAAGCCATCAGTGCTTGCAGATTACTGTTGGACAATTGTAAGAGTTAAATGAGAAACAAAAAATAGCGTACCATGGTCATCAATAAAAAACATATTTTTATTAGAATACATCAAAATAAAAAATTGTACTGATACAAAAAGGTGGAAGGGACCCAACAGTGTGGTAACAACAATAAAAAAGGGGGGGGGGATGAATCCACAGCAATGTCAAGGCAATTACATGAGTCACAATATAATGACAAAACAATTGGACAAATCAAAGCAAATCAAATCAAAGCGATGCAACTATTAATGGGCAAAAGCTATAGGGATAGGTGGTGCAAAAAGTTATGTTAACAATGATAATACTGTCTTTATAACTGGGCAAAAGATAGAATAGTAGTGATGTCATAAAATACATTTATAGTAAGGCAATAAAAATACAATATGTGGTTGTACAAAATAATATAAAGAATAAATTAGCCAAATTCTCTTATATAATTTATATCACCAACAATTGCTCTTGCACCTGCCCTTGGCCTATATACCCACAAGGCTAATTACCATGCATAATCTCTAAATATTGCACCATACCTAATTCAGACAACCACAACCGTGATTATGATTATATTGCACCAAAGCTAATATTGCACAATACCAATTTCATGATAAGCAAAGTACTAAAATTGTCATTCACACGTCTCAAAGTGTCTATATGTAGACCGCGTATTATATGCTATGAATCCAGATTGCTGAAGTAAATAACCGTTTTGCTGCTGTAAAAGATTACATGGTATTACAATTTACCTTACAATGCTGGGGAACCCCCACTCTCCCAACGCATGTTTCAGAGTCTGCCGCCTTTCTCAAGGGAGGAATTGTAAGAGTTGATCAGATGCAGAAGTACAAGAGTCAAACAATAAAGAGTTATCAATGAATTTGGACCAAATTTTGTAGTGCAATTTCTGTAACATGTTTATAATTTGCATGTTATGTTTAGACATGTTTTAGTTATTTGAATTGTTGCTAAGTTTCCGCTAAATACATATCATAAAATTGGCATGACAAAATATTCTGCATCTTTATATTTTCAAAAATAATAATGTTTCAAAATACTGTCAAAATGACTATGGGATAGTGGGAGACTGGGGCTCCTAGGCAGTCCCTCAAACTAGGGGGCCCTATGCTATCCCTAACCTCAGGGATACTCCTGATGGTAGAGAGGCCTAAGTCTCCTTCCTGGCCCTGCAACAGACTAATCCTGATCTGATTCTCCTTTCCCCTAGGGAGGGATGGGACAGGAATGTGATGAAACCCACAGAAAAAGACACACAGGGGAAACCAAAACTCTGTCCCACAGCAAGTACACACAAAGGTTAAGAAAATAAGACATTCAGGAGGAAAAACAAGAGCAGGAAGGAAGCTACAAAACAACAGGGTGTGAGGTAGCGTGGTCGGCTGCGCAGCAGAAGACACGGGATCCAGGCATTAAGGTTCACAGCACACGGTTTAATGTCCAAACAAAAGTCCACAACAATATACATGTGCCTCTCCAGCAGAGAACTCAGGGAGTTGTGATCACTCCCTCACACCTGGCACACCTGCCCTTGTTCCTGTTTCCATTTAACCCTTCCTTCAGCCTGTAGGGAAACAGCATTAACCCTAGAGTGGATTTACTTTCTATCATGGAGTGAGCACAACCGGGGCGAGACATACTGGCCGTCATAGATAACCCCGGTCACAGTCTCACATACCCCCCCTCAGTTCAAGCGTGCGGGGTTGAACTCCCGCCATCAAACACGGGCCGCGGGACAAGGCATCGGCGTTGCCCTGCAACCTACCGGCCCGGTGTTCAACCGTAAACCGGAAGTTCTGCAGAGAAAGGAACCACCGGGTAACCCGGGCATTCCGTTCCTTGGCGGACCTCATCCAGACCAGCGGAGAGTGATCCGTCACCAAGCGAAACTGCCGTCCCAGCAGGTAATAGCGTAGGGACTCCAAGGCCCACTTGATCGCCAGGCACTCCTTCTCCACTACGCTATAATTCCGCTCGGGAGGGGTGAGCTTCCTACTTAAGAAGGTGACGGGGTGTTCCTCCCCCTGAACCACCTGAGACAGCACTGCCCCCAGGCCGACCTCTGAGGCGTCAGTCTGTACTATGAACTCCTTCCGGAAATCAGGGTGTACAAGAACGGGCTGTCCGCACAGGACCCCCTTCAGGGCCCGGAAGGAGTCCTCGGCCTGCGGAGTCCAGCGCACCATGACGGACTTCTTGCCTTTGAGAAGGTCCGTCAAGGGGGCTGATAGTCCTGCAAAATCCTTTACAAACCTCCTGTAGTACCCCACGATACCCAGGAAGGCCCTAACCTGCTTCGTGGTCAGGGGTCTAGGCTACTTCTGGATCGCCTCAACCTTGTTAATTTGGGGCTTGATCACTCCTTGGCCTATCACGTAGCCCAAGTAGCGGGCTTCCGTGAGTCCCAACGCACATTTCTTGGGATTGGCTGTCAATCCGGCTGTTCGAAGTGCGTCCACCACCGCTTGTACCTGTTCCAAGTGGGTCTGCCAATCGGAGCTGTAAATAATGATATCATCAAGGTACGCTGATGCATACGCCTGGTGGGGTTCCAGCACTAAGTCCATAAACCTCTGGAACGTGGCCGGAGCGCCATGTAACCCAAAAGGCAAGACAACATAGTGGAAGAGACCCTCCGGCGTAACAAAAGCAGTTTTCTCCTTGGCGGACTCCGTCAGTGGCACCTGCCAGTACCCCTTGGTCAGGTCGAGCGTGGTAAAATATCGCGCCTGTCCCAGCCTATCAATCAGCTCATCCACCCGGGGCATGGGGTAGAGATCGAACTTGGATATTTCGTTCAATCTCCTAAAGTCATTGCAGAACCTTAAGGAGCCATCGGGTTTTGGTATTAGGACAATCGGACTAGCCCATTCACTCCGGGATTTTTCGATGACCCCCAGGCGTAACATTGTCTTTACTTCCTCTGATATGGCTTGTCGTCGAGCCTCCGGTACCCGGTATGACTTCAGGCGTACCTTCAGGTGGGGCTCGGTGACAATATCATGTTGTATCAGACTGGTCCTACCGGGCAGCTCGGAGAAGACATCGGGGTTCTGCTGAACCAACCGTCTGGCCTCTCGCCTCTGTGTCTTGGTGAGGGCTTCTCCAATCCTTACATCCGGTTCGTCCTCTCCGGAGGTCGCTGGAGCCGGATGTGAACGACCCGAAGAGGAGGGAGATGGGGAAAAAACAGCCATCAGGCTTTCCCGTTCCTGCCAAGGTTTTAATAGGTTGACATGGTATATTTGTTCAGGTTTCCGCCTACCGGGCTGCAATACTTTATAGTTAACCACCCCGACTCTTTCCTTTATCTCGTAGGGGCCTTGCCACTGAGCAAGGAATTTACTCTCCGCCGTGGGGATTAATACCAACACCCGATCCCCGGGTTTAAAGGTCCGCACGGTGGCTTGTCTATTGTAGCGGCCGCTTTGCGCGGCCTGAGCCTCCTGTAAATGCTCCTTCACAATTGGCATGACCGCGCTTATGCGGTTCTGCATTCCTAAAATGTGTTCAATCACACTTTTATGGGGGGTGGGCTCTTGCTCCCATGTTTCCTTTGCCAGGTCCAACAATCCCCGGGGATGTCGCCCGTACAACAATTCAAAAGGCGAAAACCCCGTGGATGCCTGTGGCACCTCTCGTATGGCAAACATCAAATAGGGAAGCATCATATCCCAGTCTTTCCCGTCTTTTGAAATCACCCTTCTGAGCATGGTTTTCAGGGTTTTATTGAAACGCTCGACTAAACCGTCCGTTTGAGGATGATACACAGACGGACGCAACTGCTTGATCTGGAGTAGCCGGCATAGCTCTTTGGTCACTTTAGACATGAATGGGGTCCCCTGATCCGTAAGGATCTCCTTGGGCAACCCCACCCGGCAGAACACAGCAAACAACTCCCGAGCTATAAGCTTTGCTGCAGTATGTCTGAGAGGTATCGCCTCGGGATACCGGGTGGCATAGTCAACGATCACTAGGATGTGTTGGTGCCCTCGAGCGGACTTTACGAGGGGCCCCACCAGATCCATCCCTATCCGTTCAAAAGGGACTTCTATAATGGGTAACGGTACCAACGGACTGCGAAAATGGGTCAGGGGTGCGGTAAGCTGACACTCCGGGCAGGTTTCTCAGAACCGTTTTACCTCCCCAAAGACCCCGGGCCAATAGAACCTTTGCAATATTCGCTCCTGCGTTTTCTTGACCCCTAGGTGGCCACTCATCAGGTGTTTATGAGCCAAGTCGAGGACCCGCCGGCGATGCGGCTGGGGCACCACCAACTGCTCTACCCCCACGCCCCGTATTTCATCTACCCGGTAGAGTAAATCCTGCTTAAGAGGGAAATGGGGGTACCTTACCTGGGCACCGGGCAGCTGTGCCACCCCGTCAATTACTGTCACCTGACTCCGGGCATGTATTAATGTAGGGTCCTGGAGTTGGGCTGTCCCAAACGTATCCGGGGACGTCTCCAACTCCGGGATGGGTTCGACCGCCTCAGCCTCTCCTGCCAATACCTCTAGGGGCGACCTATCGGGTTCACATTCTGTCCCTATCATGGGTACCCCTACGGCAGGCGTCCCGGATTCAGGATTGTAGGGCTCAGGTCCCGGACTGACCAATATCTGAGGAGATTTAGGGGGTCCCTTCCATAAAGTCCAAAAATAGGGCAGATCCCTTCCTAGGATCACGTCATAGGGAAGAGTGTTAAGAAGTCCCACCTCATGTTGCACCTGACCGCAAGGTGCTGTGATGGTGACAATCCCCGTGGGATAGTCTCGGCGGTCCCCATGTATGCAAACCACCCCCACGGTACGTCCTGTGGCCTTTACTTTAGCCCTCAAGGTGGATCGCACCAGGGTCACTAAGCTTCCGGAATCCAACAATCCTGTAACCGGACATCCATTCACCTGTATTTGGCACAAGTGGGGCTCAGTCTCTGGGGAGACCAGGTCAGTGGTACACACCACCTGAGCATACATTGAACCCCGCCGGGTAACCCCACAATCCATGGGCTCCGTGGTCAGTGGACACTGGGCTTCCATATGTCCCACCCGCTGGCACCGCCAACATCTAATAGGGAAGGAAACCCCCTTGACAAGTTGTCGTTTAGGGTACAGAACCTTCCGGACCTCAGGAACGGCGGGCGCGGCCTCAGCCGGGACGGTAGCGTACTCCTGCACCGTTGTCAGCGGTGGGTCCTTGGCCCTAGGCTTGGAGGGGCCGGACCGACGGGCGGTACGCAAAGTCTCAGTGTCCCGTATCAAGTCCTGCGTAGCCACATGCCGCTCTACCAGGGTACTCGGGTCACCCTGTCCTACCCACCGTTGAATGATGACGGGTAAAGTACGCACAAAACGATCCACTACTACCCTTTCCACCATTTGCGCCGGGCTCAGAGTCTCAGGCTGCAACCACTTTTTTACAAGATGCAACAAGTCATAGGCCTGGGAGCGTACGGGTTTGGCTTCCTCATAGAACCACTGATTAACCCGCTGAGCCCGTACATAGGTATTCACCCCCAACCGAGCCAGTATTTCGGCTTTCAGGGTCGCATAGTCAATGGCGTCCTCGGTACAGAGGTCCAGGTACGCTTTTTGGGGTTCCCTTGTCAGATAGGGCGACAATACCTCAGCCCACTGGGGGGTCGGCAGCTTTTCCCGCTCAGCCACCCGCTCAAACATCGCCAGGAACGCTTCCACATCATCCCCCGGGGTCATCTTTTGCAACGCTTGTCTCACCGCTTTCCGGACGCTGCCGTCGTCACCCGGTCCCGGGGTTGTTGCTGCCGGTCCGGCACGGATCGACTTGGCCAGGAGGACCATCTGTTCTTGGTGCCTCTGTTCCTGCAATTTCAAGGATTGCTGGTGCTGTTGCTGCTGATGATCCAACGTCCGGAGCAGGTGTGTATTCATCTGTTGTTGCTGTGCAGTAGCCTGAGCCAGCTGCTTTAGTATGTCCTCCATGGCGTTGCCGGGTTTGGGCTGTAGTATAGCCGCTTGAATCCAGGACATGTGCTACCGGGTCACCAGAAATGGAAGCTACACCTCACCGGGCTGGCATGCCCGCCGATTCTCCACCATATGTGAGGTAGCGTGGTCGGCTGCGCAGCAGAAGACACGGGATCCAGGCATTAAGGTTCACAGCACACGGTTTAATGTCCAAACAAAAGTCCACAACAATATACATGTGCCTCTCCAGCAGAGAACTCAGGGAGTTGTGATCACTCCCTCACACCCGGCACACCTGCCCTTGTTCCTGTTTCCATTTAACCCTTCCTTCAGCCTGTAGGGAAACAGCATTAAAACTAGAGTGGATTTACTTTCTATCATGGAGTGAGCACAACCGGGGCGAGACATACCGGCCGTCATAGATAACCCCGGTCACAGTCTCACAAGGGGTAAACTCCACAACCACACCAAGCAATGAGCACAACTTTTACCAGTAAGTCTGGGACACCACACCTCACAGACCAACATAGAATAAACTATACCTGGCATGGGTGGAAGGTTTCAACCAGCATAAATATGAGTAGATGTGATAGACCTCCCCACATCTGACCAAAGGAGCAAGCAGACCTGCAGAGATTCACTCTTGCTAGCCTGCCTATGAATCAGCACACTGAAGATCGATGCCAGAGTCTGCTTGTATTGATCCCAGACACTAGAGAAACCATAAGGTGGAGTGTCAGAATCTGGAATGTGAACAGCGCTCAATGCCACCATGACAGTTGACGAAGATTGTGCAAAACTCCTTGTGACAAATACTGAAACATTTATGCATTAATTGTAGCAGTAAAAGCAAAACTCTTTGATATCATAGAAACAAGAACCAACTACAAATTTTAATTTCACATTTGAATCCAGAAGGTCAAAATCATTAAGAAGCTCATTTCATAACTGAACCTGACAACGTTTGAAAATATGTAGAACAGTTATCATTTGTTGTCCAACTGATAATTATCAGTTGCAGAACAACATGTGCAGCTGTACTCATTATTATTATTACAGGAGGCATGTGATGGCCTCACCTGCTATGTGTCATTTATAATACTGGTGTCTTCCTTATTATCATATCGTCAGCACTCCCAGCCTCCGCTGCCTTGTCCGGTCCCGGTGTCCCCTGTGTGCCTCCGTTTTCACCCCCACTCCCTGTGTCTCAGGGGCACCGACGTTCCTACTGCTCCATTCTTCCTGGCTTGTCCCCTGGCTCTCAACGCCCATGCATGTGCAGTAGGGCTCTCGGCAGCGTGCTTAGGGTACAGACGCATTGCTTTCCCTTTTCTTAAAGGGCCAGCATGATCTAACTCTGAAGTGCCTCCTGACCCCTGCCATTTAGGCACAGTGTATATAAGGCATCCTCCCCCATTGGAAGGTGCCTGTTCAACGTGTCCCCCATAGCTAATCTGCCCATGCTATTTGTCAGGTCCCTGTGCACGTACCTGGTCTCTGTACTGGCCCATGACCTCGTCTTTGTTCCTGCCTAGTATTGTCCATGTACCCACCTGTGTCGGTCCTGTGTCCTACAGATCCTGCCTGCACCTTCCATGCTCCAGTGGCCTCCAGAACTGGTCTGCACCAGTTCGCACCAACTTCTGCCTCATCCACGCCGGCCCATGGTCTTCGTCAAGTGGTGTCAGCTGTTGAGATATCGGGATCCCATGGAGCTCTCGCCAGATAGTTACTTACCAGTATTCTGTCTGCTTTCACCTCCTGTGGTTGTGGTGAAGTCTCAGTAGCCACTGAGGTCCGCTCCTCCGGGTCAGTGAATGGTATCTTGGATCAGTGGACCCACTTTCCTCTCGTCTGGTTACCTGGGCGTGACATCTCATCTATCATTCTCAAACAGTCCGCTGGGTATGTTTCACCTACTCCACAGAAAACAGAAGTCAGGATAATTTAAATAATAAAATAATTAGACAATCAATTTAACAAGCAACTTCATAGAAAAGCCCCTTCCCCAACACAGATGAGACGATTTTTTTTCTTCTGCTCTTGGACAGTATAGTCACAATCCTTACTTACCTTTTGTTCACGGTTTTCCGTTTGGTTAGCCTACGTGTGCATAAAAGCTCTATTTGGAGGTAAATCCTATATCACACATGTCGTGTTCTGGGTGTCGCTCTTTCCACTGCAAATGGACCCTTGAATCACTGTGCCTTGACATATGTGCGACAGCTTATTGATCTTCAATGCCTAGTGGTTTTCATGGTGGCCTTGCTAAGTATGGAGTTGCAATCAGCCACCGCAGCTGAACTGGTAGCATGCTGTAAGTAATGACTAGTACAGGTCTGAGGGAAGTATTTATCAATGTTCTGAGTTTTGTGGTGTTTCTGCATCTTTGACTCACTACTTATATACATATTTTCACTTGACATGAGCAGATCTTTTGAAATTTTAATTTGGAGATTTTTTCCCCACAATGAATTGATTAGTTGCAGAAAATATGCACAAATTTCAATACTGGAAAGCTTGTACCTGCTTGGAAAATACACATGAGGTAGAGGAGAGAGCAAGAAGCTCACTATACATAAGGTCCCCTTCACACATTCATGTCTCCAGTACGTGTGACATCCATTTTCACACGTACCGGAGACATGGGCACACGTAGACCCATTAAAATCAATGGGTTTGCGCACACATACGTGTTTTCCCATGAACCGTGTGTCTGTGTGGAGCATATGTGTGTCCCTGTCCTCCACACAGCGACATGTATGTTTTTCTCAGGCAGCACAGATGTCATACGAACCGCACACTGATGTGTTCCCTGTGACATCAGTGTGACACGTAGCGGAGAAAACACAGTGTCTGTGAAATAAAATTATTTTCTATACTCACCTATCTCCAGCCCTACTGTATTCAACACTGCTGTCACTTGCGTCCGATTCCCGCTCATTATGCTCATCGCATATTCACTGTACCTCGGACCCGGAAGCAGCAACACAATGACAAGGTAAGTATAGAAGTTCATGCTGTCTGTGTACTATGCGGATGTCACACAGATAGCACACTGACAACACACGCTGACCACACACACACGTATTTACCTACACCACGGACCATGTAAAACGTGTGTTTAGAGCTTACACTTTCCAGGCTGTAGAAAGAGAGAGAGGACCTTGCTGGCTGCTTAGACGCTACAGAAGATAGAGAAACCAGTTTACCATAAGGCCATGTTCACACGTTCAGTATTTGGTCAGTTTTTTACCTCAGTATTTATAAAATCCAAAATCGGGAATGGGTGGAGAATGCAAAACTAATGCAGATATTTCCATTATTATTTTCCTCTGATTGTTCTACTTTCATTTTTGACTTACAAATAATGAGGCATATACTCAACGTGTGAACGTGACCTTGCTTACACAATATAGTAACGATAGAGAGAGGACCACGCTGACCATAAGAACTTACACTCTACAGGAGAGAGAGGACGAAAGAGGACCCCACTGACTATATACACTGATGAGAAAAATGGTAACAATGTTGTGAACTTTTGACTTTCAGGCTCCATATCTCACCATCCACTACAGCTTTGAGCGTGAGACTACCTTCATTTTATAGACAATCATCTTGGCTATCTTATACAGTACATACATTTGACTTCCAACTATTCATATATGACTAGTTATGCAGATTCTTGTCATGTCACTGCATTGTTACTGTTTTGCTCCTAAAAGTCGAAATTTAAATTTTTTATTATTTTGTTCGTTTTTTGGGACACTGGGTAATACATTGCAACCAAAATCCCTTTGGTGATCTTCAGGTTTCATGGTGCCTTGCACACAGTCGAGGCACCCAGTGCTAGAGCATGCAAAACAGGCCCAAAACATCTGAGAAATTGTCCACCATATTTGACTGTCCTGCAAGGTCTCCTGCTATAGCGTTTCATGTCATTCAAATGTCTATGGATTATTTATGCTAAAGGGGGTGTTACACGCAGCGATATCGCTGGTGAAAGCACCCGTCCCCATCGTTTGTGCGTCATGGGGAAATCGCTGCCCGTGGTGCACAAAATCGTTTGGAGCCGTCACATGGACTTACCTGCTTAGCGACGTGGCTGTTGCCGGCGAACCGCCTCCTTTCTAAGGGGGGGGGCGGTTCGTGCGTCGTCCCAGCAGCGTCACTAAGCGGCCGCCCAATAGAAGCGGAGGGGCGGAGATATGCGGGACATAACATCCCGCCCATCTCCTTCCTTCCTCATTGCCGGCGGCCGCAGGTAAGCTGTAGTTCGTCGTTCCCGAGGTGTCACACATAGTGATGTGTGCTGCCTCGGGAACGACGAACAACCTCCGTCCTGCATAATGAATGATTTTTTAAAAAGGAATGACGTGTCAACGATGGATGTGGCGCCCTGGACAAGTCAGGGGCCACAGGTAACAACACACACCCCCACCCCCAGCAGTTCACAGCAGTCATCACAAGTGAGACCTGATTTCTACCTCGGGTTCAGACAGACACACCAGGTGGGCAGAGTCAGGCAGATGGGCACGCCCACTGAGGAGTTTAGCTGGCCTGAGGCAGGAAGCAGGTCCAGACAAATCCAGGCAGAGGAAGAGAGAGGAGGTCTGCAGAGAGGCAGACGCAGACTGGGGCCTAAGTTGGAGCCTAGGGCCCTCGTGCAGCAGTCAGGTAGACGGTAGTGGCCGTCTGCGAGAGCCGGGAAGACAGTCTGGTGGAACCGTAGGTAGCCGGGGCTGGGCGGTGGCCCACCGGTACTGAACCGGGGAGCCAGCTGGAAACCGGAGCGCAGGAGGAGTGTACGGAAGGTGCAGGAAAGGACTTACATTACCAACCTGGGTCAGGGGAAAACACCGCAGCCACCTGTGGGACCCGTCCATCCAGCCGTTTGTTTCATCAGAGACTCCGTGTGTGAATTACTGGCTGAGTGAGTACCACCGTGCCGTGCGGCACAGCGCTGCCCCTGCGACCCTGCACCTCACCAGGCCCCGTAACCCGCCTGCCATCCATCCCTACCCCATCACCGGGCCCCGGGACAACCAACCCCCTACCTACGGAGGGGAGAACTAACATCCAGGCTGCTCCCTGTCATCGCTCCCGGGATCCCTGTCCAGAGCAGCGGTGGTGTCACCAATATCACCACAACCGTGGGTGGCGTCACGGACAATAACCAAATCCCCACCATCAAATCCCCACCATCCAATCCCCACCCTTTTCACTCACGGGCGAGGAGCGCCGCTTGAGTCCCCGGGATCCGGCCCACCGCTCGAGCCACGGCCGGACCCGAGCAGTGGGAGAGTGCAGCGTCCCCTCCTCCGCCCGCGACAATGGACGATAAGGTATTTTCCATCGTTAATGGTCGTTCCTTGCTGTCACACGCAACAACGTCGCTAACAATGCCGGATGTGCGTCACGGAATCCGTGACCCCGGCGATATATCGTTATGTCGCTGCGTGTAACGGGGGCCTTAACACTGATGCACCCTGAGCCTGCAGTCTGTTTGTAAAGCTTGACTAGCAACAGTATCAGTAGCCCAAACTCTCAAGGCCCCGTCGCACACAGAGATAAATCTTTGGCAGATCTGTGGTTGCAGTGAAATCATGGACATATTGTTCCATTTGTACACAGCCACAAACCTGGCACTGATTGTCCACAATTTCACTGCAACCACAGATCTGCCGCAGATTTATCTCAGTGTGTGACGGCCTTCAGTCTTGTGTGGATTGCTGGATAAAGCTCTTGAGGATGGAATATGCAGATGAAATTAAAGAGAAGCCTTCTACATTGGGGTGGAGACTTTCTCTGAATATTACCTTTCATTATGTAACAAATGCACAAAGAGTGGTACAGTCGCCTTGAAACTGGCTAATTTGGGGTGCAGATATTGAGATTTCCTTGTTTTCACTTTTTACTCCTATACACAAATCTAGATTTTGAGGCAGAAAATACCCAGATTGCTGTTCTAAAAAAAGTTTTCATTAAGGCTACTTTCACACATCAGGTTTTTGCCATCAGGTACAATCCGGAAAAAAACGGGTAAATCGGATCCGGTACCGCATCCTTTTTATCCCCAAAGACTTGCATTGTAACCGGATTGTACCTGATGGCTTTGCGTTGCATCCGTTTTTTTCCGGATGCGGCAAAATTTATCAAAGCGGCGGCCGGAGGCAACGTATCTTGCAACGTTTTTTTGTCCGGCAAAAAAACCGCATCGCGCCGGATCCGGCGCGATACGGCGTGTTTTACAATGAAAGCCTATGGACGCCGGATCCGGCGCAATGCGGTAAAAAATGGATGCGGCTACCGGATCCGTTTTTGTAAACTGCGCATGCACCAAATTAATTAAAAAAGCTGATCCTTCAAAAAAAAGTAGCCACAAGGAGAAAAAGACATTGCACATATCCGCACAACCCAAATAAATTGTCAAAACCTTTATTAGTACACTTATATACAGTAAAACACCATTAAAACCGTGAACCTAAGCCAGTGGCAACAAAAATAAATACATGCAATAATACAGCAATAATACAGCATAGGCAGCACAATCCCACACCCAAATAGCAGCAATGATACACCAATAGGTTATATCGCCCCCAAGGGAGGGGGAGGAGGGGAGGCTGTACCTATAAAGCTAATAGATCGGGAGGAGCAGACCGTGGCAAGGCACGTGGGTGCACAAGGATTCCTTGGGGGCGATATAACCTATTGGTGTATCATTGCTGCTATTTGGGTGTGGGATTGTGCTGCCTATGCTGTATTATTGCTGTATTATTGCATGTATTTATTTTTGTTGCCACTGGCTTAGGTTTTATATTAGCCTTACAGCCATAGACCCCTTTTAAGTACTCTTGGGGTAACACTTCATATATGGCATCATATATTGTGTATGTGATTTCCTTGCGTTCAGGTGTAGCATTCTATGTTGCACAAAATTGTCACCATATATAACTGTTTCAAATCGCTATTCATGTGATCTTTTTTGCTGGAACTTGCATACCATGCTCAATTGGGGGACGCTGGCCTATCTGATTTTGGCAATGTATTAATAGATTGTACGGTTATTTAACGGTCTGCATTGCAACAATTGTGGGTGCCAGGTCGTTGGTTTTATGGTTCACGGTTTTAATGGTGTTTTACTGTATATAAGTGTACTAATAAAGGTTTTGACAATTTATTTGGGTTGTGCGGATATGTGCAATGTCTTTTTCTCCTTGTGGCTACTATTAATTCCATTGCATTCCAGCACCCTTTGACTATATATGTAGATGCTATTGTGGTGCACTCCTTCCCTCCCCTTCTTGCCTTCAAAAAAAAGGACAAACCGGATGCAAAAACGGATGCAAACCGTATCCACCGGATCCGGTTTTGTACGCATCCGGCATAACGGATCCGTTAAAAACCGGATCCGGTGGATACAGTTTGCATCCGTTTTTGCCGGATCCTTTGCATCAGGAAAAAAAAGGATTGTGCCTGAATGCAGAAAACTGATGTGTGAAAGTAGCCTTACTGGTAACAGGAGACAGGTAGAATATGCATGATGTAGTATAAACTGTTCTATCACAAGCACACCAGATGAGATGAGCCATGGAAAATTCTTAGTGTAGTTAAAAGTATCCTTGGAACCAAGTGAGGCAGAATGAATTCCAACTGCAGTAATATGATGGAAGCAATGTAAGAAATAGCCAGAGCAGAAGCAAGAGAAAAACTCAATGAAACCAAGCCTGAAAATCTGGCAACAACATGGTCACATACCATTCAGGGGTCAGAACAAGATATTTATATAATGTAAAAGTTAAATTGATCTTTGAGGTGGTTGTTCATAAACTTAAGGCTGCTTTACATGCTACGACATCGCTCAAGCGATCTCGTTGGGGTCACGGAATCTGTGAAGCACATCCGGCCGCTTTAGCGATGTCGTTGCGTGTGACACCTATGAGCGATTTTGCATCGTTGCAAAAACGTGCAAAATCGCTAATCGGGGACATGCCCCCCTATTCCCAATTATCGTTACTGTTGAGTGTACGATGTAGTTCGTCGTTCCTGCGGCAGCACACATCACTATGTGTGACACCGCAGGAACGAGGAACCTCACCTTACCTGTGGCCGCCCGCAATGCGGAAGGAAGGAGGTGGGCGGGATGTTACGTCCCACTAATCTCCGCCCCTCCGCTTCGATTGGGCGCCCGCTTAATAACGTCGCTGTGACGCCGAACAAACCGCCCCCTTAGAAAGGAGGCGGTTCGCTGGTCACTGCGACGTCGCTAGGCAGGTATGTGTGACGGGTCCGGGGTGATGTTGTGCGCCACGGGCAGCGATTTGCCCGTGTTGCACAACCGATGAGGTGGGTACGCATGCTAGCGATATCAGTAACGATATCGCAGCGTGTAAAGCGGCCTTTACTCTCTAATTGGGGAGTCACTCCACTACATCCTATTTTAAAGGGAATCTGTCAGCTGTTTTGTTCTACCTTATTCGAGAATAGCATGATGTAGGCAAATAGACCCTAAATCCAAAGATGTATCACTTAGATTACTGGGTGCAGCAGTTCTGGCACAAACCTTTTAGATTTACGAATGCAGCAGAGCTGAGTGAGCTGCCCTCACCCATAACTGGGCTCTGTCTATAGACAGTGAGAAAATACTAATCACAGCAGGAGCAGTGCTGGACAATTAACTGATGGTCACACTAATGATTAGCTACTGGAGCTCAAAAAAACATAGCAGTTAATTAGCAACACACTTTATGATAACAGACATATGGCTGAATACTCTGTATTAACCCATAGAGATGTGCCGCCCTTACAGCAGATCGAACCGCTCGGATCCGTGTGATGACTTGTGGCTCGAGGGTTTCTGGACCCGGGGGCTTGGGGCCACTTCTAAATGTAAAGGGGGGAGTTATTTACTGGGGAGGTATACTTTGTGATGCAATGAAGGGATACCGCCACTGATGATGGGAGTACCTGGGGTGATGGAGTGGGGCTGCAAGGTGTCGTTGCCCTCTACGGGTAGGGAAAGGCCCCGGGACTCAGTGGGATGCCGTAGGCTGCAAGGATCACTCAGGTACTCACTTAGTCAATAAGCAGACGCTGACAACCGGGTAAACCAAATCTCGGGATATCGCTGTCGCTTGAGGGGAGCTCATCCAGGTCCCCTATAGTGTTGCCTGGTGAACCGTGACCTGCCTCCTGGCACTAAGTTTAACTTCAACGTAGTGGCCCAGTAGTCTGAAACTTGCCGGGCCCCGCTCCCCACTGTGGCTAAGTGTGGGAGCCTGCTCTCAGGGCTCACGCTTGGGATTTTCTTTGACCGCTTGTTTGGAAGGCCCTATCCCCCTCGTTGCGATAGTGCCCTGATTCTGGAGCAAGTGGGAACAGATCATAAAGGCTCCGTTCTCCTGCATGTTAATTGCAGTGTTACCTGAAGCTTCTCCCGACCTAGGGTCCATGTACCCCGCCGTGCCTTTGGCCCCGGACCAGTGACAGTGCTAGGCTGCTGACCGTCCCCCTTGACAGGTCCAGGCACCAAGCCACAATCCCCTGCGACCATGGGTCCGACTCCTCTAGGTCCAGACCACCGTCTGCAACCTAGACAGCTTCTCTTGGGAGCCATCACTCCCAACCTCCTCTCACTGACCAACTACTAACTGTCTGACTACACTCCTCCCCTCCCCTCCCTGACCCCCCAGGTGGGTGACTCTATTCCATTCAAGCCGTCCACTGGTGTGCCTGGTGGCTGTGGTGCAGTGTGTATCTAGGATTTGATTTGCTGTTGGAGGCAACACCGTAAGATAGGGACCCAGAACCATGAGGGACTTGGAATACTGCACGGAAGGGCAGTTTGTACAGTACCCTGTGGCGACCTGATAGTCCAGGGGCGTCACAGAATGCTATCTTCAGATTTCATAACATAAACCTGTTGACAGATTCCCTTTAAAGGGGTGTACCATCACACATGTGCCCTTCCCTTTTATAAATGCGCTTTAAAGATATATTCCTTTGGTAGTCTGTAGTGTTCTTTGTGTGATGTTTTGTCTACTAAAAACTATGTGAATTTCTACCTTTAACAAAAACTATTCCTTAGGAACTTTCTTATCTATGGCTGAAAGCAGCTAGACTATTCTAAACATTGTACTAATAGTTGAAAACTGCCATTCTCCCCGCCAATAATTCTGTATTGCATTATGCTCACAGCTTGCCAGTTTCAAGTCAACTTCACTGTACCATTTCCAGGAATACAAATCACAGTAATTCTAATAACCATGAGCTTTTAACTCATTTTAATATAAAAGGTGACAGGTTGTATATTCAGCAGCCAAGGTATATTTAGACATTAATTTTATCCATAGTTTTGATTTGCCACCCAACCCTTAAATATTTGAATCTACATTTCCTATGTCAAATAAATATCTATCTATCTATCTATCTATCTATCTATCTAGAGAGATTGTGTGTATGCTTATAATATAACATACTTTTATGTCTGTTTTATTGTTTTTTTGGATCAAAATACAAGTCAATAGTTGACTTGGCTCTAAAAATGGATTTTGTAAAGATTTGCTTTCAAAGTGTTTTAATCCACAGATTTTATTCAAAATATACAGGAATGAACTAACTCCCAGACGCTGTCAAAGACTTCTCATGCTAGCGGTACAAATGTAAGGATCAAACATGTAGGAGGCTTGGGAAATACAGCGCACTGTACTGTAAATGATACATTGCCTAATTTGAATCATGATTAATGATGATGTGTGCAGGATCCACATGGAAGCAAGAGCATCCCAAATCACTTCTTCATTAAATAAAATAATTTCTCCAGTAAGAATTTTAAGCCAAAGTTTAAAGGCTATTAAAATCCCATAAATCAAAAATATCGTTTAAAAAGACCAACATATTTTTATATTTATGTATCTAACAGATCATGTTAACCAATAAATAGTGATGGGCAGACCAGGACTAGAGATGAGCGTACCGGTCGTGGTTCGGCTCGAGTTCGGTTGGTCGAACGGAGGTCCCGTTCGAGTTTGCTTCGTCGAACGTTCGACGAACCGAACTCGAACCGCATAGTAAACAATGGCAGGCATTCACAAACACATAAAAACACCTAGAAAACACCCTCAAAGGTGTCCAAAAGGTGACAAACAACTCACAACACAACACAAACACATGGGAAAGTGACAAGGACATATACTCATGCGAAAACAAAAGAGCAGGACAAGGAAAAAGAGGAGGAGACACAGATATATGAGTATATGCAAGGAAACGTCGATGCCATTATTGTGCAACTTGAGCCCTGCTCATTTTAGGCTTCCAATCTGGATAAATTGCCTGAGCTTGCCACGTACGCCTTGGGGATCTTGTTGTGTCCTGCAGCCAGCCTTCTCTCGGAACCTGTCTTCAGTGCTGCTGGGGGTCTGCTGGCAGATAAGCACACGTGTCTGTCCACTGACAATGTGGACATGGCTCTCAGAGGACTTTTCTTCCCCTGGGTCAGCCAGGGGAGGCGAAAGGCACGCGTATTTTTGAGAGTGCTTCATGCAAAGCATCTGTTTCATTTTGAAAAGGGGGATCAAGTGATGCCAGTCAAGTGGGGTGTGTGTGGCCCAATTAGTGGCAACGAGGGAGACTGTGGTTGGAGTCCCCTCGCTGTGTTTCTAAAAGAACCAAAATGAACAAATCATGGCTCTCAGAGGACTTTTCTTCCCCTGGGTCATCCAGGGGAGGCGAAAGGCACGCGTATTTTTGAGAGTGCTTCATGCAAAGCATCTGTTTCATTTTGAAAAGGGGGATCAAGTGATGCCAGTCAAGTGGGGTGTGTGTGGCGCAATTAGTGGAAACGAGGGAGACTGTGGTTGGAGCCCCCTCGCTTTTGAAAAAAGAACCAAGATGAACAAGTCATGGCTCTCAGAGGACTTTTCTTCCCCTGGCTCAGCCAGGGGAGGCGAAAGGCATGCGTATTTTTGAGAGTGCTTCATGCAAAGCATCTGTTTCATTTTGAAAAGGGGGATCAAGTGATGCCAGTCAAGTGGGGTGTGTGTGGCCCAATTAGTGGAAACGAGGGAGACTGTGGTTGGAGTCCCCTCGCTGTGTTTTACATGATTTTCGAAGGGCATGACATGCCTAAGAGGTTGAGTTTCATCATCTGCAACTTGTTGGCAACAGAAAGGCTGCCTTTACACCCTTTTGAGACCGAGGATTTTCGAGACCTTATGCCCATTGCAGTGCCCCAAGAGCCGATGGCCAGTCGTCACTCCTTCTCCAAGAAAGGCGTGCCCGCGCTACCACAGCAGGTCGCACACAACCTCACCGATTCCTTGAGAAACTCTGTGTGTGACAGGGTGCATTTCACCACCAATACTTGGAACAGTAAGCATGGACAGGGGAGTTACATGTTGCTGACTGGGCACTGGGTAACTATGGTGAGAGATGGAGAAGGGTTTGCTGTACAAGTCTTGCCGTCCCCACGACTTGTGTGTCAATCCTTCCTCTGTATGTACAAGTTCCTCCACTGCTTCTGCCTCCTCAACCTCGTGTGGGTCCTCCACCTTGGCCCAAACCCTGTGTGGTCAGTCCACCCTTCCTTGTAACTGCGCCCAAGGAATCCCACACACCTCCTTACTATGCTAGCAGCAGAGCTCAAGGCCATCAGGCGGTCAAATGTTTACTTTGAAATGTAGGGGAAATGTGAGACACCGCTGAGGAATTGTGGACGGTTAGCTCTGGAGAGTGAGACCGAGTTTCATCAATGGTTGTCTCCACTCAACCAGCAGCCAGGGAAGGTCGGGTGCGACAATGATGCAAACCAGTCTGCGACCCTTCTTCAGGGCAATGTGACACACGTGCCTTGTATGGCTCACGTGTTGAACCTGGTTGTCCAGCAATTTTTAAAACACTATCCTGGCCTACATGGCCTTCTGTCGAGGGCACGGTGTAACGCCTGCCTGGATCGACACACTCAAATGGGCTGTAAAGGATAGGCTAGAGGGAAGCCACTCACCAAGCTGGACACCCAGAATCCTGAAACCCTCTAACCCCTATACAGTGATTTGGAATTACACAGGGCCCAAGTTGATTAATACCTGTGGAAGGCTGCAGTTCCAGAGAATAGTAGTCAGGCAGGGTCAAAACATTAATTGAGGCAGAGGAACAGAATGGGATGGCCAGGACTTAATCAGAAAACAAGCAGAGGTGAAATGCGGATCGGCCAACGAGGTACATAAACAGCAAGCAGGAAAAGTAGTCACAGGTAACAAGCACACAAAATCATAAAACTGAACTGGGGGTAACAGTAACAAGAGGTTCATATCTTTGTCTGGCAGTGGTCTGCAGACAGGAGGGGCCTAAAAAAGGGTGCGGTGTATTCCCATTGGTTGTAGGTGAATGATGGTACTTCATCTGTGAGATACCCACCACCTACATTCAGCCTGTGGTTCTGCATGTGTCAAGGTAACGCAGCCCAGTGGGTGAGCATAACCTGCGTCCACCTGCGCCGCTGGCATCGACTCCTTTCCCATCATCAGCACTATGCACGAAAGGAACACGTTGTCACCTGGCGACCGGAGTACAAATTGATTGAGTGGACTATGTTGGTGACTTAACAGCCGTGTGCGGCAATGATGCAAACCTGTCTGCAGCCCTTCATTAGGGCAATGTGACACACATGCCTTGTATGGCTCACGTGTTGAATCTGATTCTCCAGCAATTTTTAAAATACCATTCCGGCCTACATGGCCTTGTGCAGCGGGCACGCTGCTATGTGCTCACTTTCATCCTTCGCACCCAGCAGCTCAACAACTTTCATCGTTCCTGAAGTCTTAGGGTCTGGCGGTTAAACGCCTGAAATGCGATGTTCCGACACGCAGGAATTTGAATCTGCACGTTTCAGCGTCTGTGGCAGCACCGCAGAGCCCTGCTGAAATACGGTATGACGTATACCCTGGGCTAACCAGAGGTGGTGCAGATCACGCTGCTGTAGTGGTGTCAGATCAAGGACCTATGCACCCTTCTACACAGTTTACAAATATCGACGAAGATCTTTAGCACTGGCGATGCCATTCTCAGAGTGACAATTCTGGTCATCTACAAGATGGAGCACACTGTATGCATTATTCGGAGTCAGGTGTTGGTCCAAGAGGAAGGGGAGGAAGTACAGGAGGAGTCATATGCAGAAGGGATAATAAGATCTACAAGGTCCAGACGGTGAGCGGCACCTAGGCGGAAGTCAAGGGACGGTGGGGGAGAGGGATTAACAAGGGCGCATAGTATCTGCAAAAATTGTTGAGGAAGGTGCAGGAGCCCATGAAGAAATGGAGGACGAACTGGCGATGGGCATGGAAGACTCAGCAGATGAGTGAGAGCTTGCTCACATTTCGGTTGTGCGAGGTTAGGGGGAAAGGGCAGAGGAAGGAGGCACGATTCTCACCTCTCTGCCACCAACACACCAAGCACTTGGTCCTCCTGGATGCACAAGACACATGAGCGCCTTCTTGCTGCACTACCTACAACATGACCCTCGGATTGTACGAATTCGAAGTAATGCTAACTACTGGGTTGCCACACTGTTAGATCCCCGGTACAAGACAAAATTTGGCGAAATAATTCCTGCCACAGAAAGGGACGCACGTTTACAGGAGTATCTGCAGAAGGTGGTACGGATTCTTAGATCTGCTTTTCCAGTAAACACCAGTGCTGCACAGAGTGAATCTCAACGCTTTGTCATGGATAGGAGGAAATGGTCTTTTACTTGTCCACATCTGAGGGACCGAGGGCTGGCTGCTGTGCTGAGATGGCATTGAGTACGGTGTCCCTGCAGAGTTGCACTTTTGGTCATATACCAAATGAGTTAAAAAAGGACAGATGCTGGTGGAAAGGGGAACAGGTGTGTTGGAAAGGGGAAAAAAGTTTTTGTCCGTGGGTTTGTTGGTTAAGCAAAAGTAACATTTGATGAAGAAACACCATCTGTTACGGTCGGACTGGCAGATTTGGATAAGGTGGTATATACTATGTTACCGCTATATAACGAAAATTAATAAGAAAAGAAAGAGAAAGGTATATATCCCCATCAGCAGTCAATGTCCACCGTGCTCCCAGATGGAAAAGGAGAGGTTGGCAACTGGAAGGTTAGATGGAGGATACAGATCTGTGTGGCTATGAAACTAATAGTTGCCTGAACCGAGTTAGACGCCACTTGGATCTGGAGACTGTGAGCCCTGTTAGCGTCACAGGGTCCACACGCCCACCCAGCCCAGGAACTCCGTGTTAACATCACAGGGGCCATTCAGTACGCTGACCGTGTGCATTGGGGCCACACCTGTGGACAGCAGGCGCATCAGCAGCAGCAGGCCTGTTAATGCCACTGGGCTGCACAAGCAGGACTTGTAGGACAGGAGCTGGTCTTAACCGTTCTGCGTTACCAACTGTGGTGGCGGCCTGCATCGACGCCCTATCCCTGCCTACCTCTGGCCTAAAGCCGCAATGGGTTCAACACATGGAGGTGTGCTATTTCGGAGCATAATAGAAGACTGCGCACCTCCTTGTTGGCTCCAGCCCGTTTTATAACCTTGGTCCGCCCCAAACCAGGGTGGACCACAATGCACCTCCTGGAGACAAAAGCAGAGTGACACGTCATGAGTGGCATAACTAGCATTCTATTTGGAACCGAAACGTCAATAATGACCTCATGGCTGCCACGACACAAACACCTCACCAGTTATCGTCTGACCATCAATAATGAGGTGACAAGTCATAGGGGCAGGCCTCTGCAAGCCATTTGGGAGTGGCCTAGCCACATCGTCAGGACACCTGATGCCCTGTGGTCTATATGGGCCCCCCACATCAGGGGCAGGGCCAAAGAGTTCATTACCGGACCTAGTCTCTGATGCAGTAAGTGCCTGAGCATGCTCAGTTGCATGAAATACAGTCTCTGAAAAAAGACTATCAGCTTTAGCATGGTGTCTAGGCACAAAACAGGACTTAGACCCGGCATGGAATGCAAGTACCTGTGCAAAGAGGCTTTTCACACTCTGTGGGAGCATGCGCTGTATCCCGAAATGAAGACTTAGCCTCAGGAATGGCACAGTCAGGCTGAGCATACTCACTAGGCGAAACACTGTAGTTAGGCTGCAGCTGGGGTAAATCGGCACACGCATGCGCACTAGCTGCCTCTCCACACTTAGACGTGGAGGAGAAATTGCTCTTCGGGTGTGCACTTGGAGATGCTGTCTATGAACAGAAGGAAAAGCTAAAGGAAGCATCACTTTCTATCCCTCCGAATTATCAAATGCAGCAATGAATTCCCTGAGTTTGCTATAAAATTAGCGTAGCAAAATGTGCATGAGGGTGTCATGCAGAGGTGCTGCAAATAGATTTGCACCAGTGGGACACTAATTGAAGTCCAAAAGGCAGTTCTATGATGCCACTAAATGGCAGTATTTTTTGCTATCATTATAGCTTATTAAAAACAGAGCAGGAGGGTGTCCTGCACAGGTGCTAGAAATAGCTTGGCACCAGTGGGACAATAATGAAATACAACAGCCAGTTCTATGATGCCACTAAATGGCAGTATTTTTGTGCTATCATTATAGCTTATTAAAAACAGAGCAGGAGGGTGTCCTGCACAGGTGCTAGAAATAGCTTGGCACCAGTGGGACAATAATGAAATACAACAGCCAGTTCTATGATACCACTAAATGGCAGTATTTTTTGCTATCATTATAGCTTATTAAAAACAGGGCAGGTGGGTGTCATGCAGAGGTGCTAGAAATAGCTTGGCACCAGTGGGACAATAATGAAATACAACAGCCAGTTCTATGATACCACTAAATGGCAGTATTTTTTGCTATCATTATAGCTTATTAAAAACAGGGCAGGTGGGTGTCATGCAGAGGTGCTGCACATAGATTTGCACCAGTGGGGCACTAATGGAGTACAACAGCCACTTCTTGTATGCCACTAAGTTTACTCAATTTTTGGTATTATAATGTCTTAGTAAGTAACAATGAGTTTGAGGCCTCCGCCACACATCCGTGAAAACCACGTCTGTGTAAAACGGGCCGTTTTTCGGGTCCGTTTTCCGTTTTTTAGGTCCGTTTTTATGGTATGTGTGGCCTGCGTGTGTATCCCGTATGCTAGCCGTATGTGCGTGTGGAATGTCCGTGTGTGCGTGAGTGAAATAACTGACGTGTGTGTGTTGTCCGTGTGAAATGTACGTGTGTGATGCAAAATGTCGTTACTACATGTCGGAAGACAGAGTAGCGGGATGAGAATGAACTCGGGTGAACTTCACCCGACTTCATTCTCATGCCGCGGCTCTGTCTTTGTGCCGTTTACTGATTAGCGGTCACCTGTGAAGGATTCACCGGTGACCGCTAATCCCCCGAGTGACTGAAGTGTCCCCCCCTCTCTCATACTCACCGTTCCCCGATCACCGGCGCTGCACGGCGTTCACACTGTTCCGGCGGCTTTTTCTAATTTGAAAAAGCCGGCCGCTCATTAAACAATCTCGTATTCCCTGCTTTCCCTGCCCACCGGCGCCTGTGATTGGTTGCAGTCACACACGCCCACCACGCTGAGTGACAGCTGTCTCACTGCACCCAATCACAGCAGCCGGTGGGCGTGTCTATACTGTGCAGTGAAATAAATAATTAAAAATCCAGCGGTGGATCCAGCGGTGGCCGCGGGTAACCTCAGTGACAGCAGCTGATCGCGCTACTCATCTCATTAGCTGTGTGGAGGTGACCGGCGCGGCGGTGTATTCTGCTGCTCCTGTCACCTCCATGCAGCAGAGCTGGAAGCGACGCTGGAGGTCCGTGGATTACGCCGGACATGGAGGGTTTGTCGGGGTTAATAAATTGGTAATGAGGGAATTTGTTTGTGTTTTTTATTTCTAATAAAGGATTTTTCTGGTGTGTGTGTTTTTTTTACTGTCACTTACAGATTAATCATGGAAGGAATCTCGGGGAGACGCCTGACATGATTAATCTAGGACTTATTGGCAGCTATGGGCTGCCAATAACTCCTTATTACCCCGATTTGCCAACGCACCAGGGTAAATCGGGAAGAGCCGGGTACAGCCCCAGAACTGTCGCATATAATGTATGCGGCAATTGCAATTCTGGGCGGCTGCTGACTGATATTGTTAGGGTGGGGGGCTCCCCATAACGTGGAGCTCCCCATCCTGAGAATACCAGCCTTCAGCCGTATGGCTTTATCTGGCTGGTATTAAAATGGGGGGGGACCGCACGCCGTTTTTTTAAATTATTTATTTATTTCACTGCACAGTATTGACACGCCCACCGGCTGCTGTGATTGGGTGCAGTGAGACAGCTGTCACTCAGCGTGGTGGGCGTGTGTGACTGCAACCAATCACAGGCGCCGGTGGGCGGGGAAAGCAGGGAATACGAGATTGATTAATGGGCGGCCGGCTTTTTCAAAATAGTAAAAGCCGCCGGAGTTATTATAACAGCCGTGCAGCGCCGCGCCGGAGATCGGGGAATGGTAAGTATGAGAGAGGGGGGGGGGACTGACCGACAGACAGCTAGAGGGACAGATAAGACAGAGAGACCGACCGACAGACATAGAGACCGACCGACGGGCTGAGGTAGAGAACGAAACAGAAAAAGAAAAAAGACCGACATCACATGAAAAAAGCACAAAACGTACAGGGAGCAAACAGAGATGCGTCCGTGTCACTCGGACGTGCGCACAGACCCATTGACTGTCATTGGGTCCGTGCTGCGTGTTGCGTGCAGAAAACGGACATGCTGGCGTGAGAAACGGACCAAAAAACGCAACACGGAGACGGACTTACGGACATAACCAAAAACGCAATTGTAACCGCTGAGATATAGTAACATTGGTGCACGTTTGGCCGTGTCTCCAGTATACACGGAAACGGACCAAACACGCACGTGTTTCACGGATGTGTGTTTCAGGCCTGAGTGTGCAATGCAGGCAGAGGTGCTGCAAATATCTTTGCACTAGTGGGACAATACAGAAGTCCAACAGCCACGTTTAGGATGCCACTAAGTTGCAGCAGTTTTTGCTATTATTATAGCTTTTAAAAACAGAGCAGGAGGGTGTCATGCAGAGTTGCTGTAAATAGTTTGGCACCTGTGGGGCACAAATGGAGTACAACAGCCACTTTTTGTATGCCACTAAGTTGCAGCAGTTTTTGCTAGTATAATGGCTTAGTTACAATGAGTTTGAATGTGCAGTGCAGGCAGAGGTGCTGCAAATATCTTTGCACTTGTGGGACGATACAGAAGTCCAACAGCCACGTTTAGGATGCCACTAAGTTCACTCAGTGTTTGCTAGTATAATGGCTTAGTAACAATGAGTTTGAGTGTGCAATGCAGGCAGAGGTGCTGCAAATATCTTTGCACTTGTGGGACGATACAGAAGTCCAACAGCCACGTTTAGGATGCCACTAAGTTCACTCAGTGTTTGCTAGTATAATTGCTTAGTAACAATGAGTTTGAGTGTGCAAAGGGCAGGAGGGCACAGTGGCAGGGTTGTGGGTCTCTGGGTAGAGGAAAGGAAGCCTGCCTTTCTATCCCTCCTAATGGGGAAATGCAGCAAGGAAATCCCTGACCTTAGCTACACAGACGCTGTCATGTTGTGTAGCTGTTAAACTCTGTTTTCACGGACCTGTCACCTATGGCTCTGACCCTGCCGGTATGAGCCCTTAAAAGGACTGATAGAAAGTGCTATCCCTAAGCTGTACAGCGCTGTGTATGGAGCGTACACAGCAGTATCGGCGATAGTAGCTGCGCCAGTGATGACTGACACCAAGGACGCAGAAGGCAGATAATGGCGTGCTGGAGGAAAATGTCCGGTTTTATAATGCAGGGACATGTGACATGGACATCCTATCACACATGCCGTTGCTTCTCTGGCTAAAAGTCCACTTAGCTGTGTGTGTGTCTGGGATTGGCTGACATGCTGGCCCGCCCCACTACACGCGCAAGCTTAGGGAAGGAAGACAAGGAAAAAAAAAAAAAATGGCGATCGCCATTATCCATACAGCAGTGATCTGAATGCGCTGTTCCCGCACACTATACACTGAAATTTCATAATAGTGTGAGTCACAGAGTGACTTACACTATTACAGCGGAAAGCCAGCTAGTAATTAGCTGGTCTTTTTGCTGCTAGAACCGTTCTCGAACTTATCTAGAACTATCTAGAACTATCGAGCTTTAGCAAAAAGCTCGAGTTCTAGTTCTATCTAGAACAGCCCCCAAAATCACTCGAGCCGCGAACTGGAGAACCTCGAACCACGAACCGCGCTCAACTCTAACCAGGACTGTAAAAGTCCAGATCCGCATGGTTTCAAAGGTATCCAGGTACTGGTCCTGGTGTTTTCAGTAAACTCCGACTAATTATTGGGGTTCGGCAACTCGGGAAATACAAAAAAATAAATAAATTCAAAATAAAGCAGGCGCGCTATACTTATGTATACCATACCATTGTATGTAAAGCCCTGTGGCTTTATAATTTAATAGCGCTAGATAAATGAATAAATATTATTATTATATTATGATATTATTATTATTTACCGAGTCTCCGGCACATCTGTAACTGCTTCCAGACCACTTACTCTTCTTCCAGGGCCGCTCATTATTGCTCATCCATATTAACTGCTTTTTCCGCACACTGGTAGTCCTGGCGTCTGTGATTGGTTGCATTCAGATGCGCCCGCAGCATGTGTGATAGCGTCTGACTGCTTGCGATCACAGACCTTGTCTACAAGTCAATATCATGGTATAAAAATAAATAAATAATTTATGTACTAATAATTTATGAAAAAGTAAAATTTTAATTTTTTCCTTCCACATTGCTTTGGGTCCTGTGAAGAATCTAAAGGGTTAATAAACTTCTTGGATGTGGTTTTGAGCAGTGTGACGGGTGCAGTTTTTAGAATAGTGTCACTTTTGGGTATTTTATGTCACTTAGGCTTCTCAAAGTCATTTCAAATGTGATGTGGTACCTAAAAAAAAGGGTTTTGTAAATTTTGTTGGAAAACTGAGAAATTGCTGATGAACTTTGAAGCCTTCTAACTTCCTAATAAAAAAAAGTTATGTTTCAGAAATTATGCTGGTGTTAACTAGATACGTGGGAAATGTTATTTATTAACTTTCTGGTTTAAAAGTATAAAAACTGAATTTTGAAAATTTAAAATATTTCAACATTTTCATCAAATTTCTAATATTTTTACAAATAAACGCAAAAAATATTGTCTTAATTTTACCCCTATCCTTTGAAATTAAGGCCAGAGACCCTTTTGCATTTGGCTAAGGGAGAAGAGCAGAATTCAACCTTCCAAAACTGGAACAGGATTCAAACAGAGAGCTCAGCTGATTGAGGAAGGACAAAGGACTGTGTCACCTTACAGGGAGGGAAAGCAGGCCCCACCAAAATGGCTGAAACCAAATGGTTACTATAAAAAAAGTGTCTTTTAAATAGTTTTTCCTACACTAAACAATTTATTGTAAATTATTTTTCCCCTCACTTTAGGATATTGGAAAAAAAAGTAATTAAAGATAGTTTATTTTATTGATCTCATCCGAATGAATAAGTTAATTTTGAACAAGTTTAAATTTCTTAATAGATACTGGAGCAGGGAAGTCTGTTTATTCAGATAGTTTTCTATGGAAAATGATAGGAAAATTCATTTATTTATTTCACACATCTGTTCCCAAATGGCCAGTATTTATTTGTTTTATTTTTGTTTTCCTCTCTTCATGGACAAAAAGAAGTTATAGTATACATGAACAGTATTATCACAAAGAAGCCCACAATTCGCTAAACATCTCCTCAATTTTGCAAATATGGATGCCTCTATATCCAGAGGTTGTTTTGTTTTAGTAATAGTAATATTAATAATAATAATATTTATTAATAATCTAGTTTATTAATAATTTTTAATAATTTAGTTTAAAGTATGTTCATAATTTATGGCATTCTGTCTTGTCTTGCATCATCTATGTTCTTTTTGTAGAAAGCCTAGACCTGTCACTAGAGGTGCATTTCTTGTATCAGAACCATTTATGAAGTTCAACCCAAGTTTGAAAAAGCCACAGAAATGGTTTGCCATTATAAAGTTATAGATAACACAACATTTATGGTGTTCCCAGTTAGGTACAATCTAGACACAATGTGACTTTCTTATGTGCTAAATGTAGAACTTCGGTGCCACACAGTTTTTGAATCCACTTATATTTTGAATAATGGATTCAAAAAGGAGGGAAAGATGATGTGGAAAGTCAGTCACCTATTTTTAAGTTTTTAATTAGTTCACCAATGTTAAGTTTTCTTTATATTTTGTTTTATCTCTAACGGAGGATGCAGCAGACATACATATATCTCATGATTGCTCTGACATAACAAGAAATGGCAGCGTTTGAACATGTCTCAGATGAGCCCATTGCTATTGCAGATTTTGAGTTTTTCCATAGATGGATTCAGATACCAAGATGCTGGTTGATTTTACACTGGATATGCGGAGGTTACACAACTTGAGGTAATAAAAATCGAACCACTCACTCCTCTCTCATTGGAATAGGAGAAAGAGATGAAGATTTTCAATTACTGTGGTACGTAGAGTGGAAATGGGTAAGATAGTAAAATGTGTATATAGGCAGCAGATCTCTCTTAGGCTACTTTCACACATCCGGTTTGAGTACTGCGGCTCAATCCGGCTGTGAAAACTATGCAACGGATGCGGCGAAAACACCGCATCCTTTGCATAAGTTTTTACATGCGGCCCGTCCTTTTTTTCCGGTTGCGGCATGCTACTGAGCATGCGCAGTGGAAAAAACCGCATGCGGCGAGCGGATGCGGTTTTTTCCGCATCGCGCCGCATCCGGCCTCCATAGGTATGCATTGAAAAATGCGCCGCAGCGGCCGGATGCGGCGCGATGCAGTGTTTTTTGCCGGAGCAAAAAACGTTGCAGGGAACGTTCGATCCGGCCGCGGCATCGGCTAAATCTGCCGCATGCGGCAAAAACCGGACCGAACGCAAGCCCCTGCGGCACAATACGGCACTAATGTAAGTCTATGCAAAAAAAACCGCAACCGGCGTTACAAAAGCCAGTTGCGGTTTTTCTGCAGAACGCCGTATTGTGCCGCAGAGCAAAAATCCGGATATGTGAAAGTGGCTTTAATGTGATATGATAAACCTATAAAGACCGTAGATCATATACATCAACCATGTGTAGGTTTATATGAGATTGTGCGAGTTTCTTTTCAGAAACTTGATTGTGCTTGATCTGAGGCATATCCAGTGCAGAAAACTATGTTAGTACTGAAAAACTTATAATGTTTGAGGTGGTATGTAAAAATGGGGTTCCTAAAGTGATAAAAGTACATATTTTATAGCAGAGGTCATTATAGAGATCTTACAGTATCTGGAGATTAGCAGCTTTCCACCCTCCTTAGCCTCCACAAAGCAGTGGAAATGTGGAAAGGCTGAATGGAACATCAAAATGTAACATCCAGAAGATAATGGTGGATACGGGCAAATCATGCAACAAACGCTTGTTTTTCTTTTTGTTAATAAATAGATCGCCATATAAGATACTTTTTGGTTTAGCACCTAGAACATGATTATATTTCCCACAGATACTTCAGATACAGTGGGATATCCTCACCAGCGATATATGAGCCTTAGAAAATTGACTAAACAGTATGATAAACAGGTGTATTCTCCAATTCCAGATTCTAAATCAGTGTCAGGAGTAGTGATGGGCGAACCCCCCCCATTGTTCGGTGTTCGGGAGACTCGCCCAAACGTTTTGTAAAGTTCGCATTTGGGTTCTGATATAACGCAAACTTGCATCCGAACATCGAACTTGGACTTTACAGTTATTTATGGGGTGGGGGGCTGTAAAGAATACAGTTAATAATAAACATTGTTATTATACTTACAGGTCCCGCAACGCGCCCTGCAGACTCTGTCTCCCGCCGCTTCTCCTTCCGAGTCCGATCATTGGTGTGCCGACCAGTAACCAAAGGACCTTCTGTGACGTCATAGCATGTGACCAGTCACGTGTGAATGTTGTATTATCTCATTGGCTACAGACTGGTCACATTGCTATGATGTCATGCTAGCTCCTGTCAGTGCATCTCGCCGGTACGCAGTGCTCGCCCAAGCATTTCAGTACTCGGTATACTCGGCGAGTGCTGTGTACTGGCGAGATGCTCGGGCACATGGTTGGCTCCCCGTCCCTGCATGTCGGCGCTCTTTACAGAGTCAGCCCACATGCAGGAATTGGCTGCCACAGCCGGTGATGAATAGCGGCGCTGGGAATCAGGTGACCAGACATCACCGTTGCTGTAGTAACCCACCCGTCAGGTTACTATGGCAACAGTGGCAGCGGTGATGTCACAACTTACCAACCCACAGCTTCTGCTCACTCATTGAGTGATTAGACTGCACGGGGAGCAGCAGCGTTCCTCCTCCCATCCCGTGCTGTCTGATATAGCAGAGCTGCATGGGTTGAAGGAGAAAGAAGACAGAAGACCAGGATCGTGGAGGGGTGAGAGGGAGTACTAAACATAGAGTCATTGAGTGTGCCTGTGTATTTATTTCTAATAAAGTGTCTGTATATTTATTTCTAATAAAGTATTTTTTCTGTGTGGTGTCTTTTTTTAACCCTTTATTGGAGATTCGTAATGGCGGGGTCAAACTTGCCTGATATTAAAAATCTCTAGCTTAATACTAGCTAGTAAAACAAAGCTGGTATTAACCCCTTATTACCCAGCATGCCACCCGGCACTAGGGCCACTGGAAGAGTTGGATACAGCGCCAGAAGATGGCACTTCTATGAAAGTGCCATTTTCTGGGTGGGGCAGCTGCAGACTGCAATTCCAAGCGGGGGGGGGCCCAGAAAGCTTGGGACAACCTGCGCTGAGGATTCCAATCCCCAGCTGCCTAGTTGTACCCGGCTGGACACAAAAATTGGGCGAAGCCCATGTCGTTTCTCTTTAATTATTTCATGAAATTCATGAAAGAATTAAAAAAAGGGCTTCGCTATATTTTTGGTTCCCAGCTGGGTGCAAATAGACAGCTGGGGGATGGGGGCAGCCCGTGCCTGCTGTACCTGGCTAGCATACAAAAATATGACGAAGCCCACGTAATTTTTTTTAGTTTTTTTTTTCAGACTTACATTCACTTTCTGAGTCCCTACTCCCTCTTGCTGACATTGCTTCATTACAAGATGCAGATTCTATTGCCACAATATATAACCCCACAATAACTACAGCTATTGATTTGGCCACTCCCCTCTCATGCATATCAAAACCCACACAATCAACAGACAACACTGGCATACCAGCCCGACTAAAGAACTGAGACAGGCATCCAGGGTGGCTGAACGGAGATTGAAGAGATTCTATTCCACAGAGCACTTCATTGCATACAAACAGTTCCTCACCAATTTCAAGTCTACATTCACATTCCTATCTATAATCTAATCTCTTTTCCAGTATATTTTAATTAAAAAGTCCTTACCGTTCCCTCAGTACTCTAAGTAAGGTGGCGCTGCGCTAGAGTTTGTCTCCTTTCCTGGAGAAACAATTTGAATATTTCCCAGAGGGGCATTGCAGCTATAAGTCCCCTTACTGGCAGCCAGACTGGCTTGCAAAGTCTCCTTAAGAAGAATAGTGTTCCTCCGTGGTCCCCACAAAGCTTCTCATGAGCCAGATCAGACACCCCATACTTTGCACTGACGAGGGGCAAGCACCCCGAAACACCGTGTCTGCAAATTGGGATTCAGATCTGGTATAAATCCTAAGTCATATGCAAAGGATTGTTAAAAATCCACTTTTGGCTTTTAGGATTGCTACTTCCAATAGGTGGCGCTGTGCTAGAGTTTGTCTCCTTTCCTGGAGAGACAATTTGAATACTTTAAGTAACTGTTTCATTTAGTTTTCTAATAATTCCTCTTTGAGTGCAAGCTGGATAGTCAAACAAATCATCATCAGACAACAGAAGCTGTGTTCACTGCGGTCCTAGAAAGAGCAAAGATTTAAATGATAAAAACTCAAGTTATACTGGATCTTTTCTCACAGATCTATATAGCAATCTACTATTCTTCTGCTCTAAAACACGATCCCTGCAGATTGGACAGTGTTTTATGATGACAGGTTCCCTTTAACATTCTGATTATGAGCAAAACAGTGTGGGAACATGACAATATATCTTACAAGGAGACTGTTGCCTAAATTAGGTAAAGTATAGCACCAAGTAATAACACAATGTTTACGTAATCTGCTGATTATTTGATATTTTCTCTTTTCTTTTAAAAGTGCACAAACTCCATCTACAAATTATAGTTGTTTTGTGCACATAATACAGCAAAATTCCTTGTTCTTACGGCAGTAAAAATGTGATCCCTTCAAGGGGTTATCGATCATGTTTACAAAATGTTTTCACCCCAATTGCTTCTTTTACTTATAAGTAACAAAAACATCTGAGCTCTCCATCTGCCACTTCCATCTATAGACTCCAACCTTTGTTTATATGGCTGTAATGGTGAGGTTACATTAACATCACTTGACCACTGCAGCCAATCACTGGGCTCAGCGTTGATACCATTGGAGATGGCACCAGACTCCTTAAGCCTGGTTTACACGCTTCAATAGATCTTTCAATCCGTCGTCGGGGTCAAGTTGTAAGTGACGCACATCCTGCATCGTTCGTGACGTATTTGCGTGTGACACCTACGTGCAATCAAGATTGAACGAAAATACGGTGATCGCATACACGTCGTTTATTCCTCATACATTGGACGTTTTGTTGTATGAACCTAGTCAATTGTAACGTGTGACATCCCTCATACGATTTTGATATCTGATGCTATGTGCACAGGTGTGCGCTCTGCACCGCAGCTTAAAAAAGGTCTGCTTCAGAGCGCAGCTGAAAAGCTGCGTTCTGAAGCGCCTCACAATGTCTGTCATTCACTAATCTCTGTCAGTCCGTCACTATCTCTGTCCCTCACTCTCTGTCCATGTCAGTCTATCCCCCTCTCTCATATACTCACCGTTCCCCGATCCCCGGCGCTGCACGACATTCACACTGGTCCGGCGGCTTTTACTGTTTTGAAAAAGCCGGCCGCCCATTAAACAATCTCGTATTCCCTGCTTTCCCCGCCCACCGGCGCCTATGATTGGTTACAGTGAGACACGCCCCCACGCTGAGTGACAGGTGTCACACTGCACCCAATCACAGCAGCCGGTGGGCGTGTCTATACTGTGCAGTGAAATAAATAATTAAATAATTAAAAAAAACGGCGTGCGGTCCCCCCCATTTTAATACCAGCCAGATAAAGCCATACGGCTGAAGGCTGGTATTCTCAGGATGGGGAGCTCCACGTTATGGGGAGCCCCCCAGCCTAACAATATCAGCCAACAGCCGCCCAGAATTGCCGCATACATTAGATGCGACAGTTCTGGGACTGTACCCGGCTCTTCCCGATTTGCCCTGGTGCGTTGGCAAATCGGGGTAATAAGGAGTTATTGGCAGCCCATAGCTGCCAATAAGTCCTAGATTAATCATGTCAGGCGTCTATGAGACACCTTTCATGATTAATCTGTAAGTTACAGTAAATAAACACACACACGCCCGAAAAAATCCTTTATTAGAAATAAAAAACACACACATATACCCTGGTTCACCACTTTAATCAGCCCCAAAAAGCCCTCCATGTCCGGCGTCATCCAGGATGGTCCAGCGTCGCATCCAGCGCTGCTGCATGGAGGTGACCGGAGCTGCAGCAGACACAGCCGCTCCGGTCACCTCCACACAGCAAATGAAGACAGGCGCACGATCAGCTGAACTGTCACTGAGGTTACCCGCTGTCACTGGATCCAGCGGTGGATGCAGCGGTGGCCGCGGGTAACCTCAGTGACAGCTCAGCTGATCGCGCTACTCACCTCAGTTGCTGCGTGAAGGTGAGAGGAGCAGCGGTGAGTAGCGCGATCAGCTGAGCTGTCACTGAGGTTACCCGCGGCCACCGCTGGATCCAGTGACAGCGGGTAACCTCACTGACAGCTCAGCCGATAGCGCGGCTGTCTACATTAGCTGCCTGGAGGTGACCGGAGCGGCTGTGTCTGCTGCAGCTCCGGTCACCTCCATGCAGCAGCGCTGGATGCGACGCTGGACCATCCTGGAGTACGCCGGACATGGAGGGCTTTTTGGGGTTGATTAAAGTGGTGAACCAGGGAATGTGTTTGTGTTTTTTATTTCTAATAAATGATTTTTCGGGTGTGTGTGTTTATTTACTGTAACTTACAGATTAATCATGGAAGGTGTCTCATAGACGCCTGACATGATTAATCTAGGACTTATTGGCAGCTATGGGCTGCCAATAACTCCTTATTACCCCAATTTGCCAAGGCACCAGGGCAAATCGGGAAGAGCCGGGTACAGTCCCAGAACTGTCGCATCTAATGTATGCGGCAATTCTGGGCGGCTGTTGGCTGATATTGCTAGGCTGGGGGGCTACCCATAACGTGGAGCTCCCCATCCTGAGAATACCAGCCTTCAGCCGTATGGCTTTATCTGGCTGGTTTTAAAATTGGGGGGGACCGCACGCCGTTTTTTTTAATTATTTAATTATTTATTTCACTACACAGTATAGACACGCCCACCGGCTGCTGTGATTGGGTGCAGTGTGACACCTGTCACTCAGCGTGGGGGCGTGTCTCACTGTAACCAATCATAGGCGCCGGTGGGCGGGGAAAGCAGGGAATATGAGATTGTTTAATGGGCGGCCGGCTTTTTCAAAATAGTAAAAGCCGCCGGAGCAGTGTGAATGCCGTGCAGCGCCGCACCGGTGATCGGGGATCGGTGAGTATGAGAGAGGGCTGCTCAATTCAGTTACTCAGGAGATTAGCGGTCACCGGTGAGTCCTTCACAGGTGACCGCTAATCAGGACGCGACACAGACAGAGCCGCAGCATGACAATGAAGTCGGGTGAGGTTCACCCGAGTTCATTCCGACAGTGCGGCTCTGTCTGTGTCTGCTGTCAACTACCATTCACCGCTGCTACATGGCTGTCTGTGTCTGCTGTCAGCAGCCATGTAGCAGAGCTGAATGGCAGATGACATAGTAAAAACGCATCTCTACATTACACACGCTTGGCAAGTCAGTAAATAAAAAAAAAAAAAGGTGCCCAATGCATACGTCACAGAACACATGATCTAAAGGATCGCACACAAAATTGATCAATTTAACATAGACTACTAACGCTCGTGTGACAGCAAATGAACGACCTACGTGCAATCTCATAAGATCGCATATGCGACCTGGGCGTGTCACATCGCATACGAGATCGCATACCTAATTGTAAGGTGTAAAGCTGGCTTTAGACCTGTAATTGGCTATAGCAGTCGCATGATATTGATGTGATGTCATCACTACTACTATACATCATGAAAAGCTATTGAAAAAACTCATGATTCATATGATAGATATTATTAACACTTAGTAAGACATTAATCATGGGTGTTCTCATGTGTATATGCCCATCTCTTTTTAATCACGTGAATGTAGTAGGGTGCCATTATAGCATATGGCTATTTTGAAACATTCTTACTGAAACATAAAACTGCACATGGAGCTTTTACCTGTGTTTGCACTTCTGTCCTCTGTAGTGATATAAGTAAACATGACAAACTGAAGGATATATCATTTTACAATTTTTAAAATATAAAAAGTGTCTTAAAAATTTCACATTGCACTACTGCTGTGTACAAACAGATGTTGTTAATAAAACACCGTTGGGATGATGCAAACATGCTAAACAGTTCCATTTTCAGGAATGAAAAAGGAATCTGTCAGCAGGTTTTTGCTATGTAAGCTCAAAACAGCATGCTGTAAGAGTTAAAACTTAAAAAGCAACTGTGCTTCTCTTATCAGTGTGTATGCAATTGTTTACATAAACTAAAGAGTTTATTACCCTGTGATTAACATTGCAGGACTAGAAGCTCACATGCATAGGAGTCTGACATGCCCCCTGCTGTGATTGACACCTCACAGTAAATGCACAATTTGTATTGAAAGCCTGGTGTGGGCGGGGACAGCTCTGCTGTTTTCCTGGATCCGAATTATTAGATTGTGGCAGAACAGCTGCTTCCAGTAATCTATGTGGTACACCACTGGATTCAGAATCTCTTTGCCTGCATTATATTGCTGTCAGATGAGGTAGCAAAAACCTGCTGACAGAATCCTTTTAAGCCTTTAATAGGTATGAAAAAAAATAGATTTTATTTCAAACTAAGAGTATTCTGT
The DNA here is from genome assembly GCF_048569485.1 of Anomaloglossus baeobatrachus. Classification (NCBI taxonomy): domain Eukaryota; kingdom Metazoa; phylum Chordata; class Amphibia; order Anura; family Aromobatidae; genus Anomaloglossus; species Anomaloglossus baeobatrachus. Next base: position 504,259,943 of record NC_134356.1, on the reverse strand, counting down.
GGTAAAAGGTGTTGAGCTGCTTGGACTCTGTTGGAGTACTGTATATGTGGAAGTTTGTAAACAATCATAACTTATTTTTGTTTCAATTGAAAGCTATATGTCTTTTGTACACTGTTAACTTTGTGTGAGACGTCTGATAAGCTTCACACTATCCTAAACTAAGAGAGATATCTAGACACATCATGTAATAATTTCTACACACTAATCTTCTGACATTATCATTTCCAGGCACAGGACAAAATTGCAAAACTTGGCATTATGTCTTTCCAATGTCCTGACATGCAAGGAAAGTGCGGTACATTACTTAGTTATGCCCATATGGTTATTTGGCTTAGATCAATGGGACTCTAAAGTGAAAATGCAAAAAGCAAATAGTAAATGTTCCTTTATAACCAGACAACGTTAGGATTTGCCATTGTTTAAGATCTAAAGTAGCAAACTAATTGCTACCATACAGGCGCTTCCATCTATGAAACAGTTCTTCATATATTTCTGTCCTACAGATCTTAAGACATCTATTTCATAAAATAACCCTTATTTAGTGTGTTTTTGAATACATTTAAAATTAAGTTGTACATTTTACAGTGCCAACACAAACATATGAACTTCATATTCTAAAGCAAAAATAAAATACAGATTTCCTAAGAATGCAACACATTCTTCTTCACAGAGCCTAAACATCAAAATCAAGACCATTCGCAGATTCTGAAGTGGGATACAATTACATTTTAAAAGACAACATTTTGATATGAGTATATATTGTAAAATCTGTTATACTGTAGATATATCAAGAATTGATAAGAAATGGAAAATACTTCCCAAATAACTGCTTTCAATTAGGTGCCACACTCTACAGTTCTAGCTGTGTAAGGTCATGGTCTTTTAGTGAAGAAAGTGAATATAGTTAGCTGACTTTTCACATCTTATTCTTATACTTTTCTATCTAACTTATGATGCCCCAAAAATCATTTTAATAGCGTTCCAACACACCAAAAATAGAAAGCTTCCATTATACTATATCATAATAATTCTAGCCTTATTTTAAATACATAAAATAGATAACTATAGCGGTACTAGCATATTATTGAACTCAAAAACTATATTTGATCCCTTAAGGTCCAGGGTATCTCTGGCCTAACTGAAGTTGTCAGACGTTTTTCAATGCTAAAATAACAGGCTTAATTGATCGCTATAGCATCCAACCAAGAACTCACCGCAGCCATCAATTAAGGTAGAGGGTTAGGGAGCGCAAAATGCAAAAAATGTAATGTAATGTAACTAGGAATTCCCTCTTTAAAGTCTCAGTGCCACTAAAATACTACTTAGGCATCATTCACAAATCAGTTTTTTGATCAGTATTTCATCAGTATTTGTACGCCAAAACCAGGAGAGTCTCCAAAACACAGCACCGGTGTCAAGCTTTCAATTATACTTTTTCTCTATAAGTTAAAATTCAGGGTTATTATTACTTTTCATGGGAACATTTTAAGAGAGTCTGTAACCCCAAAAAGGCATTGAAACAGCCTAAACATTTTTAATAGGAACCTAGCCCCTATTTAAATCATATTAGGCAAGTATAGCTGAACGTTAGTTATGGTAAGTTAGCTTGTGTGCATGCCCACACTGAGACTATGACTGTGCCGCTCTGTGTATTTAGTGTCACTTTTCAGGCAGACAGGTGAGGCAGCATTCACTCCGGGCTTTGGAGGCATGTCAAGCAATGTGAGGGACCAGCTTTATTATGCAAATAAGAGGGCATTGCGGTGCACCAAAGCATAGGCCACGCCAAGGGTGTAGAGAAGCACCCTCATTTACATACCAAATAAAAGTTGATTTCTAATTAACTATAAAGTTAAAGTGTAAACATTGTTTTAATTTTTATTTCATAAATCAAGAGTACACATTAAAATAAGACACCTTGTAATATATCTTATCAGGTAAATTTGCTTCTTTCACTGACAGAATTGATCAGTCATTATTAGTGTTGAGCGGACCCGGATCCGCAAAATCCGGATCCGCACGGTTTGAGAGCCCGATCCGAGTCCGACCAGTGCACGATCTCTCTCTCTCTCTCTCACTCCCTCTCCCTCCCTCCCTCTCGTCCCGGATCATGTTCCCCATTGATTTGTATGGCCGCGGATTCCGGATTGGATCTGGACTTTGGCGGATCCGCCGGACCCGGATTATGACCGATCCGCTCAACTCTAGTCATTATCAAAATTTGTTATGGATTAGATTTTAGGACGACAGGAGGAGTGAGGAGCCAGAGGCAGAGGAAAGAGCTAAAGACAGTGCTCCACTCTCTCCTCCCTCCTAGCATCATCATAGAATCTCATCAGTAACAGCCGCCATCTCCTATCTGAGTAATGGGAAAGTCTTCACCAAATATAGATTTTACCTCAGAATTGAGAATTTTGATAGCGATTGATCATTTCTCCCAGAGAAAGAAGGTAACTTGTCTGATAAGATATATTACAGAGTTGCTTATTTTCAAGTATTCTATTGATTTATGACATCAAAATTTAAGTGACGGCTATGCTTTAAGCTACACTTATAGTCTAGTATGATTGAAATAGGGGCTTCGTTTAGGCAGTTTAAATGCCATTTAACCCCTTAACGACCCTTGACGTACTGGGTACGTCATGGTGACATGGTGCTAAACGACCCATGACGTACCCAGTACGTCATGGCGAAATCGCGGTCCCGGAGCCCCGGGGAGTCCAATTTGTTTAATTAAACAGTAGATTCGGGAAGGAGGGGACCTCTGCCTGACCTCAAGAGGGGTGGTGCCTCCTCCCCGAACCTACAGAGGCTGTGATTGGCTGACGAATGCCGCTCAGCCAATTACAGTCACTGTAATGTTCCAGCCATTGAAAATGGCTGGAACATTGAAATCCAGCCCTGATCAGTGCTGCTGTAGCACTGGCCATTGGCTGGAGCTGGGTGATCGGTGCTTCACCTGCCCCCAGCTCTGATTGGAGAGACCGGTCTTGTGACTGATCTCTCCAAGGTGACCTGTGTCCGTCCCTGAGGGTGCCCATCGGTAAGTTGCTGCCCCCGCCGCCCGCCCCTGTCCCCGATCGCCCTGCCAGCCCCGCCGCTGTCTCCTATCGCCCCGCCCGCCACCGCCAGCCCCGCCGCTGTCTCTGATCGCCCCGCCCGCCAGCCTCAGCCCCGCCGCTGTCTCCGATCGCCCCGCCCGCCACCGCCAGCCCCGCCGCGGCCCCGATCGCCACCGCCAGCCCCGCCGCTGTCTCCGATCGCCCCGCCCGCCACCGCCAGCCCCGCCGCTGTCTCCGATCGCCCCCCCAGCCCCGCCGCTGTCTCCGATCGCCCCGCCCGCCAACCCCAGCCCCGCCGCTGTCTCCGATCACCCCGCCCGCCACCGCCAGCCCCGCTGCTGTCTCCGATCGCCCCGCCCACCACCACCAGCCCCGCCGCTGTCTCCGATCGCCCCGCCGCTGCTCCCGATCCACCGCTGTCCCCGATCGCCCTGCCCGCCACTGTCCCCGCCGCCACGGTCGCCACTGTCCCCGCTGCCACGCTCGCCACTGTCCCCGGCGCCATGCTCGCCACTGTCCCCACCGCCATGCTCGCCACTGTCCCCGCCGCCGTCGCACCCACCTTTTTCAGCCGCTGCTGCTCTGCTCCCCTCCCCGATCTGCTGCCTGCTCTCTCCCATCCTCTTCATCTACTGCCCCCTCTCACACTCCTCAATCTGTTGCCTCTTTCATCTGCTGCCTCTTCTGTCTGCTGTGACCCTGCTGCCTAGATCCATCCTGTAAGGTAGGTATCCCCATCTCAGCTCCCTCCCCCCCATCCTCCGCCGCTCCTCCATCCGCTGCGCAATTTCCTATCATCCATCCGCTGCGCCCTTTCCCATCCTCTATCCGCTGCGCCATTTCCCATCATCCGCTGCGCCCTTTCCCATCCTCTGCCGCTCCGCCATCCGCTGCGGCCTTTCCCATCTTCCATCCGCTGCGCCCTTTCTCATCTTCCATCCGCTGCGCCCTTTCTCATCTGCCGCCCCGCCCTCTCACATCGCATTATCCAGCGCAGTTGCTCGCTTCCAGACTGGAGTGGATGATGCGACGCGAGACTCGTGCATTGCTCTCACGTTTGGCACTGGTCTTAGTGGCAGGCGCTCATATTTATTTTTTTTTATTCATTTTTTTTTTTTTTACTGATGTCTGTATTTTTTATTTTGCCAAACTAATTTTTTTGTATGGGGGGGTCTAGTTTCCAAAATGGGATCACATGTGGGGGAGCTCCATTGTGTAGGCACCTCAGGGGGTCTCCAAATGCAACATGGCGTCTGCTAATAATTCCAATCAATTTTACTGTGAAATGGCGCTCCTTCTCTTCTGAGCCCCGCCGTACGCCCAAACAATTGATTTCCACCACATATGAGGTACCTGTGTACTCAGGAGAAATTGCACAATACATTTTATGGTGCATTTTTTCCTGATACCCTTGGGAAAAAAAAGCTACCTGTTTGAAAAAACAATTTTGTGGTAAAAAAAAGAATAAAATATTTTCACGGCTGAACATTACAAACGTTTGTGAAGCCTCCAGGGGTTCAAAGTGCTCACTAAACAGCTAGATAAATTCCATGAGGGGTCTAGTTTCCAAAATGGGGTCAATTGTGGGGGAGCTCCATTGTTTAGGCACTTCGGGGGGGTCTCCAAACGCAACATGGCGTCCGCTAATAATTCCAACCAATTTTGCTGTGAAATGGCGCTCCTTGCCTTCCGAGTCCTGCCGTGTGCCAAAACATTTGATTTCCACCACATATGGGGTATCTGCGTACTCAGGAGAAAATGCACAATACATTTTATGGTGCATTTTTTCCTGATACCCTTGTGATAAAAAAAGCTACCTGGTTGAAGCAACAGTTTTGTGGTAAAAAAAAATTTTTTCTTTTCACGGCTCAACGTTATAAACTTCTGTGAAGCCCCCATGGATTCAAAGTGCACATCAAACATCTAGAAAAAATATTTGAGGGTTCTAGTTTCCAAAATGGGGTCACTTATGGGGGAGCTCCATTGTTTAGGCACTTCAGGGAGTCTTCAAACCCGACATGGCGTCCGCTAATGAGTGCAGCTAATTTTGCACTCAAAAATTCAAATGGCGCTCCTTGCCTTCCGAGTCCTGCCGTGTGCCCAAACATTTGATTTCCACCACATATGAGGTATCTGCGTACTCAGGAGAAAATGCACGACACATTTTATGATGCATTTTTCCTGATACCCTTGTGAAAATACTAATTTTTATAGCTAAAGAAACATTTTTTGTGTTAAAAAAGTAAAATTTTCATTTTTTCTTCTACATTGCTTTGGTTGCTGTGAAGCTCCTAAAGGGTTAATAAACTTCTTGGATGTGGTTTTGAGCAGAGTGAGGGGTGCAGATTTTAGAATGGGGTCACTTTTGGGTATTTTCTGTCGCCTAGGTTTCTCAAATCACTCCAAATGTGATGTGGTACCTAAAAAATTTTTTATATATCGGCCTAAATTTACCACTGACATGAAGTACAATATGTCACGAAAAAACATTGTCAGAATCGCCAGGATCCGTTGAAGTGTTCCAGAGTTATAACCTGTCAAAGTGACACTGGTCAAAATTGCAAAAAATGGCCGGGTCTTTAAGGTGAAAACAGGCTGGGGGCTGAAGGGGTTAAGGAGTGACAGGCTCCCTTTAAGAGTATTATTATTTTAAGGCAGTCATTAATATTTAAGAGGTGTAGCGAAGCCACATAGGACTGAGTGTGTTCCTGGAGACTCCATGTGACCCGGCTTTACTTTGGGACAGACTATGGTTCTGTGTCCCAAAGATGGTAAAAATCTTGTCCCCGCTTGTTAATTTTGGACATGATTTTCCTCTGATTTGGGATTTGTTCAGGAAAGAGGTATAGCCTGGTAGTTCGGCTAACAACCAGGTTACAACAATAAAAACCTTGTCACATGCTGTGGTCAACAAGTTGTCATTGTCTGTACAGGTTGACAATAAGGATGTGGAACTGTCCCCTAAAGTCAATATCCCTGAGTGGGAGGATTCCAGGGAAACCTTTGGAACCGCCCAAATCAAGGACTTGACATTCAAAGACACTCCAAAAAGACAAGGGGATTAAAGAGATTAAATGTTGTTAAGCAGGCTTTGCATCTGACTAGCCATTACCGTCTGTTATGTTGAGGGACCAACGTGAAGGGCCAGGCAAAAGAGCACCTCCTCAAGGCTAAAGTGAGACAGTTGAAGCCTGGGGATAATATAATTGTGATGGTTCCCACAGTAAGGTGTAAGGTTCTTGCCAAATGGGAGGGACCCGATAAAGTGGTGGCAGAAGGTGTCCAGAGCCTCCTACTTTGGGCAGGGGGGTATTTAGTAAAGCTAGGTAGGATTGTATTATTTCCTAGCACTGCAGGTGTAAATTATGCGCACCCTACTAGCTAGCTATGTCTAGAGAGTCAGGCTGGTTGTTCACTAGAGGCTTATCTAGGGTGCTGAGCAGGCTGGTGTTAGAAAGAAACCAGTCTGTTTAAGGCCCTGTGCACACACTGCGTTTTTACCCGCGGTTTGGCTGCAGAAATTTCTTGAGAAATGTTTGTAATCTTTCTGCAGACATTTCCCAGCAAAACCTATGGGAAAAGAAATAGCTGTGCGCACACTGCGTTTTTTTTCTGCAGAATTTCTTGACAAAATATCTTGAGAAAAAGTGCATGTCACTTCTTTTCCACAGGTACCTGCGGTATTTCACTCCATTCACTAAAATTTAATTGCGAAATACCGCGGGTATACCGCAGGTAGCAAATGATGTACGGTATACCCTCGGTATAGCTGCGATTTACCTGCGGTAATGTTCATCACTGCCTGCATTTTGCAGGGAAGTGATGTCATTATGACAGGAAGAGGAAGCAGAGCAGAGTAAACGCACACACACATCACAGACATAGAATACACACATATCACACTCACACACAGACACAAACATATCGAATACACACACATATCAGACAGACATAGAATACACACACATCACACACAGACATTATAGAATACACATACAAATCAAACGGACATATAAAAAAAAAACGTGGACTCCGCTGTATTTTTACCGTCCAGCTGAGGTAAACACACAGCAGCGGCCCGGTATTCTCAGGCTGGGGAGGGCGGGGGCCAGGGTTAATGCCCCCTCCCTCCCGCAGCCAAGAATATCAGCCCGCAGCTGCCCCGGGACTGTCGCATCCATTATGCGGCAGTCCCGGAGTGTCCCCGACTCTTACTGTTGCCGTGATGCATTGGCAATCAGGGTAATAATGAGTTAATGGCAACGCATCGCTGCCACAAAGTTCAGGCTTTAATCATGGCAGCATCTATGAGAAAGCTTTCACGATTAACCTGTAAGTAAAGTGAATAAACACACACCGAAAAATCCTTTATTTTAAATAAAAGACAAAAAGCCCCTCTTTCACCCCTTTATTAACCCCCCCAAACACAGCTCCGGCGTAATCCACAGAAGTCCTACGACGTTGGCATGCAGCCGCAACAGACACTGTACAGAATGCAGCCTCGCAACGAGCCTGCAGAGGTAACCACAGGTCATTTCTCACGGCCGGTAATGTGAACCCACTACCGCTCGGGAGAACTGCAGCGTGTGCTCACAGGGACTCTATCTATTGATTGATCTGTCCTTCCATCTATCCTTCTATCTATCTATCTATCTATCTATCTATCCATTTTCTATCTAGCTATCTATCTATCTATCTATCCATTATCTATCTATTTCTCTATCTATCTATATCAGAAGGAAATGACCTTTTTTTTTTCTCTTTTTCAACATGCTTTATTTAGAAAAAACAAAAACGCAGGGACCAACCTGCGGAAAAACCACGGCAAAACCGCATGCATTTTTCCCGCGGTTTTGGTGCGGTTTTTAACCGCAGATGTGGTAATCTTCAACTCCCAGAAGTTTCTCAAGAAATTTTCTTGAGAAAAATCACTTTTCTAGTGTGCACATAGCCTAATGGTGAACGTTTAACCAGTGTGTGAGCAGTCTTGGATCAGTGGGCAAAACCAGTAAATGTATAACACACAAGGCTTGATGTGGAACCTGATCTGCTGGGCAGGAGAGACTCTGGCATTGCTTATCCTTCACTAAGAGCTGAACATTTATCTGAACAGGTGAGCCTACATATGCCAGAGAAAGGCTGTTTGTTTTCCATTCTGCTGGAAGTTTATGTATTTCAATAAGAACTATGTGCCTGTGTGAATGCTACCAGCTGCCTAAAAGCACAGAGGGCACTCATTGGGTATTATTAATTTACTTTCAATAATATCTGTGTGTTCTCAAAACACAATTCTTGTTGATTTTCTGAAACCAGAAGTGTGTTGTAGGTGAATTATTTTGCCGCCAGAGAGCTGGGATGCAAGAGCATGCCATCTTAATCAGATGAAGGATTATTAATTTCTTGTTAGAGATTAGGGAGATGTCATACAAAAGTGGCTTAGCGAGAATAAGCGCTGTAAATTATAATGTTATATGCCAGTATCCCAGAACTTAGTTTCTAAGATTATGAGAAAATATGGAAAATGAGGTGTTATGTTACACTGGAGATTGAAATAAATGAAGAGGGAAGGAGAGGAACAGTAAGAACTAGAGAGAGAGAGTTAGGCTGGGGCCACACGGGCACTACTGCGATCCCCTTGCATGAGACTCGGCTCGTGCTGGCAGTACAGCAGAGCCGAGTCTCATGCTTGTGTCCTTGCAACTGAGGTCCGTTCGTGCGAGCAGACCTCAGCTGCGGGGGGCGGGCCGGCACTCAGGAGGGGAGGGAGGGATTTCTCTCCCTCTCTCCTGCGTAGTCAGCTATAGCCATTCTCGCATTGCACTGGCAGTACACCGGTGTACTGCGAGTGCAGTGCGATTTTTCTCTCGCCCCATTCACTTGAATGGGTGCGAGAGAAAGAGTCTCGGATTACAATCGCAGCATGCTGCGATTGTTTTCTCAGTCCGATTAGGGCTGAGAAAATAATCGCCCATGTGTGCTGACACACAGGCTAGAATTGGTCCGAGGGGAATGCGATGTTTTATCGCACTCCACTCGCACCGATTTTCTCGCCGTGTGGCTTAGCCCTTACTGACACTGGTGAAGAAACAGCTGGATCCACAGGTACACTGCTCAATACTGCTACATATTGCCCTTAATGTAGCTGACTCTGTCTTTGTCCTACTGAAGGAAAAAGATCAGAAATCACTCAATGTGATTAGTGTGTGAGGGATATCATGTGTGCTAACATGCTAATGAATGTGCAGCATCAGAGGATGGTCGTGCTGACCTTTGTTGCCATCGCACCCAACGGTGGATTTTGGGTCAGTGCGCATGATCCCGGACTTTCGGTCATGCGCACTATGAAGCCGGATGTATGCGCCCTGGCTTCAAACCCGTGTAGTGCACATGACTGAAAGTCCGGGATCATGCACACTGAGCCAACGGCAGCAGAGAAGTGAGCGCGACCATCCTCTGACGCTGCGCGTTCATTAGCATGTTAGCACGCCCACATGGACGTGCTTACATGTTATGGGGGCCGACTAGCCAAGGGAACTAATACCCTTGTGACTAGTCGCTGGCCTCATTAGCTTATCATATGGGATCTTTAGAAATACTTTTTTTTTTAAAGATCCCTTCATCCATGCTACTATAGGCTGGCACTGATAGGCAGGGATTAACAATATGGACCCAGAGCTGTTCGTCGTTCTAGGTGCATATTGCACCAGACATTTTCCCTTTAAGTAAAATGTCCTAGTACCAGGATTATCTTGTAAGCTGATATATATGGTAACGGGACTACTCTGGGTCTTTATTCAGGTACATTAATAGTTTGGCTTTACTTTGATTTATTTATTTTTTTTAACTAGTGGTATAGCCATTTTTTTCAGTGTCCCAAGAGCTGTTTTTAAACATAATACAAAATTGCATTTTCTGCATACTACTGTAGGAATCCAATGTCCCCAAATGTGCTACCATGGCCTGCAGCATTTTCAAACGTGTCTTAAATCGAACATATTTGGGACAACATTGGTTGTCAATTGCAAAGGAAGCTGCAAGCAGCGGATCTTGATGATTTGTGTGTGCAAGTGCAATCAGTGTGGCAGAACATTCCATAGAATACCATTAATTAGTTAATTGATGGCAAACCAAGGTGTGTAAGTGTGTGTATTTGGTGTTCATGCTGGATACTGAATAAATTTGAGATGTGTAAAAAAGTTTCAATTTTTTCATCCTTTGTGTATCATTAATATGCTATTGACTGTGATTTTCATAATTCTCCAACTTTTTCTTATTGTTATTATAATTTGAATGAGTGTATTTAGCAACATTGTAATAATCATAATACTTTTGTTTACACAGGACAAAGTAATGTAAGGATTAGGGCTTTTTCATTGGAGTTTGTTAATTTTCATGAATTCGTATACTAGCATTTGCCCTAAATTCAACTTGGTAAATACAAGAATATCATTTGCCAGACTGCTAATTACTCTGAAACAGGCTATAACATGAACTGAGTAAACAATATCCAACACCGACCAATAAATAATTTTATGTATACACAATAAGTCATAAAAACTCTCTTTGCTCATTTACATGAGCAAACTTATAAATCCATCAACAGAAGTCTCTCTGAAAGAAAAAAAAGGGTCTGTGCAAATTGCTCTATAAACTTTCATCATGCTTGGATGAAGTAGTCAACAAATGACTTATTGTGCTTGAATTTGTAAGATTTTTCAATACTGTGAATTTTGCTTTGATTGTCTAACTGCTTTTTGGTTTGATGGTAAATAAACCAAATAATAATTTCCTTAATATTTTTTTCTTAAATTTTATAAAACAACAAATAAAAAGGACATGGATATTATAGTAATTATTTAGGTCTATTACTGTCAGCTTGGAAACTCTTGCGCCGGAGTGGTTTCTCATGTGACAATTTTCCTCATTAGCGTTGACCAATTGGATTTAAAATACAAACAAAATGATGACTGGTCAAAGTGTTTTTGTGAAACACTTTTGTCTAAACAATTTTACAGCACCCTATATTGTGTGTTTAGTATTAGTACCAAAGATGGAGTGACAACAGTAGTTTTCCTTTTTATGTGCTTGTTCTTATGCTCCATTAATTCACTGCCAGCAAAGTGAATGAGATTTGGTCTGTGTGTGGAGGTGTTGTGCTACCTCCAGGAATTAACCTCTGAGAGGAGGTTGGAAATACTGACCGGGGTCAGTGTGCATAGGTAGTGTTGTCTCTGGAAGCATTCTCTGAGAACGAGAGGATTTGCTTGTCCTGACCAGGAACGGATGTCATACCACAATTGTGTTACTTTGAAGCTGCCAGAATGCCTATGTTATTTTACGGGAGTGCCAGTTTATGTGTATGCAATAAACTTGCTAAAACTATAGGATGATGTAGCTATATTGCTACCTTGAGAAGGAAGTCCTGGTGAGTAATTCCCACAATATGTATAAAATGGGCCTATGCAAAAGTTTGGGGTGTTTGTTGAAAGAATTTATTGAAATTTCATTAAATCCATTCTTCGCTCTACCCGTGCCTTTGGCTGCAACACAACCCCAAAGTATGCTTACTTGTTGGCGAGATATTCTTTTCTTTTTTCTCCATACACACCTTTGATCACTGTGGCCAAAGAGTTCTATTTTAACCACATTGGTCCACAGGACTTGTTTCCAAAATGCATCGGAAGGCTTATTTAGATGTTCTTTTGCATACTTTTGACGCTGAATTTTATGGCGAGGATGCAGGAGATGTTTTTTTCTGATGACTCTTCCATGAAGGCCATATTTGTGCCGGTGTCTCTGAACAGCAGAACAATGTACCACAACTCCAATGTCTGCAAAATCTGCCTGAAGGTATTTTATAGTCAAGTGGGATTTCTGATTTGCCTCTCTATCCTACTACCAACTCTCACAGAAATTTTGCTTGGTCTTCCAGACCTTATCTTGACCTCCACTGTTCTTATTAAATGCCATTTCTTAATTACATTTCAAACTGAGGAAAGATCAACATTAAAATGCTTTGCTATCTTCTTATACCATTCTCCTGCTTTAGTGGCCTCCACCATTTTCAATTTCAGAGTGCTAGGCAGCTGTTTAGAATAATGCATGGGAACTGTTTTTGGGGATAAGGTTAGAGCGGGCTGGGTTTTTATAAAGCTGTGAAATTTTCATCACCTGGCCTTTACTATCAATTATAGTGAACAAGCCATAACCCTTACAGGCTAATTAAGGTCTAATACCTTGATCAAAGTTATCTGAGCACACAACTCTCCAAGGATGCACAAACTTTTGCATTTGTCCAGTTTCCTTTTTGTAATTTTTAAAATATAAAAGATGAAAAAGAGGTCTCTTTCTCTGTGAGTCTAGATTTCAACCCACAGATTTCCCTGCCACTCTTCACTGTACACTGGGCCTTCTCTTGCAGCTGTGTTTCAATAGTGTGTACTTGTTTAATGTTCTCCACACAATATTGGCAATGGAAGCTATCCAGGATGAAAACGTTCTCTGCCTTTCTTGTGCTAACAAATATTTCCACGTGTTTTGGCTTCCAGATGCTGTCCTCAAAGGTTTGCACCAATTTTGTCAGCAATTGGAGGCGTTTGGTTGTTTTGTGGTAAATGCTTTTGCGGATACATAATTTGTCATGTGCATATGCCTGGTCCAGCAAAGCACCTCTGTGGACTTGTATATGGTGCGAAGTAAGAGGTTGAATGTGCTATTCTTACACAGATGTTTCAGTGTGGAAAAGTTCATACTTCTTCGGTGGCCATCTTGTTTGATGCATTCTATTCCTCTGTCCTTGCTGCGCTGCTTGAAAAAGGTAAATTTCTCCGGAATGCCTTCTTCCCCACCAACCGAGCTTCTTAGGCTGTGTGCACACATTGCGTTTTTTGATGCATTTGTTAGTGCAGATATGTCACAAAACCTGAAGGGAATCCTGATGCCAGAATAGTCAATGAGAATCCTGAAGAATCATCTCATTGCAGACTAGGCAAGGTCCAGCATGAGGCCAAACACTCAACTTAACAAGGTTAACACCCCAACAAACAAGGGATGCACAGGGGGAACTTTAACAAGGGTCATCTCTAGCATTAGTGAGAAGGAAGATGGACACTCCTAGCCAGTGCCTATACAGGTTCCTCACCTTGGATGAGCAGGAACCTGAATGACCCTACAATAGCCCTGGCTAGTGAGTGGGCAGGTAAGGGATGCTAGCCCCAGCACTGCACTAAAACACACCAAGGAAGGAAGACAGACAGGGTGGAAACACAACAATGAACTTCTGCAGTCAGAACCAAAACTGTAGCCACCACAGGAACTTCAACAGAGGATAACAGCAGCTCTTCTTGGCCCAGCATCCAAATGGCAAAGAATAACCGGCACCCTCTGCTGGTAGCATAGGGTATATAAGGGGACTGGGAGTGGTACCAAACCAGAAACACTTGACCAGGATTCAGAAGCTGCTGGAAAGCAAACTGACATTAACTGCCAAAGGAAAGGAAATCCATTTAACATTGAGAGTCTAGCATGGAAATGACTCAAGTCCTGAATCTGTCACTAGTGTCATAATGCAGAGCGACAGGCTTGACAGTCATGCATACGTTGCTTACTTGTGACTTGCAGATTTTGTGCAGAAAGTAATCTGCGTATTTACTGCGTTTTTGTAGCATGTTTGCGTGCTATTTTGCATTAGACAGTAGTGAATGCTATATAGATAGTTAATAAAAAACTATTTTACATCAGTAAAATCCCAGCTTCAAAGAGGGAGTACAGTGATTTCTGATCATGTGCACTGAGACTACACCCGGTGTCAAACGTGGTCAATTCAAACAGGTACGCATGGGCATTGCATAGTATGGTATCATGCCCACAGAGGTGGATTAAAATGCTATATGGGCAGACTAGTTGGGGGAACTAACGCACATGTAACTAGTCACTACCATGATTAGCATATAATAAACAATCTTTAGAAATACAGTATTGTTCGGATTATAAGACGCACTTTTCCTCCCAAAAATTTGGGAGGAAAGTGATGGGTGCGTCTTATTATCTGAATGTAACTTATCGGGGTGGTGGCTGGGCTGGTGTTTCAGCAGCTGTGCGGAGTCTGCTGAAGCTGTGCAGGTGCTGCGGCGACTAGTGCGGGGTCTCCGGCAACTGTGCAGGGTGTGCGTCGGCTGGTGTGGCTGTGCGGGGTCTCTGGCGGCTGGTGCTGGGGCGGCCGTGCGGAGTCTCCGGTGGCTGTGCGTGTCTGCATTGGCTGGTGCAGTAGTGTGTGGTCTCCGGCGGGCTGGTGCTGGGGAGGCTGTGGAGGGTCTCTGGCAGCTGGACTGGTGCTGTGGGGCGGGCGGTGAGGACTTCAAATAATGCCACCCACAGTCGGTGCGTGCGCAGATGGAGCTCTCGGCTCAATCTCTCATCTGCGCACGCGCCACCTCCGGCCTATTGATCTCAAAGCAGCCAATTTAAAGAAAATGGCACCCAGAGGTGGCGCTTGCGCAGATGAAATCTCGGCTTGCCATTGAGCTAAGTCTGCGCTATCTCAAGGTGCCATTTCTTTGAAGCCCTCACCGTCCGCCGCCGAAGTCCGAGTCCCAGCACAGATGCCCCAGCACCCGCACGGCTGCTCCAGCATCAGGACAGGTGCCCGAGCCCCAGCCTCTGCTACAGCCCCAGCACAGCCTATAGTTTCTGGGACACCCACCACCCCTGCCTCCTGTGACTCCATTCCATCACCGCTGCTGCTCCCTTCGGTAAGACACCACCGGATTATAAAATGGACCAATTTTTTTCACCTTTTTTTGCTCTGAATTTGGGATGCGTCTTATAATCTAGTGGGTTTTGTATACTGAAAAATACGATACTTTTTTAAAGATTTGTTTATATATGCTAGTATATAAAAGCACTGTTAGGGAAGTTATAAAAATGCACCCAGAACTGCTCATGGTTCTGGGTGCACAGGGACCCTGACATATTCCCATCACGTTTAAGCATTTGTCCTTGAAATATAGCTTTTCTTTTCTCCACAATTGGACTATTACGTCGTACTGTTTAGTAGATTTCTTGTCTTAGGGGTACAATAATTGTAAGACACTTGATGGTAGTGTATGTCGTAAAAGACAGAAGATAGATTGTGCGGTTTGTCGCTCTTTCCTTGGATTTTGCATTTCTTCATGTATTAGTTCAACAGGTGATGACAGTTTATCAGCACATTTTGTAATAAAATAAGTGGAAACAAAATACAAATCTAGAGATTCACAGCATCATACTCCTATGACTAACATGCAAAATATTAACTTATTAGTTACAAAAAGTCATTTTTTTTCTGCAGTAACTTTTATTAAAACGTCTCTGCATCGTGGTAATTTTTTTTTCTAATGTTCAGGTAAGATAAAATAAAGTATGTAAATAAAGAATTTTTAAGAATAGAAAGTTATAATACGCTTGACAAAACTAATGATTTTCTTGAAGACGATATTTGCTATTAATATGTCTGGAGGTTAAATGTTACAAATACATTTAAATATTAATTACATCTTTCTACATAGATGGCAGTTAGCAATTGCACACAACTACAGGCCCAAACCGTATCGGAGGCTGAGAATGTGTAAGAATGTTCATTCCCCATTATCAGCCTGTGTAAACATGATGCCAATCTCGCCAAATAAGCAACGTATTTGTTTGTCGGGTCATCTAATCCTTTATGCCTGCATAAAAAAAATCATTGTAGAATGATCATATTAACGATTGTTCTCTTTTCTTTAGCTTGTTTAAACAGATCAGTAAACAAGCGCTGATCAACCAGTTCATGTTATCAACCACTGTTGGTTACTGGGAGAAAACTGGCCAGCTAAATGGGCCTTAAAGTGAATTTGTCAGTAGGTTTTTGCTACCTCATCTAAGAGCAGAATAATGAAGGCAAAGAGATCCTGAATCCAACTATGTATAACTTATATTACTGGGTGCTGCCGTTCTGACATAATCAGAATTTTTAGATTTAGCCATGTAGCATGGCTGAGAGCGCTGTCGCACTCACACCAGGCTCTCTATGGAGTTTGAGCAATGACAGTGAGGTGTCAATCACAGGATGGGGATTCCCGATTGCTTGGATTACAATGTCATGTGCATGGCAATGAGAAGTCCTGCTGGTTAAGCAAACATGACAAAGAAAAACAAGACAGACATCACTTAATTCTATATATTGACCTTTGCATCATGCAGTCTTCAGCTTACATAGCAAAAACCTACTGACAGATTCCCTTTAAGTCCCAACCAGTGGTAAAATTGTAAAGCTGGTAGTTAGAAATTATTTGTCCCTAAGAATAGCGCTAAAAGAATAGCATTACACATCTTAAAGCACCACTCAAGCAGGTTTCTTTTTCAGCGCTGAAGTGGTGCTTTAAATACAAGCCCCCTGTTATATACTGTACTTACCTTTCGGTGGCCAGCATGAAGCTCCCATAGAAAGCATTGAGACCTTGTTTTGTGATCTATTGAGTTGTGACCTCCGACGCTTTCCATGACACACTGGAGGTGCCAGCAGATCACATATCACAGGAGGTCGACTGAAGCATCGCAGGAAAAAGAAAAAGACGCTGGAAGGTGAAAATAAGATAGGGGGCAAGCACCACTCCAGCAATTATAAAAACGCTGGAGTGCTGCTTTAACTTTATCTAAACGTCAACCCCATTGGTGTCCTAATAGCATAATGTAGGGGATTATTCATCATAGTTCCATAGTTTTTAAGGTTGACTTAAGTCCATCGAGTTCAACCCATAGCCTAACATGTTGATCCTGAGGAAGGCAAAAACTCCATCTGGCAGAGAGTAAGCCCCACATTAGGGGAAAAATTCCTTTCTAACTCCACACATGGCAATCAGACTAGTTCTCTGGATCAACGTGCAATCATATAATCTACATAACCAGTGATATTATATTTTTCAAGAAAGGCAACCAAGCCTCTCTTAAATTTTAGTACTGCATCAACATTAACATTATGTGGTAGAGAGTTCCATAGCCTCACTGCTCTTACAGTAAAGAATCTGCATATGTGATTATGATTAAACCTTCTTTCTTCTAGACATAGTGGATGCCCCCTTGTCCCTGTTGCAGGCCTAGGTGTACTATCATGTGATGCTGCTTCAATGTGATGAAGTGGCCTGTTTCGTCATTCCGATAGTATGGGCTTTAGCTGTGGACAGATAGAGAACACCAGGGGAGAGCTCTATAACCATAATATTCTGGTGAATGAAACTTTGGAAGACTGCATAGCCCTTGAATATGGGCAAACGCTTACTTTTAAGGTTTTGCATGGGCTTACCTATTACATTACTTTTAACAGTTCTGATACACACATGCTGAAGGTTCTAAGATCCCTATTTCTATATTTTTACAGATGTCTTGCACCGATAATGTCTGACCGGCTAAGGCAGACTTCTTGTTATTTTGTGAGATTAATGAAAACTTTTCAAGTAAGACTGATAAGTTTCTCTTCACACAGTTGATATGAAACATTCAAAGACACTCATTTTTCTTCTTGTCAGCTTTCATGTTGAGGCCCAGTAATTACGATATGTGATATTTTCCAAACAATACATATGCTTGTAATTATCTTGTAAGGCACAGACACACTTTTTGGCTTTATGTGACTAAAGAACCTTGAATACCTGTTACAACATATAAAACACAACGATCCGGCTAAGGAAAATAATAACCATTCATAAAATGACAATAAAATGTGAATATGTGGAAGACTTACATCAAATGTTCATGTGACTAAATATGGAATCAGTTGTTTGGAATTGTGAAAATTTTGATAATAGAATTATTAAATTTGCAATCCAAGAAAATGCAATAGAGAAAAAACATTTTAAAAATAAGCAGTATTGCTAATGCTTCTTAAGCACTCAGAATGAAATCATGCCAGGGGTCTCAAACATGCCAGGGGTCTCAATTAGACCAGGGGTCTCAAACACGCGGCCCCCGGGCCGCATGCGGCCCGCCAGTCTGATTTATGCGGCCCGCAGACACACAGTGCAGAACACTTGATATTTGCCCTCCACTGCCTCCAGTCATTTAGCGGTCGCCAGCCGCACTTTCACATTGCAGCCGCGGCCGGCCGCACTTCCGCATTGGAGAAGCCGCCAGGGAGAAGCAATCAAAGCCGGAGTTCAATCAGATGTCAGGGTGAAGCAATCGACGGCGGCATTCAACTCGAGCTCAGCAGCGCGACCCGAGCAGCACTGACGTCAGCTGCTTTGCCGGCGGGTGCAGCGGAAGGAACAAGAGCATAGGGCACATTAGAACGTTTGTGGTGTCTGTGTGTGTGTGTGTGTGTATGATGATGGCTGTGTGTGTGTGTGTATGATGATGGGTGTGTGTATGATGATGGCTGTGTGTGTGTGTGTGTGTGTGTATGATGATGGCTGTGTGTGTGTGTGATGATGATGGCTCTGTGTGTGTGTGTGTGTGTGATGATGATGGCTGTGCGTGTGTGTGTGTGTGATGATGGCTGTGTGATGATGATGGCTGTGTGTGTGTGTGTGTGATGATGATGGCTGTGTGTGTGTGATGATGATGGCTGTGTGTGTGTGGATGATGATGATGGCTGTGTGTGTGTGGATGGTGATGATGGCTGTGTGTGTTGATGGTGATGATGGATGTATGTGTGTGTGGATGATGATGATGATGGCTGTGTGTTGATGATGATGAGGATGATGATAGCGGTGGTGGCTGTGTGTGACTGATATTGATGGTGGCTGTGTGCGACTGATCATGATGATGGCGGTGGTGGCTGTGTATGACTGATCATGATGATGTCGGTGGTGGCTGTGTGCGACTGATGATGATGATGGCAGTGGTGGCTGTGTATGACTGATGATGATGATGGCGGTAGTGGCTGTTTGTGACTGATGGTGATGGTGGCTGTGTGCGACTGATGATGATGGTGATGGTGGCTGTGTGTGACTGATGATGATGCTGGCGGTGGTGGCTGTGTAACTGATGATGATGATGGCGGTGGTGGCTGTGTGTGACTGATGATGATGATGGCGGTGGTAGTGGCTGTTTGTGACTGATGATGATGGTGATGGTGGCTGTGTGCGACTGATGATGATGGTGATGGTGGCTGTGTGTGACTGATGATGATCATGGCGGTGGTGGCTGTGTGACTGATGATGATGATGGCGGTGGTGGCTGTGTGTGACTGATGATGATGATGGCGGTAGTGGCTGTTTGTGACTGATGATGGTGATGGTGGCTGTGTGCGACTGATGATGATGATGGCGGTGGTGGCTGTGCGTGACTGATGATGGCGGTGGTGGCTGTGTGCGACTGATGATGATGATGATGATGGCGGTAGTGGCTGTGTGTGACTGATGATGGTGGTGGTGACTGTGTGCAACTGATGATAATGGCGGTGGTGGCTGTGTGTGACTGATGATGATTGTGGTGGTGGCTGTTTGTGAGTGACGACGATGATGATGATGATGGCTGTGTATGATGATGATGATGATTGCCGTGTGTGTTTGTATGATGATGATGGTGGCTGTGTGTGTATGATGATGATAAAAATGATTTTGATGGTGACTGGAAGACCGGAAAATGTTACTTTCAGTCTCAGCCTTCTTGTTGGTCTGGACAGACGCTCATCTGTTCAGAGCGATGAAGCTGAGCTGACATTGACTTTGGACTACGTCAGAGGGAAGCTTTTTTTTTTCTAAAAAAGATGGAGTCCCTAAATGTGTTTTTTGTTTCATTTCTAATAAAAATATTTTTCTCTGTGTTGTGTTTTTTTACTGTTTACTAAAAATTCATGGTGGTCACATCTAATTTGACATGACACCATGAATTTCGGGTTTACTACCAGCTGAGAATACAAAGCTGGTATTAACCCCATTATTAGCCAGCGTGCCACTGCTACCAGGGACGCTGGAAGAGCCAGGTAAAGCACCTGGAAATAGCGCTGTGATGAATGCGCCATTTCCAGGGGCGTTTGTGGGCTGCGGGGGGCCCAAAATGCTTGGGCCTTACCACGCTGAGAATCCCAGCCCTCAGCTGTCTGGTTTTACCTGGCTGGTGATCAAAATATGGCGGGAGCCCACGCATTTTTTTTTCCATTATTTAATTAAAAAAACAATTGGGCTTCCCTGTATTTTGATTGCCAGCTAAGGTAAAGCCAGGCAGCTGGGGGTGGCAGCCCGTAACTGTCCGCTTTATCTGCTCTGAGAATCAAAAATACTGCGGAGCGCTATGTAATTTTTTTAATGCTGTGACAGAGAATGAGTGTCTGTGCTTGGCTGTTGGAATAACCTGGAATCTGCTTATACATTTTGATGCTGGTGCCAATCACAGATGCCCACTCTCTTTGACAAATAAATAATATAAAAAAATGACGTTTCGCTTCACGGTATTTTTGATTTTCAGCGCATACTAATGTAGCATTGTTATAATAGTTGAAATAATTGATTAGCAATTATATTGTATTGTATTCAATTTGAAAGGAATGCGGCCCTCTGCCTTAAATTTTTTTTATGTGCGGCCCACTTACTCTGACGAGTTTGAGACCCCTGATTTAGACCATAGGTGGTCAATTATTCTCCCAAGGGCCCACATGAGAGATCGTCACTGTTGTGGATGACCAAACCTAATTCTAATTGTTTACATTATTTTTTATCATGTAATATTGAGCAGAATTAAGTATGATGATGTGCTACCCCTAATACATGTTACGACAGGGCTTAAAAATTAGATCATCCTGTTATTCAGACCTTGTACCTTAATCAACAGTCTTGCACAATATGATGCCTCACACAGTCCCCCCACATAGTATGATGTCCCACACAGCTCCCCATAGAGTATTATGTCACCACACAGCTCCTTAAACAGTATGATATCCCCATACAAAGTAGGATGTGGTGCACACAGCCCTTCACATAGTATGACCCCCACAAAGCCCCCCCACAGTCAAATGTTCCCATAATGTCCCGCACAGTGCATCTCTTCATATAAATTATTGTGGTCCTACACAGTATTTGCCCACAAAGCCTCCCTTAAAGTAAGATGTCACCATAAAGCGCCCTCACAATATGGAATTCCATAAATTTCCCTCACACAGTATTATGTACCCACAAAGTCCGCTCACATAGTATGATATAACACATAACCTCCCACACAGTATGATGTCACACCACACAGGCTGATGTCAGAACAAAGCTCTTCATATTGTTTGATACCCCCACAAGGCCCCCATATATCACCCTTTCTAGTATGATGTGTGAAGTCCCCACACAGCCTCCCATGAAGTATGATGTCCTTACACAGCACTGGCTGGACAGGAGCAGCAAAAAGGGCCGCATTTGGCCCATGAACCGCACTTTCCAGGTCTGAGTTAGACAGTCAGAAATTCTTAGAAACTTTTTGTTTTTCTACACATCATTTAGAGCGCCCTGCTACTGCAGATGGTGTGTAACTTTTAATTGTTGCTTTTCCTGAGGCTTTGGCTTCACACAAGAGGTGATATCATATATTCATTATATAAGTGTTTTCATACAAAGCACAGTTCTCACTGAATAGAGCCATACATAAAACAAAACAAAACTACAGTCACAACTTTCACCACATGATTCAGGGTGGCTTTACATATGTCAGCATGTGACCACTGCAGCCAGTCACTGGCATCACCGCTCAGGGACAGGAGCAATGATTCCAAAGCACAAGATCACTGATTGCTTACAACCTGCGGGCAAGTGACTGCTGCAGCCAAAGTCAAGGAGAACCATCATAGCAACAGCACTAGATCTGCTATAAAAAGCATACTTGAGCATACGGTATTTTTTTTTTTAACTATACAGTGGATTTATTTTTTGTACATATTTTTAAAAGTTCAAGAGGACCTGGTAAAAAATGATCAGATTTTGTTCTTTTGGCATTCCTTTTACTCATTTAAGTATATAATTTTATTTACAATCTTTGATATGGTACCAGAGATAGGGGCCTTTTTCGTTAGTGATAAAATAATAAAAGCAAAAACTCATTGATGATAGGTCCTCTTTAAATAACCTTTAAACCCATACATGGGACCTTAAAAAAAATATTTTAATATCTAGCCTGCAGAATGCGCACATTGCCACAATGTCCTCACCCTATCCCTACTTGGCATGTACAGAGCTCTGTATGGAATCTGCTCCGCAACAGTCAGCCTTGACTGATCAGAAAAGAGTGAGGAGAAGTTATGGTTGGAGGAAAAGAAAACTTCCAGGTAAATTAAAAGGGCTGTCCACTACTAGGAGGGCCCCTTCTCATTCCTCCTGTTCGGCCCCATTAAAATAAGAAAAAGCTCACCTCCTGTGCCAGCGAGGTTCCAGCGATTCTTGGGACTCACATGAGGTTGCTATGTTACGCAAGAACCACACTCCATTACTGCCACCTTCTCTCTCTCAGTTTTTGGACAAATAAGTAATCAACAGGAATAAAGCTGCAAGCCGCAGATAGCACCTCCTCTTGATTACTCATGCGTCCAAAAGCAGGGAGAGAGAAGCCGGTGGTGATTGGTTATTGCTTGGGGTCATTGTCCTGTTGTAGGATAAAATTGGCTCCAATCAAGCGCTGTCCATGGGGTATGGCATTGCAAAATGGAGTGATAGCCTTCCTTATTCAAAATCTCTTTTACCTTGTACAAATCTCCCACTTTACCAGCACTAAAGCAACCCCAGACCATCATATTACCTCCACCATGCTTGACAGATGGCGTCAGGCACTCTTACATCATCTTTTCAGTAGTTCTGCGCCTCACAAATGTTCTTCTGTGTGATCCAAACACCTCAAACTTCAATTCATCTGTCCATAACACTTTTTTTCAATCTTCCTCTGTCCAATTTCAGTGTTCTTTTGCCCATATTAATATTTTCCTTTTATTAGACAGTGTCATATATGGCTTTTTCTTTGCCACTCTGCCCTGAAGGCCAGCACCCTGGAGTCGCCTCTTCACTGCAGACGTTGACACTGGCGTTTTGTGGGTACTATTTAATGAATCTGCTAGTTCAGGACCCGTGAGGCGTCGATTTCTCAAACTAGAGACTCTAATGTACTTGCCTTGTTGTTCAGTTGTGAAGCAGGGCCTCCCACTTCTCTTTCTACTCTGGTTAGAGCCTGTTTGTGCTCTCCTCTGAAGGGAATAGTACACACCATTGTAGGAAATCTTCAGTTTCTTGGCAATTTCTCGCATGGAATATCCTTCATTTCTAAAAACAAGAATAGACTGTGTGCAGAATTATTAGGCAAGTTGTATTTTAGTGGATTTTTTTATTATTGATCAACAACTATGTTCTCAATCAATCCAAAAGACTCAAATATCAAAGCTTAATATTTTTGGAAGTTGGAGTGTTTTTTTTAGATTTGGCTATCTTAGAAGGATGTCTGTTTGTGCAGGTAACTATTACTGTGCAGAATTATTAGGCAACTTAGTAAAAAGCAAATATATTCCCATCTCACTTGTATATTTTCACCAGGTAAACCAATATAACTGCACAAAATTTAGAAAAAAACATTTCTGACATGCAAAAACAAAACCCAAAAAAATAAGTGACCAATATAGCCACCTTTCTTTATCATGAGACACAACAGCCTACCATCCATAGATTCTGTCAGTTGCTTGATCTGTTTACGATCAACATTGCGTGCAGCAGCCACCACAGACCTCCCAGACACTGTTCCGAGAGGTGTACTGTTTTCCCTCTCGGTAGATCTTACATTTTATGAGGGACCACAGGTTCTCTATGGGGTTCAGATCAGGTGTACAAGGGGCCATGTCATTATTTTTTCATCTTTTAGACCTTTACTGGCCAGCCACGCTGTGGAGTAGTTGGATGCATGTGATGGAGCCTTGTCCTGCATGAAAATCACGTTTTTCTTGAACAATATCGACTTTTTCCTGTACCACCGCTTGAAGAAGTTGTCTTCCAGAAACTGGCAGTAGGTCTGGGAGTTAAGTTTCACTCCATCCTCAACCCGAAAAGGTCCCACAAGTTCATATTTGATGATACCAGCCCATACCAGTACCCCAGCTCCACCTTGCTGGTGTCGGAGTCGCAGTGGAGCGCTCTGCCCTTTACTGATCCAGCCTCTGGCCCATCAAGAGTCGCTCTCATTTCATCAGTCCATAAAACCTCTAAAAAATCAGTCTTAAGATATTTCTTGGCCCATTCTTGACGTTTTATTTTATGTTTCTTGTTCAAAGGTGGTCCTTTTTCAGCCTTCCTTACCTTGGCCATGTCCCTAAGTATGACACACCTTGTGCTTTTTGATACTCCAGTAATGTTGCAGCTCTGAAATATGGCCAAACTGGTGGCAAATGGCATCTTGGCAGCTTCACGCTTGATTTTCCTCAATTCATGGGCAGTTATTTTGCGCCTTTTTTGCCCAACATGCTTCTTTCGACCCTGTTGGCTATTTGCCATGAAACGCTTGATTGTTCAGTGATCACGCTTCAAAAGTTTGGCAATTTCAAGACTGCTGCATCCCTCTGCAAGACATCTTACAATTTTGGACTTTTCAGAGCCCATCAAATCTCTCTTCTGACCCATTTTGCCAAAGGAAAGGAAGTTGCCTAATAATTAAGAACACCTTATAGAGGGTGTTGATGTCATTACACCAAATCCCTCCTCATTACAGAGATGCACATCACCTGATTTACATAATTGGTAGTTGGCTCTCAGCCTATACAGCTTGGAGTAGGACAACTTGTATAAAAATTATCATGTGATCAACATACTCATTTGCCTAATAATTCTGCATACAGTGTAGACTGTCGAGTTTCACATGAAAGTTCTCTTTTTCTGACCATTTTGAAAGTTTAATGGAACCAACAAATGTAGTGCTCCAGATTCTCAACTAGCTCAAAGGAAGGTCAGTTTTTATAGCTTCTCTAATTAGCAAAACTGTTTTCAACTGTGTTAACATACTTGCACAAGGGTTTTCAAGGGATTTCTAAACATCCATTGGCCTTCTAACACAGTTAGCAAACACAATGTACCATTAGAACACTGGAGTGGTGGTTGTTGGAAATGGGCCTCTACATACCTAGAATAGTCATTTACCACATTAACAATATATAGATTGTATTTCTGTTTAATTTAATGTTAGCTTCATTGAAAAAAAATTTGCTTTTCTTTCAAAAATAAGGAAATATCTAAGTGACCCTAAACTTTTGAACTGTAGTGTATGTAAAGCATCGCTCCATCATTTTTGTTTATTTTCTAGTGCTGGAGTGGTGCTTTAAATCTAAGCCCCCTGCCCGTCTTATACTCACCCTCTGTCATTTTCATCATTTTTCGGCTCCGTTACGGACGCAAGTGCGTTCACGTGCCTGTAACTTCTGACTGTCCGAAAGTCAGAAGTTACGTCACTAGCCCTCAATACAAGTATATGAGAGCTAGAATGAGGCTCTCATAGAGTTGCAGTGAAGAGTGACCTCCAGCATGTACCATGAAACATTGGAGCTGCCACCAGGTTACAAAGTGCTGGAGACTGAGCGGAGAGTTTAATCTGAAAACAGATTAAGATGTCAGGAGGGAGAGTATAAGATGGGACAGAGGACTTAGGTTTAAAGCACCACTACGGTGGTGAAATAAAAAAACAGAAACGCTGGAGTAATGCTTTAAGGAGTTGAGGCTAAAAAAAAAAATAATTCTGGAGGTTAGATTCCTTTTTAATCTTTTTAAGTGTTTTACCATGCAGGTTAATTTGATATTTTATTACATTGGACCACTAGTGGCTCATCAAAACCAAATAGGTTTTTATTTTTGTCTGTTTTTAAGGGGAAAAAGTGGAGCAATTAGAAATTATATCTTGATTTTTAAAACTTATAAAACTTTTAATTACCTTTTTCAATGCTTGTGCTATACACTGTAGTACCACAGTATTGCAATTTATAGAAAAAATCACGGTATACTATGCAGTTGCTAGATTTCACACTGAACTCAGTTGAACTTATGACTTGGCTGAAGTTTATTGCCGTGGACTTTCGCAATATATGGCACAAGAGCCGTGGACACTGACCTGCGGTTAATTCGCAGTTACCGCTCATCCCTGCCCGCAGTGTCTCACACACTACTGTGTGATTCACTGCAGTGACCTGGGGTGTCCTTATGAGGTCATCTCAGTTTACTGCAGTGATTCTAAAACAGCACAGTGAGTGACCCTTCAGTGACTGCTCTCCCTGGCAATGAGGAATGATCTGTTCTTCATTGGCTGGGATAGTGAGTCTTGGAATGTCGTGGGACCCCTTTCGGATTACACCAAATTTTGGATTAGGGTTTCGCAGGGAAATAAATTGGTGATTGAGGATGTGTATTGTCTTTTTTTCTTTAATCATTTTCTCTTTTTATATCTTTCAGGTTTGCTTTTGGGGAATGTGGTGGGATATCGCTATGGATTACGGCAGACTTTTTTTTTGGATTTTTTTTTATAAATTGGTGAATGAGGGCTGTATTCGGGGGTGTTTGTTCAAGTAATTTGTTTTGCCATTTTCCACTACTGGATTATTATTATTATTTATTATTATAGCGCCATCAATTCCATGGCGCTTTACATGTGAAAGGGGTATACATAATAGGGCAAGTACAATAATCATAAACAGTACAAGACACAGACAGGTACAGGAGGAGAGAGGTCCCTGCCCGCGAGGGCTCACAGTCTGCAAGGGATAGATGAGGATACAGTAGGTTAGGGTAGAGCTGATTGTGCGGCGCTGTATCAGACTGAGGGTTACGGCAGGTTGTAGGCTTAGTAATTGTAGGATTAGTAACTGCTAACGTGAAGAGCCAAGTGCAGCACTAGATTTGGCGCATCTAATAGATGCACTACCTATGGGGTGACTGCAGGCTGCTATTTTTAGGCTGGGAAGAGCCTAATAAGCATGGCTCTTCCCACTCTAAAAGTAACAGCCCCCAGTTGTCTGCTGTCCCTTGGCTGCTTTTGAAAAAATATAGAGGCACAGTGATGCTGCTGAAATGAACTACGCACATACACAAGACTTGCAGGATTTGGCAATGACACCAGCTTGTTTAAGTCATATTGTTATCATGCCCACAAGTGCGTCATGACTTGGAAAGAAGGCAGACTAGTCTGGGGAAACTAACACCTCATCGACTAGCTAAAGCCCTAGTTAACATAGGAAAAGCGGAGGTTGTAAATACTTTTGGTTAATATTGATCTTAGTGAATAACACTGTAGAGAGCTCGTTACACAGAGAATTTAGTCAAACATATGTGAATACTGCTAGGTTAAGGCCCTGAGACACTGAGACTTTCTAGCGATCGCACCAGCGATCTCGACCTGGCCGGGATCGCTGGGAAGTCTCTAACAGTCGCTGGTGAGCTGTCAAATAGGCAGATCTGGCCAACGACGCAGCAGCGATACCGACCTGCAGAACGACCTCGCTGGAAAGGGAACGCTAGCACGTCTATGGGCTGGGTCGCTAACAATGTCATTGTAACGGTGTAAAACATACTGATACATGCTGCACAGCGGGAAACAAAGGACCAAAGAATGGTCCTAAACGACTTGTAGCGATTAGCGACCTCACAGCGGGGGCCAGGTCGGTGATGCGGCTCACACTGCAATGTCACTGGGGAGGTCGCTATTACGTCATAAAACCGGTGACATTACAGCGATATTGCTAGCGATGTTGCAGTGTGTAAAGGGGCCTTTAGAGGGCATAGAGGAACTGACAGGTTCCTTTTAAAAGGGTTTTACAGAACTATAATATTAATCATATTCAGACAGGTATTGATAATATTTAAATCAAGCTTCCAACAATAAAACCCTGGCCTAAATGCATTACTTTAGTGTGCATTTGCACATCCATGTGTAATGTGCAATTTTTTTTTTTAATTTTTTTTTTTAATCGGACAGCACTCGGACCTTAAGTCACTCACTTATTTATTAAGATATCTGTGATCATGGATCTGAGAAAAAACTCAGAGCATGTACTTGTGTGATGTGCTGTTGAGAATCAGAGTAGAAAATGTACTGTGGTTCTGTGTGCGGTCTGTCTAAAAAAAAAACAACAAAAAAAAATAGGCAGCTAACAGACATTCACATAAATGTGTGCTTGTATTATTAGAAAGGACAAAAGACTCAAACGTTTTTCAGCTCACTCAACCAAATGAATTTTCCATAGACTTCATATAATGGAAAAAGCAAGGGGAAACACTAAGCTGAGATAGTGGAATATTCAGTTGAAAAAAACAGGGGTTCAGCATCTCGTCCAAGGAAAAGTTAAAAATTGATTACACTTTATTTCATTTGTTTAAAAACAATGCAAACAATAGTTTCAATCCTCTTGATATGCACAGATGCTGTAGATTGTATACAATTGAAAATTGTCTACTGAGCAAAAACAGAGGAAATTTTGTTATCTATAAATACCCACAGCCAAACCAACAACCTTGGTCTCATTCATACCCAACAAAGCTACTTTTTTTTTATATATATATATATATATATATATATATATATATATATATATATATATATATATAAAAAAAACCAAAACACTACTACATTTTCTATTACATAACAAAAACACTAAAGAGCAATATAGTAACACTTAATGCACTATCCAAAAAACAGTTTGAAAGTTACATATTCTTTATGTGGACACCGAGAGTCTGGCCTATTGACAAACTAGACACCTAAATAACAGTATTTTCCATTTTTAAGCAAAGAATAATGGTCAATCCCACATTAGTATACGAGTTGCAGTGCTTGGAAAAAGTAGTCATATCCTGTGAATTTTCTACATTTTTTCATGTTACATGCACAATATTAACCCTTTCCCGACACTTGACATAGATTTTGCGTCATGGTTTGGAAGGAGTTCCTGCTAAATGGTGTAAATGTATGTCATGGCGATTGCGTGGGCACAGGGGCTGTGCCTAGATGATCGACACAGGGAGCTTGGCGTAAGATACAGCCAAGCTCCCGCTGTCACCGCCAGGGCCGGTCCCTGTGCCACCCCCGGGCCGTTTAAACCCCCCAAATGCCATTATCAATAGCAATCGCAGTATTTAGTAGGCTGGGATAGGGAGTAAACTCCCTCTCCCACCCGATCGGGATGACAGAGATGTGATCAGGGGGGCCTAATCATTGCCACAACCTCTGGATCAGCCAGCAACAGCAAGCGTGTTAGACCAGGCAAGGAGCATGATCTAAGAAGCTTTTGTCAGTGTCTCACTGACAGGTATAATGTATTGTAATGCGATCAGACTAATAAAAGTTAATGTCCCATATAGGGACTAAGTAAACAAGTTAAACAAAAAAAATACCAAAAAATACATGTATGTAAAAACAAAAATATACAAAAAACCCCAGCAAAAACAGTCTTTTCCCCATAAAGCTCATAAAAAGTGGAATAAAACACGATGTCAAAAAGTCATAAGTAATTAAAAATGGTATAGCTGAAAATGTTATCTTGTCACTGTGAATTGCTGTCTGGCATGTGGCCTGGCAGTGTCCATCATTTACTCATCTTTTTAGGCATGCACAAAAGTGTGATCAACAACTGTTTTGTGCACCTCTGAAAAGATGAATACCACTGAAAAACAGCTAAAGAGTCCAGAGTAACTTTTTTGCCTTAATATATTGAATGGATGTCAGGGGTTTCACCTG
Organism: Anomaloglossus baeobatrachus; assembly: GCF_048569485.1. NCBI lineage: Eukaryota > Metazoa > Chordata > Amphibia > Anura > Aromobatidae > Anomaloglossus > Anomaloglossus baeobatrachus. The sequence continues at coordinate 504,230,214 of NC_134356.1, read as the reverse complement.
AATCACCCAAATTGCAACAAAATAAACAAACTAGCAATCAACTCAATCTACAAAAAAAACAAGTCCCCACTTCGGTCCATCATGTTAACGTAAATATAAGGGGCTTCCACATTACTGGTAACACAAAGGCTCTGAGCCATTCTGAGCACCACAATGTATCTAAACTACAGTTAATGTCCAAATGTTTGGCATTGTAGTGCAATTTTTAATTATGCAACATTCACTGCATTTGACTCCATAAGTATTTTCCAGAGACAAAATGTCCACTATACCCTTAGATGAATTCCCAGAGGGGTATAAGATCCAAAATGTGGTCACTTGAGGGTTTTCTGCTGTTCTGGCACTTGAGGCCTCTGCAAATGGAGTCTACAAGCTATTCTAGGAAAATCTATGCTCAAAGTCAAATGGTGCTCTTTCCCTTCTGTGCCCTAACATGTGGGCAAACAGTACTGTATAGTCACATGTGGAGTATTGCCAGGTTCAGGAGAAATTATGTAACACATTATACAGCATTTTTTTTGCCTATTCCCATTGTGAAAACTGGGGTTAAAACAACATTTTAGTGGTAAAAATGTAAATTTTATTTCTTTACCGCCCAATAGGAAAACATTTTTTAAAAAACCCATCTAGTTTCAAGGTTACCAAATGGATTAAATATTAAAACTGATAAGTTCTACATACTGTATATTCATGTATATATATATTTTTTCATTATTCATGTGTTTGTATATCGATGTAACATGTCAATATGTGATGTGTAATGTGTTACCATGTGATCCATGTTTGGACGTCATTTGCTTGTTGGCTCTATTTATCTATTGCACCTGGGTGGGGATTGTGCTATGATTAACATCACTCGGTTGCTCGAAGTGTGTAAAAGGATGTTTCTCAGGGATTTGATCCATAGTCTTCTTAATTACATGCTCTGCTTTTAAATAATCATGAATAAATCTTTTTGATTTTATCGTGGATGCATCGTTAATGGACAAATTCCCTTTTTCTGCTGAGCTGGTTGCCGAATTTACTGGTCACAAGTACTGCCTAAGGATCCTCATACCACCATTCATTGTATGGTAAGCTAGACTTTTCTCTTTATTTGATATAGTCACATGAATTCCCACATTCAGGAGGAATTATGTAACACATTATGGGGCCTTTTTTAACTATTCCCCTTGTGAAAATTGGAAACGTGGGGTTAAAAAACACATTTTATTTTTAATTATTTTTTTCTTCACCGCCCAATAATATAACATTTTTTGACACACCTGTAGTGTCACTGCTCCCCTAGATGAATTCATTGAGGTCACTTGTGGGGGGGGTCTGATTTCCTGGCATATCAGGGGCTCTGCCAATGTGACATGGAACCCACAAACCATTAAAACTAAATGTAAACGCCAATATGGCGCTCCTTCCCTTCTTCAATTTGTACTGTGCCTCAAAAGTAGTTTTTGACCACATGTGGGGTATTGGCGTACTCAGGAGAAATTGTACAACAATTGTATGGGCCTGTTTCTCTTCTGAGAGTGAAACCATTTGGGGTTAAAGCAACATTTCTGTAGTAAAAATGTATTTATTCATTTTCACGGCTCAACGTTATAGAATTCTGTGAAGCACCTGTTAGTTTAAGGTGCTTACCATACCTCTAGATAAATTTCTTGAGGGGTGTAGCTTCCAAAATGGGATAACTAGTGTGGGGTTTCCACTATTTAGACACATCAGGGGCTCTGCAAAAGCAATATGGTGTTTGCTGTCTATTCCAGCCACTTTTGCGCTCCAAAAGTCAAATAGCTCTCCTTCCTTTCGAGCCCTGCTACATGCCCAAACTGTTCTCCACCACATATGGGGCATCTGTGCACTCAGAAGAAATTGCACAACAAATGATTCATGCATTTTTTCCTGTTACCCTTGCGTAAATGCAATATTTTAGGCTAAAATAACAATTTTGTGGGAAAGATAAAAAAATATATATTTTTTTCGTTACACATTGCTTTAGTTCCTGTGAAGCACCTGAAGTGTCAAACTTTTTGGATGTGGTTTTGGAGCAGTTGAGGACTGTTGTTTTTTTTAATGGTGTGATATTGGGGTATTTTCTGTCACAAAGGGCTTTTAAAGTTACTCCAAATGTGATGTTGTCCCTAAAAATATGGTTTTGTAAATTTTGTTGGAAAAATGGGAAATTGCTAAACTTTTAACCCTTCTAACCTTTTCACACAAAAAAAAATCAAAAATGGTATTGATGTAAAGTAGACATTTGGTAAATGTTATTTATTTACTATATTGTGCGAAATAAGTATGATTTAAAGGAAATAAATTAAAAGTTTTAAAATTTTCGACACATTTCAGATGATTTCACAAATAAGTGCAAAAAATATTGGCCTAAATTTACACTAACAGGAAGTACAATATGCACAAAGTCTCAGAATCACTAGAATCCATTGACATGTTCCAGGGATGTTACCTCAAACTGACACTGGTCAGAATTGAAAAAATGGCCTGGTCAGGAAGGTGAAAGCAACCTTGGTGGTGAAGGGGGTAAATATATTTTATTGGGATTTTATGTGATATACCAACAGCAAGTAAAAAGCATTTGTGAAGTGTAAAAAAATATCATACGTCGTTGTATAAATATTCTGTAAATATACAACTCTGGCAAAAATTAAGAGACCACTGCAAAGTTTTTTGATTTTTCTCTTTATAAGTATATTTTTGAGTAAAATATAAAATCTTCTTTTATTCTATAAACTACTGACAACATGTCTCTGAATTTCTTTTTTTTTTTTAATCCAATTAGTTTTTATTGAAAACACGGCAGATACAAAATCGTACATGGTAAATTAAGATAACATTTGTCAACTGCCCGCACATGAGGGCTCCATACATTAGTATACTCCAAGACAATCCGGTTACAATTCCTCTGCCTTACACTTTAACCACACAACAACATGGGGAGGGAGGAGAGGGGAGGAAAGATGGGGACTTCATTCAAGTAAGGGGGAACAAGAACAAAGGGGGAGGGGAAGAAGGTAGGGTTGGAGGATTGGAGGAAGTGGGGGGGTTATTAAGGGTAGAGGGTTAGATGCCTGCCGGCATTACCAACCCCAGTCCACCAGCCGGGCCCATCAACTATAATTCCATCAACTGTATCTCAACTAGGTGCTCTTTGCCCGGGGAATAGTTATGTAATAGGTGTTGCATGGCTGGGTGACAGCCAGGGTTCCCATATTGTAAGAATTCTAGTTTTTTGTTTTAGGGAGTGGGCAAGGCAGTATTCATATTGGCATTGTTGGTCGATCCTACTATATAACTCCGCTCCAGAGGGAGCTTCAGTGGCCTTCCACGAATGGCTCAGACACTGTCTGGCAGCTATTAGAATTTGCACAATCAGTCCCCTAAAATTCTGCGGATACGAGTCTATGCCCAAATTCAGAACTGCCAGCCCTGAGTTGGGGTTGGTGTGCACACCTATCATTTCGCTAATGAGTCTGAAAACTGCTATCCAAAAAGGTTGGACCCTCGGACAGTGCCACCAACAGTGTCCCAGTGATCCCCTCTGGAGGCAGCCCTTCCAACAGAGCGGTGAGTAGTTGGGAATGTAATGCACCAATTTTGCAGGCGTAAGGTACCAACGTAGATGCATTTTCAGCTGTTCCAAATGGTTAATGCATTTTGAGGATCTTTGCACCCACTGTGTCGCAGTATGCCACGCCGACGGGGAGGTGTTAATGTCTAAATCTGTTTCCCATTTAGTCATGTATGGGAGCTTTTGCTCGTCAGAGGGGTTGTTCAACCATTTGTAGGTTAAAGAGATTCGCAGTTGCCTCAATAGTTTTTTTTTGATCCCGGGGGGAATTTTGTGCTTAGAAAATGACGAATCTGCAGGTGTTGATAAAAACACCCCTTTAGGGAGGGGTGCTCCCGAAGTATATCGTTGAAGGGCCTAATCTCTGCACCATCGTAAAAGTCCGCCAAAACTCCAAAACCCACTGCCTCCCATCTACTCAAATTTGTATATGGAATGTGGGATTCTAATGCTCTGAGCGAAATTTCTGACAGCGGGACCTGGATCTTAGGGATCATCTCACTGCGCCATATGGCTATCGATGCGGTCATAGTAGGGAGACACGGATGACCTAGAACGTTTTAGATATTCCACCTCCATCAGTTTCCTCGTCGAACCCTGGTCTGTCAGAGAGTTCTCAAGTTGAACTTACCTATGGGAGCTCTCCGTGTTCCACCATTCTTTGAGTGATTCTATAAGAGAAGCTTTATAATAGGCCATCACATTAGGCGTACCCAGACCTCCCATTCCATATGGCAGATGCATAATCTTACTAGCAACTCTAGCTCTTTTATTACCCCAAATAAACTTATTGGTCATCGACTGCAGTTTTATCAAATATCTATATGGAATTTTAAGAGTGAGACACCTAAACATATACAGCAGTTTAGGAAGGAACGTCATCTTAAAGGATTGAATTCTCACCATCCAAGATAGCGACAACTTCTCATACCTGCCTAGATCCTGACCCATGTTTTTGAGTAGGTGATCGAGATTGGATCTGATGAGGGAATGGGTTCGTGTCAAACGGATACCTAGATAAGGGATACTGTCTTCGCACCACTGGAAAGGAAAGGCTGCCTCCAAAATCCTTCTGGACCTTGCGGGTACATTAAATGGTAGTACTAAGGACTTAGTGGCATTCAATTTGTAATAAGACACCTCAGAAAAGGTCGACAGGGTGGACATCACTGCTAGAAAGGAATATTCAAGGTTAGTACATGATATTATTACATCATCCGCATATAGACCCAATTTATGTTCATGCTCCCCTACCCTTATACCAGTTATGGTCGGGTTCACCCTAATCGCCTCCGCCAGAGGTTCCACTACCAGAGCAAAAACAATAGGGGACAGCAGGCACCCCTGGCGGGTGCCATTGGTTATAGAAAATTTTAATGAGCAAAAATCCGAGGCTAGAACTGAAGCATTTGGGTGAGAGTACAAGGCCAAAACAGATGACTTAATTCTTCCTTCAAAACCAAATTTCGTGAGCATTCTTTCCAGATATTCCCAGTGCACCCTATCAAAGGCCTTTTCGGCGTCGAGTGACAAGAATACACCAGGGACACCCGACTGCTCCATCACCCCAATTAAATCCAGCATCCGCCTGGTGCCATCTTTGGATTGCCTGCCCACCACAAAACCCACCTGATCTGGGGCTACCAAGGAGGGGATTATTTTATGGAGTCTGGTGGCTACCATTTTTGAGTAAATTTTTAAATCACAGTTGAGCAATGAAATTGGTCTAATATTCCCAGGGGTATCCGCCGTTTTCCCCGGTTTGGGTAGTGTAGTGATAACTGCTTCTAGGTTCTCTGAGGAAATAGTCCCGGTCGTTTGCCACAAATTAAAGGTCTTTAGTAAAAAAAAGGGGCTAGAATAGAGGCAAATTGCTGATAATATTCATAGGAAAGCCCATCCGGGCCTGGGGCTGAGTTTCGTTTAGAAGCTCTAATGGTGTCCATAATTTCCTGTATAGTAAAGGGAAGATTTAAAGATTCTAATTGCCGGTCTGAGACCCGAGGCAATTCCAGACCGTCCAAAAACTCCTGAATTTTTTCCGGTGTTGGCTGAGGGGTTTGCGGGTCATCCCTTAAATTGTACAGGGCAGCATAATACTTGGCAAAGGCGTCTGCTATCCCATTAGGGTGCCTTATAAGTGATCCGTCTGGGCCCTTCAAAAATTCAATTTTAGATTTAATTTCCCGTTTTTTTGTTTTTCTAGCTAGTAAGGTGCTGGCTCTATCCCCCATTGCATAAAACGTTGATTTACTCTTTTTAAGATTATGTTCATATCTATACAACAGGAGGGATCGCAGTTGAAACCTGCAAGTAAGAATTTCCCTGGACAGTGTAGACGATGGGGAGGTCTTGTTAATAGTTTCTAAGTGTTGAATATGGGCTATAATTTCTTTAATTTCTGCTTCTCTTTGCTTTTTCAAGAATGAAGCAGTTTTTAAAAACTGCCCTCTAATAACTGATTTGTGTGCAGCCCATAAGGTCTCGTCAGAGACCTCCCCATTGTCATTATGCCCAAAGTATTCCAACAGGCCTGCAACAACCTCCTCCTGAATGTTCTTTTGGATCAGTAAACTAGTATTAAGTCTCCACTGAGGCACCATAAATCCACTAGTAGAGTCCTGTACAACCAAAGTTATCGGAGCGTGATCCGACCATGTTATAAGACCCACTTCTGCACCCGTACACTTGTGAACAGTCTTACTATCCGTCAGGAAGAAGTCGATCCTGCTGTACGACCGATGCCTTGGGGAAAAGAAAGTATAGTCCCTTTCCGATGCATGAAGGTATCTCCATGTGTCATGTAGATGAAACTCCGCGACCAACTGTTTCAGTTCCTTTCCTGACTTAGCGGACCTCGCCGAGCAGTCCATAGATCGAAGAACTGGAGTGTTAAAATCCCCGCAGATTATCTCTGACCCCTGTGCGGTGCTCCTAAACATCTGGAAAAATTTCCGGGCAAAAGTTAGTTGAGATGAGTTTGGAGCATAAATCGATGCCAAGGTATACAAAAGCCCATTCAGGAGGCACTTTAGAATAATATCTCTCCCGTCTGCACCATAGGTTACATCAATCATTTCGAAACCCACAGAGTTTTTAATCAGGATAGCCACTCCTCCTTTTTTTTTTTTTAAAGTCATTTGCAAAGAACATATGTGGAAAACTTGGATGTAGTAGCCTTTTATTGTCATTAGTAAGAAGGTGAGTTTCTTGAATACATGCTATATCACATTTGGATGCTATAACTTCTCTCCACAGCATGGATCTTTTTGCAGGAGAATTGAGACCCTTCACATTGAGAGACAGAAACTTAATACTCATGGCGCATCCCAGAAAGGACGATGTTTCCAGGCAGGCCAACTGAGAGACATAGGGCAGGCAGAGGCAGGCAAGGAGGACCAGTTAGGGTGCAAAGGTGGAGGGAAAAAACAACAAAAAAAACAAACTTGAATACTTCAGCTTCATCCTTACCGGACAGCTGGGAAGTACTTGCTCGCTATAGGCGAGAACAACAGAGGGCTTAAGTGACATCACAGGTCACACGAGAGCTACACACGCCTGCGGCTGGCGAGACTCCCTCAAGCTGGTTCCCACTCCGGATTGATCTTTTTCTTCTGAGCATCCCCCTGATCCCGGCGTGAGTCTGAGTGCATTGTAAGGGGTAATCCCCAGGACTCAAGTATTTTGCTCAGTTGAGGAGGGGACTGGCATACATGTTTCAGAATCCCTGAAGATAATAAATTTCACCGGGAATCCCCATTTATAGTGTATGTCATGCTCCCTCAGGATTCTGGAGAACTGGGAAAATTCTCTTCTTTTTGCCAGAGTTGCAGCAGACAGGTCCAGGAACACCTTTAAATCATTAAATTCATCTGGGAGGATAGGGTTATCCCTCAGTATCTGGAGCACTGCTTCCTTTGTTTTATAAAAATGCAGTCGTCTCAGCGTGTCCCTGGGCAGAGTGGGGTCAATACCTTTAGGTTTAGGAATTCTATGAATTCTATCCACTATGAGATCTCTTTCTGTGTGTTCTGGGAGCAGTAGTTGGAGAAACTTGTGAAAGAAATCTGGCAGCTCTTTATCAGCTACTGTCACAGGAATGCCCCTAATTTTAAGATTGTTCCTTCTGGATCTATCTTGCAGATCCCCAAGCTTGTTTTTCAGTATTCCCACCTCCTCCTCTAACGCGGTGTTAGCATCAATCAGATCATTGTGTGACTGAGCAAGTTCGGCCATTTTAGACTCCACATGGTCTGTACGGTCCCCCAGTGATTTGATTTCCTCTTTAACTTCTTTAATCATGTTCTTAAGATCCCTGAAATCCTCCTGCAGTGATGACCTCAGAGAACTGAGCAGGGCATGCAGCCTTTCGTCTGTGAGAGGAGTGCCTGTGACACTGCTTCCCCCCTCTGTCTCTTCTTGGTGTAAGGGAGACACTGCAGCAGCAGACATCTTCTGAGGAGAGGGGGGTCCCCTATCCCTGGGATAAAAGTCAGTAAGCTTGGCCGGGGGGGCCAGATTTCCGGGGTCTACCCTTTGGCATACTGTGCAGGGGGATTACTCACTGTTTCAGAGGAGAGTTGTCAGCGATTTGAAGCAGCTTTGAGCCAGTTTGTACAGCCACAGCACAGAGCTTCACTCTTAAGCAGCCATTGCCTTCAGCATGCAGGCCACACCCCATGTCTCTGAATTTCTAAGCAATACATTTTGTATTTATTTTCTGAACATAAGAAATGGTCAAAATAATAAAAACAAGCATTGCTTTCAGACCTCAAATAATGCAAAGAAAAAAAGTTCATAATCATTTAGAAACAAGAATACTAATAATGTCTTAACTCAGGAAGTGTTCAGAAATCAATATTTTGTGGAATAACCATGATTTTTAATCACAGCTTTCATGCGTCTTGGCATGCTTTCCACCAGTCTTTCACACTGCTTTTGGGTGACCTTATGCCACTCCTGGTGCAAAAATGTAAGCATTTCTTCTTTGATGGCTTGTGAGTATCCATCTTCCTCTTGATTACATTCCAGAGGTTTTCAATGGGGTTCAGGTTTGGACATTGGGCTGGCCATGACAGAGTTTTGATGTGGTGGTCCTTCATCCCAACATTGATTGACCTAGCTGTGTGGCATGGCGCATTGTCCTGCTGTAAAAAACAGTCCTCAGAGTTAAGGAACATTGCCTGAGCAGAAGGAAGCAACTGTTTTTCCAGGATAACCTTGTATGCGGCTTGATTCATATGTCCTTCGCAAAGTTTAATCCTCCCAATTCCATCCTTGCTGAAGCATCCCCAGATCATCACCGATCCTCCACCAAATTTCACAGTGGGTTCAAGACACTGTGGCTTGTACGCCTTTCCAGGTCTCCATCTAACCATTAGATGACCAGGTGTTGGGCAAAGCTGAAAATTAGACTAATTAGAGAAGATTACCTTGCTCTAGAAATTAGTCAGTAATTGGGCAGATTAAACTTTGCGAGGGACATATGAATCAAGCCGTCACACTAACATGTGCATGGTAGTTAATTAAGCTACAACTCAGAGCTCCATACTCCGGTAATTGTTTTACACTGGCACAGCTTTCTACTAATTGTAGTACGGGCCATTCACCTCTTAAGGTGGCTTTACACACTGCAATATTGCAAACGACATTGCTGTAACGTCACCGGTTTTGTGACGTAATAGCGACCTCCCCAGCAACATTGCAGTGTGTGAAACACATCAGCGACCTGGCCCCTGCTGTGAGGTTGCTGATCACTACACATCTCTCAGGACCATTCTTTGGTCGTTTCCCGCTGTGCAGCATGATCGCTAGAAAGTCTCAGTGTGTAAAGGGGCCTTTACAGCGACTTCGTTAGCGACTTCCCTTTCAAAAAGCTGCTTTACAACGTCCCCAATGACTAGCTAGGTCGTTCTGCAGGTCCGGATTGCTGTTGCGTCGTTGGCCAGGTCTGCCTGTTTGACAGCTCACCAGCGACTCACCAGAGACTTTGTAGTGATCCCGGCCAGGTTGGGATCGCTGGTGGGATCGCTAGAAAGTCTCAGTGTGTAAAGGGGCCTTTACTGGGTATATATCAAGTTAGTTTTCTCCAACAGTTATTTATAAGCGGTAATACAGAGTAGTGTTTGATTGTAGATACCTTCCATACAATGAAATTGATAGATAGATAGATATATATATAGGGGCTATAAATTCATAGTAAATAGTGGATTCATCCACTCACATGTACATGGTGGTTAATTAATTTACAACTCAGAGTTCTATACTTTGGTAATTGGTTTACACTGACATGACAGCCTTCTATTGATTGTAATACTGGCCATTCACCTTTTACTGGCACCTTTTACGTTTTTTCCAACAGCAATTTATAAGCGGCAATACAGAGTAGTGTATGATAATGGTTACCTTGCATGCAATTAAACTGATAGATAACCCCTATATATACCTATTATCAATAGCTTCTTGTATTTATGTATACATATACATACATATACATATACAACAAATTATTTTACAGCTTGGATCACTGCAGCAATAGCCAGGGAATAACCTGAGTTTATCACAGGTATCACAACTACAACACTTTCCAAAAACAAGACACTGTCTTGTATTTTTTTTGCCCCCCAAAAAAGCACTAGGGCTTATTTTTGGAGGAGGTCTTATTCTTGGAGAAACACGGTTGGGGGTAAGTTTACCCCCCAAAAAAGCAGACACCCCCCCCACTTCCCAGGAGACTCATACTCACCAGACCAGGACGTCTGCGTGGTTCCCAGGTCCTCCTGTGATCTCCAGTCGGTGCTGCACACCGTACTCCTCTGCTGCTAGCTGACACGCTGACACACACAGCAGATCGCAGGCACACACAGCAGATCACACACACACACACACACACACACACACAGCAGATCACAGATATACACAGCAGATCGCAGGCACACACAGCAGATCGCAGGCACACACAGCAGATCACACACACAGCAGATCACACACACAGCAGATCACACACACATACACACACACACAGCAGATCACAGATATACACAGCAGATCGCAGGTACACACAGCCGATCGCAGGCACACACAGCTGATCGCAGGCACACACACACAGCAGATCGCAGATATACACAGCAGATCACACACAGCAGATCGCAGGCACACACAGCCATCACAGATGTACACATCCGATCGCAGGCACACACAGCCGATCACAGATATACACATCCGATCGCAGGCACACACAGCCGATCACAGATACACACATCCGATCACAGGCATACACAGCCGATCACAGATACACACATCCGATCACAGGCACACACAGCTGAACGCAGACACACAGCCGATCGCAGAAAAACACAGCCGATCACAGACACACACACAGCCGATTGCAGACACACAGCAGATCACACACACACACACACACACACATCACATCACATCCAGCACTTACGGCAGCAGGGAATGAAGCAAGTCACGTGTCCGGCCGCAGGTCCTGTTCATCGCGCTGCACTGCACTGCCTCTCAGGATTCTCCCGGCGAGAAGAGATCGGTGTCGCTGGATGAGGTGAGTGTGTATGCGATCCGATGTGTGTGCGATCCGATGTTTGTGTGTGTGTGTGATTTGATGTTTGCGTGTGATCCGATGTTTGTGTGTGCGATCTGATTATGTGTGCAATCTGACTGTGTGTGAGATCCGATGTTTGTGTGTGAGATCTGGTGTGTGTTTGAGATCTGATTGTGTGTGTGTGTGTGTGATCACTGCAGGTCCTGCCGCTCAGTGTCGGGTGAGTGTAATTGCCGGTTGCCACTGTCTATAATGAAGTGTCCTGCAGTATCTGTAACTTTTTTAGATGGACGGACATTTCATTATTGATCGGCGGCTAGGGCTTATTTTCGGGGGAGGGCTTATATTTAAGCCTTTCTCCGAAAATGCTGAAAATCCCTGCCAGGGCTTATTTTTGGGGGAGGTCTTATTTTTGGAAAAACACGGTAGCTGTAATGGTGTGAATTGTTCTTAACAAAGGATTCCTTGCTTATTTTATATTGTATGTCCATTTTAGATTATTAATAAAAGATATAGTTTTTATGAATCTTAGGAGTTTTGTGCATCATGTCCCCAAAGTTTTTTTTTGATTAGTATTACTTTAAAGAGAAAAATCAGAAAAATTGAAAATTTTGCAGTGGTCTCTTAATTTTTGCCACATCTGTATATGTTTGGTATCTATGAACTCGTACCAACCTGACGCATCATAATTACACATCAGTTTTACCATATAGTGAACACTGTGAATATAATAAACCCCAAAAAATTGTGCAACTGCACTTTTTTTGCAATTTCACCGCACTTCGAATTTTTTTCCCATTATCCAGTATATAGTAAAACTAATAATTTCATTCAAATGTACAACTTGTCCTGCAAATAAGCCCTCATATGGCAATATTGACAAAAAAATAAAGTTATGTCTCTCGGAAGAAGGGGATCAAAAAACAAAAACTAAAAACAGAAAATCACCACGGAGAGAGGGGATCCGCCCTACAAGGACAGGAAACCTACTGACTAAAAGGGCGGTACCTCTCCCACACATCAGTTGATTACAGAGCATGAGAGGAGCTACATATAGACATCATTAACTTAAAGGGAACCTGTCAGGTCAAAAAAGTGTTATAACCTACAAGCAGGAGCATGTGTGAGCAAGTAACCCCTTCCTACCCATCCCTGTGTTGTAATATTGTGTAATAGCAAAGCAATAAAATACGTTTTATTACTTACATATTCCCTATGAAAATGAGAAGGGTCTCTAGCCCCATGGGCATCGCATCGCCACGTGGGCGTTTGCATGCTTTCCATGGTATCACGCCCCACTGGGCGTGATACCATGGATTTACATGAGCGACGTCACGTCTGCTCCTTCAGAATCCCACGCGTGCGCACTTTCCATTTTCGCCGCCTTCTCATCCTGCTGTTTGCTTGTCGGCTTCAGACGTGCACTGCACATGCTCAGAAGACTCCTGCGGTTCTGGTCATGCGCAGTGCGCGTCTGAATCCAGCAAGTAAACCCCAGAATGAGAAGGCGGTGAGAATGGTAAGCGTGCACGTGCGGGATTCTGAAGGAGCAGACGTGGCGTCGCTCATCTAAATCCATGGTATCACACGCACAGGGACGTGATACCATGGAAAGAATGCAAATGCCCATGGGGCAATGCGACGCCCATGGGGCTAGAGACCCATAAAACATATTTTATTACTTTCATATTACCCAATATTACAACACAGGAATGGGTAGGAAGGGATTACTAGCTCATATATGCTCCTGCTGGTAGGTTATAACACTTTTTTTTACCTGACAGGTGACCTTTAAGCCTACACCGAACACCCAATTTAACTCTATATACACCGTGTCCATTAATATATTATGTGTGTGTCTCTGTCTGTCTATATATACTCTTTCTATTATATATTTTTTTATTTATAAAAAAACACCCCGCAACGTGAAGGAAGGGAATATACAGGTGCTGTTATAAGTTCTGAACAAACACATTACCTGTAAGTATTTAAGTATTTTTCCTCTCACCCATGACAGCACCACGGAGAGAATTACAGAGAACTGGGATTTTTTTTAGGGAGCGACCACAGCCTGTAGAACCCTTCTACAAAAGGGAGATAAGTAGAGGAAGACAAATCTAGCCAGTTGTATTTATAGAAGGTAGTGGGAGAAGACCACGTTTCCACCTTACTAATTTACTCAATGGAAACGTCGATCTTCTCTGCCCAGGAGGTTGCCGCTGCTCTTGTGGAGTGACGGTTCTTATGGATCGTCCTGTCTACAGCAGCATAGGTTAAACTAATGGCCTCTCTAATTCACCTACCCAGTGTAGATTAAGACACCCTACATCCCTTCCTCTGGCCCTGAAAGGTAACAAATAAAGGACCTATCTATTCTCCAAGACTCCATGACCTCTAGGTATTTCATCAGGCACCTCCGGACATCTAGACATCTAGCTTCTCCTCCTTCTAATTCTTGGGGCTTCTATAGAAGGATGGAAGAAACCCCTCCTGAGACCTATGGAACTTGGATGTTACCTTAGGGAGATACACCGCAACTGGTCTCAAGATGACCACATTGTTCAAAATCTGGGTAAATGGAGGATCCACCGACAGGGCTTGCATATCCTTTACCCTATGGGCGGATGTTAATGCTACTAAAAATATGGTTTTGAGTGAAAGCAGCTTCATTGATGCCGCCGCCACGGGTTCAAAGGGAGGATCGGTTAGGGTTGGCTGATAGTACCAGACTTAGATTCCACGAAGGCACCCTTGGCCTAGCTATAGGTGCTAACCTAGAGCGAGCTCTACAAAAACCGAGCTACCCAGCGGTTATGTGCCAGGTCGTAGTTATAAGAGCCCCTAGTTCTGACACCAGGACTTTTAGGGTATGTGAGCACGCTGCATTTTAGGATTCACAACAAAACTGCACCCTCTGGCAGACTTTGACAACTGTAAACACTGCGTTTGACAAAAAAAATGCGGTAAAAAAAGTAAGCATTTTTACCACGTTTTTGTTAATGCGTTTATTTAAAAGAGAAAAAAATATGATAGGATAGGATATTTGATAGATAGCTAGAACAGATGGATAGATAGAAAATTAGATAAATGGATAGGTAGAGGGGGGGTGTGACTTGACATGGCCGAGTGAGGACGTGCACCATTCCAGCTCCACAGCACTTCCAGCACAATCCACCGGCATCAGACTATTAGGATGGGCAAGACTGGCATCAAGAGATCCAGGGCACGCTCCTCTACCCGCCCGGGGCCACAGAGGAGCGACAACATCATTCCCTATCTGTCAGGAGCGAGGAGCCTGTCAGCCGAGGCTCCCATGCGGCCTGCTCAGGAGTCAGAGCCGGGGGACGCGGCTAATAACCACGCGGTGGAGGAGACAGGAACCTGCCACCATCTGGAGCCAGCCGAGGCCACCGAGGAGAGGGGTGAGTGCCGGGATGCCCCGGGAGAAACCCTGATCCCAGACCCTGGGGGACGCCATGCGGGGGAACCGCCATCACAAGATGGCCGACGGAGCCAGCAGAAGGCCGCACTGCCAGAGGGATCCCAACAGGGAGAAGCACCGGGGGAGACCCACGCAAAGTGCTGCTTACCCAGGCAGCTCCCATGTGTGACCATATCTCCGCTGGGTCACAGTGTGGAGGAAGCATTGGAGGGCTAAGTGAGGCCTATATAAATGCACAAGAGGGTACACAAGCTGAAGTCTCCCCTCCCCCCAGCCCACAGAGGACACAGAGGCACCAGCGTGGGCACTACCGAGGGTGATCCCCACCTCCGGCAACTCACCTCAGTGGTCGTCGGGCTCTTCCTGGGCAGGCAGCCCCCCCAGGGCCCACATATGCTACCTGAAACGCTGCACTATCTTGCTTCGCTGGGCCCTAACCCACACCAGCCTGCGCTTGTATCCTTGAGGGAGGGACCACACATGTCCAGTGCACCACAATGGACTTTCTATACAAATCCGTGTGGCCCTCACCAGATGGGACCCCCCCTGGCCCCTCCAATGGCCCCAGTTGGAGATGATAGGCCGGCCTCTTTGGCGGATCTCCGCACGCTTCTTCAGGCGATACCTACTAAAAATGATATAATGGCCTTGGCGAACCAGGTGGTGGCGGAGTGCAAGCAGGAATTCGCACAATTCCGATCAGACCTTTCGTCTCTCGCCTCCAGAGTGGATGATTTCTCTTCAGCCCAAGATTCTAATACTGCTTCCATACAAGTGCTGCAAACCAAATTACAAGACCAATCCAAGCAATTGTTTTCTTTACAACAAAATATTGATGACCTAGAAAATCGAAACAGAAGAAATAATCTCCATGTAAGGGGCTTGCCCGAATCCATCGCTCCAGCGGATATTCCCTCAGTTTTGATCTCCATTTTCAACAACCTTCTCAAGCGTCCACCGGGAACCAGAATCGAGCTTGATAGAGCGCACAGGGCGCTCTGTCCCATAGATCCAGAGGACCCCAGACCAAGGGACATTGTGTGCCGCGTCCACGTCTATGGACTTAAAGAAGCCATCCTGCAGGCGGCCAGAAAGAAATCCAGCCTTACCCATAATGGGAAGCCGATAAGGATCTTACTGGACTTATCCAGCCATACCCTGGCCTAAAGAGCGGCCCTTAAACCTCTGCTGGACTCCCTGAAACAGAGGGGGATCCAGTTCCGGTGGGGCTTTCCCTTTTCCTTGTCGGTCCGCAGAGGTTCTATAAATCATGTCCTACGTTCCCAGGAGGACTTGCCAGCATTTTTGTCCGGACTGGACCTGCCAACTATGGCTCTCCCCCTCTGGCCCGGCACTCTGCTTTGCCTGGCACCTGGGGAGGAGCTATGGGCCACCCAAGAATCCAACAGCCCGTGTGCAGCTGACGGGCCTGCCGCAGAGGGTGGCCCGGCCTGGAGAGGGGAGGCACCCGTGCCCGGGTCCCCAGAGGTCACGAGACCAGACCTGAGCGGACTACTCGTGTTCAACAGAAGGGTGACTGGTGTCTTGGGTTCCTCCTAGTGAGCCCAACCGCCCTACATGTGGGAGGATGATTATAGGGAGGGGGACGACCTGAGACCCCCTATGCGGCCCTTGATCGATTAAGGTTCCCTCTCTTAGGTTATTTGCCCAGAAGTTCAAGTATTAATTGCCTACTCGGATGCCGGTGTTTCATATAGGATCATCCGTTTATTAGTGCTTACTGTTTTTTTCCTTTACAGGAGCTGTTGTCATGCTATGCCTTGCCATTTTCTCCCCCACATAGGTCGGGAACCTCTGCCCTGCCGGTTTGTGTTGGGCATGCTCCCATGGTGCGCAATTGAGCGCCTTGAGTTAAGCGCAGAGACTGTCCCTCTGCTTGTTTGTGTGTTTTCTGTTTTCTCATCTCTTGCTTCTTTTCTGCCTTCTCTTTCCTCTGCTCGCTCTAGCCACGGCCACCCTCCGCTGAGGTTGCGACCCGGTTTATATACGAGTGCAGAACCCCGATTACGTCACAAATGGCAAATTTGACCATCGCCTCTTTCAACGTGAAAGGTTTCTACAAGCCGGAGAAAAGGGCACAGATTCTGTACCACCTCCACAAACGTAAGATACACATAGCTTGTTTTCAGGAGACCCACTTTAAGACCAACCATTCCCCTAAGATTAAAAACAAATATCACCCTACTTGGTTTTTCGCCAATAATCCAGAGTTACGTTCAAAGGGGGTGGCAATTGCAGTGCATAGATCGCTACCCCATCAAATCCTGGACCTCAAAATAGATGAGGGTGCCCACTACATTATCCTGTCATTGTCCCTGGGTGACCATATTTTTACGGTTATTAATGCATACGCCCCTAACCAAAATCAGGACCTGTTTGTCACCGGCCTGGTAGATACCGCCCTCCCTTTGGTGAGAGGTACGGTACTTTTGTGTGGGGATTTGAATGTGACACTGGACCTGGCGCTAGATAATTCTAAGGGTAAATCCAGTCTCTCCTATACATTTATCAAGCGGATTAAGAGGTCATTACTACATCTACAATTGTTCGATGCGTGGCGAATACAACACCCCTCAGAGAGGGACTACAGTTTTTATTCGCACCCGCAGGATTCTTACAGCCGCCTGGACTACATCTTGGTTCAGCATGTTGCGCTGTCCTGGTTCTCATTCACGGGGATCGAAAACATCCTGTGGTCAGATCATGCCCCGGTGTTTTGCTCCATACGTGTCCCCTCCTTGTCGAGGACGATGGGGTCGTGGCGGCTGAACGAATCCTTGCTCCTGGACGAGCCCTGTGCCTCAGATATACGTGCTTCTATTTCCAATTTTAGGGTGTATCACATGTCGGACACCACGGCACCCTCTCTCAAGTTGGAGACCCTTAAGTGCGTCCTACGGGGAGTATTAATTAAACATGGTGCGAGGATTAAAAGACTGAGAGCCCAGGCTATAAAAGAAGCCCTACAGAAGGTCATAAACTTAGAACTCCTTCACAAGCGGGCACTGAGTGCTCCCACTTTGAGGGCGCTTCTGGGGGCGCGACTGGAGGTTAAGAAATTGATGGACTCAGCATACAGCCATATTATCCAACTAAGTAAAAGTCGATTTTATGAATTCGGGGACAAACCAGGTAGAGTGTTAGCCAATGCGATACGGGCCAATAAAATCGACATCTCTTATATCCTGTGTTAAAAATTCCCTGGATAAGTTGGTGCATACTACACCCGATATTGCTGGTGCCTTCCACAACTATTATTCTAAGCTCTATAACCTGACCCCACCTCCAGTGGCCCCCGGTGAGGAAAGACACTCCCCCCCTCCCCGTTTAAAAAACTGGCTAGAACCATAATTGATGATTTAGAGGCCCCGTTTGGATTGGAGGAACTTCTGCAAGTCATCCGGGACACACCTGCAAATAAGAGCCCAGGCCCAGATGGCCTGACAGCCAAATTTTATAAAGCCTTTCCGGAACTTCTCGCCCCCCTAATGCTGGAATCCTTTAACTCTATTTCGGAGGTTGTATCCTTTCCGGCTGATTCCACCTTAGGGATGACCGTAATGTGTGCTAAGACAGGGAAGGATCTGAACACATGTGGGAACTACAGGCCGATTTCCCTACTCAATGTGGACCTCAAATTGTATGCCAAACTTATTGCTAACAGATTGAATCCCCTCCTGCCGGACTTGATGCACCCGGACCAGGTGAGCTTTGTCCCTGGAAGAGAAGCCAGGGACAACACCCTGAAAACCCTGGACATCATCCATTATGCTCATATTAAGAAAATGCCACTCATGATACTGTCACTGGACGCCGAAAAGGCTTTCGACAGAATATCATGGGAGACTCTCTCGCAAACCTTGCACCACTTGGAGTTGGGCCCCAACATCACTTCTAGAATATTGGCACTCTATCATTCCCCGTCAGCACGTATAAAAATTAATGGTACTCTGTCCGCCCCCTTTACTATACGCAATGGGACTCAACAGGGATGCCCCCTGTCGCCCTTATTATACATTCTGGTGATGGAGCATATGATGGCGACTCTTCGGACCAGCCCGGACATTCGGGGAATTAAAATAGTGAATAGTGAATACAAATATTCGGCATTCACGGATGATCTTCTGATTTCTCTCTCCAACCCTTTGGTTGGACTCCCGGTGTTGATGTCCAAGCTGGAGCGATTTGGGAAGTGGTCCGGTTTCAAAATTAATCTTGACAAATCAGAGGCTCTGAATGTGACCCTACCCCAGAGTCCGGTTTCTTCGCTGCGGTCCGGTTTTCCCTTCAGATGGCCCTGTGGCGACAGTATAGGTTACCTGGGTATTACTATTCCGTCTGACCTCTCCAGGCTGTTCTCCCTTAATTTTCAACAATTTGCTATTAGGCTGGAGAAGGATCTTCCGGTGTGGCATCGGGGGGGTCTTGTCTTGGTTTGGCAGGGTTGGTGCACTTAAGATGACTGTACTTCCTAGACTACTATATCTCCTGCAGACGGTGCCCGTTCATGTCCCTGCGTCTTTCTGGTGCAAAGTTCAGCAATTATTCATCCAATTTATATGGTCCAAGGGCCGTCCTAGAAGGGACGGGGAGCGGTTCTGTCCCGCCTGAAGGACGCGGGTGGCCTGGGGCTACCGGACTGTAGGAGGTACCATCTAGCGGCAGCCGATGCAAGGGTTCTTGACCTGTTGTATGGCAGAGGTTCCAAGTTATGGGTAAACATTGCTCACGATGCATGCACCTTGTCAGTACCAACCCTGCCTTGGACCTGGCCCTTTTTGAACAAGAACAAACTCATGGTGGTTTATAGTGTGAGGCAGACCTTGCGAACCCTGCATGCTCCCGGGGGGAAAAATACTCTGATCCAGCCACTAGGCCCGTTGATGCCAATAACCAATAACCCGAAGTTCCCCCCTGGTGCGTCTAATGCCCTGTTCCTGGGCGGTACCAGACAGGCCCCGCTGCGCGTGCTTCACGTGGCACCCCATGGGACGGTTCTCCCACTCACTCTGGTCTTGGGGGACCGCCCGCTGAGGCCACGCTATCATTTTGAATATGCACAGCTTCAGCACTTCCTTTCTTCTGCTAGTCAGTCACACGAGCCCACACAACCTATGTCACCCTTTGAAAATCTATGTACCTCGGGTCCCAGCCCCAAACACGCTATTTCAGGCATTTATAAGTTACTGACCATCAATGATTCGGTCCACCTTCCTCCCTTTTGCAGAGCTTGGGAGAGAGTTTGGACAGGAGTTCTCTAGAGAACAATGGGACCGCTGCTTCCATCTATCCCATAAGTCAGCAACTGCCACCAGGTCCCAGGAGACAAGTTATAAAGTTGTCTCAAGGTGGTATAGGGTCCCCTCCTTGCTCCACAGGTGGTGCCCGGGGGTCCCATATGTGTGTTGGTGTTGCGGACAGCAGGAGGGTACCATGACCCATATATGGTGGTCATGTACGGTCCTGGCTGCCTTTTGGGACAGTGTCTTGAGAGCGACTCAGGAGTTCTCGGGGGTGGCGGTGCCCAGACGACCCGAGGCCGTTCTCCTATATATGTTCTCGCTGCCAAAAAAAATATATAAACAATCGCTACTCAGGCATCTCCTTCAGGCGTCCAAGACTGTTATACCTCACCACTGGAAGACCACCGAGTTGCCTTCTGTGGAGGAATGGATAAGTGAGGTGGACATAATCTACTGGATGGAAAGAATTCTGAGCCAATCTCGTAATGAGGTAGAGACCACCATTACAAAGTGGTCCCATTGGGAATCTTTCCTGACTAGTCCTGGTTTCTGTAACGCGAGATAGAATGTGATACGCACGCGTGCGAACGAAGTGAGACCTTCCAGAGTGCTATTTAATTATGGGTCTTGGTCCGGACGGGCGGGGGTGTTCGTGGCATACCTCTCTTCTTTTCTATTTCTCTCCCCTCCTTCTTCACTCTTTCATTCTCTCCTCTGTTTCTTTTTTAAGTGTGATTCCTGCCTCTGATGCAGTGGAATATAGATTGTTGTTATTGTATGCACCATGATGCTATTCTCTCTACTTTGCATATTAATGATCAATGATTGGAATTGCTTATGTTATGAAAATCAATAAAAATGTTAAATTTAAAAAAAGGATAGGTAGATAAAAAGAACATATAGAATTGATAGAAAGAGCATATAGAATAGATAATAAGAAAGAACAGATAGGGATAACTAGCTTGGTCAGCTGTTTTTTTTTTTTTTATTCTATCTTTTTCTGCGGGGGGGGGGGGGGGGGGTAACCTGTGACCGCAAATCTGACCACGACTGAAATGGGCCGCAGATGATGTCACCGCTAATGGCACGGCTCACTTCAGTCGCGCCTGACCCTCACAGCGGTTAAACCTTGACATCACTGCCGCGACACACGCCGTTCTGCGGGGCTGACAGCTGTGATGTCAGGGGTTCACCTGAGTTCATTCTGAAAACGCAGCTCTGTCTGCATTCACAGCTGGCAGTCATGTTCTATGACGCTCGCTGAGACAGGACAGAGATGTAGCAGAGCTGAATCTTTCGTGGGACTTCGTGTGGATTACTTCAGACCTGTAGGGGTGTTTGGGGGTTAATAAAGTGGTGAAAGAGGGTGCTTTTCATTTTATTTCAAATAAAGGATTTTTTTGTCTGTTTGTGGTTATTTACTTTCAATTACGGATTAGTAATTTGCGGTGTCTCATAGATGCCTAAATTCAGGTGAAATCTGGCTCACTGAACTAATGTTGGTGCCTCCAAGAAAAATTCTAAATATTTTGAAAATTGAGCTCGAACACACAAAGACAAGGAAAAAAGGAATGTATCTTTTTATCTGCTGTTTTATTTCATAGATGCCTGACATCACTAACCTAGGGCTTAGTGGCAGCTATGGGCTGCATTAACCCCTTATTATCCCGATTACCACCGCACCAGGGTAATCGGGATGAGCCAGGTAAAGTCCCGGCATTGTTGCATCTAATGGAAGCAGCAATTCCAGGCGGCTGCTGGCTGATATTTTTAGGCTGGGGTGCTCCCAATAACGTGGGTCTGCCCAGCCTGAGAATACCAGCTCTGACCTGTGAGGCTTTATTTTTGCTGGTATCAAAATTAGGGGGACTGCATGCAGTTTTTTTTTTAATCATTTATTTTAATGTATGATATAGACCCGCCCACTGGCGGCTGTGATTGGTTGCAGTCAGACAGCTGTCCCTCAGCATGGGGGCACATCTGACGGCAAGCAATCACAGACTGGGGAAGCAGTGAATATGTATGAGCCTAATGAGCGGGTGCAGTGAATATATAATAAGGCTAATCAGCGGGTCAAAAAGAAGAATGAGAGGCATCAGGAGCAGAGTGACAGCTGTGCCGGTGATCGGTGAGTAAGAAGAGAGAGACAGATTTTCACTCCTGTAATTTTTTTTTATGCTGGAACAAAGTGGGTGACCAGCGTTTTTTATGACAATTACGCAGGTACATCGCATATAAAATGTAACCCATGTTGTTACCATGCGTTTTGCCATCCATTTTTCATCCCCTCATTGAGTTCTATGGGTGATAATATGTGACGAAAATGCAAAAAGAATGAACATGCTCCTTTTTTTTTTGTCAAAGATTCTGATAAATATTTGACAAATAAAACGCTGACAAAAAAAACAAAAACCTGTAACGTGCGCATGGAAATTCTGATTTCTCAGACTTTGCTGGAGAATGCAAAAGCATGCAGTTTGTCATGGACACAGGGCAGATTAAAAGGTGACAAAAACACGAAAAAAAACCACAACGTGCGCATATAGCCTTAAAGTGCCAGTAGAGAGACCTAAGTCCACCCCCTTCTGCAGGAACTCTAGGATAGAGCCAATGTGAACCTCATCACCCAGCTTGACCCCCGAAGTAGAAAAGAATCTATTCCAAGTTTTAGCGTAAATATTAGTAGTTGTCGGCTTTCTACACTGGAGTAATGTTGTGACCATGTTAGGGGACAATCCTTTCCTTTCTAGCAATGATCTCTCCAATTTCATGCCATTAGATGTAGGTTGGAAACTTAAACTTGATGTTTGACCGGACCCTAGGTGAGAAAATCTGGGCTGGAATGAGGATCACTGGAGGAAAGGAGTATGCCAGACTGGAATGCCATCTAACCAGGAAGGAGTCTACAACATAGGGATGCCCTTTGGGGTTTAGAGAACAGATTTTTTTTTACTTTCCGATTCTACCTGTTTACGAACAGTTAACAACCTCATGTCCTATCTAGTAAAACTCAGCACTCAAAATAACATTTTGCACACACCCATGGATGTCATTGGACACCCACATGTACGAGTGACACGAAAAACAGTAAAAAAGACACCTTTATTAATATTATTAAAACAATTTAAAACAGACAAAAGGTACCGTAAACAGAGAGGGACACAGTCAGGAAAAAATTCCACCAAATATTACTGGTTTCTCAGGTGACCAGAAAGTATACACCTGCACCAATACACCTGTATGAACTGAGTATTAAAAAAAATTACAATATTCCTGGGCTGCACATTGCTAGAACACTGCTCAATTAACATGCAAATGGAATTCCATCAAACTGCATGATGTGCAAAAAAATGTTATTCAAAAGCAATGTGCAAGATACAAGAAACAATAAATGATTATTCTACCTGCCTATAGCCATTTTGACCCCTCACCCATCCATATCCATGCACTGTCTGCACATGGCCTACATGCACTTCATGCCAATATCAGTTACACCCAAAAATGGGGCAACCCTCCAAATTGGAATAGTGACATTCACAGAAATAAATAAAGTGAACGCCGATGAAGCTTAATAGAACATGATGCATGCAGGCCCAGGCAACAAAAATGGACTCCGGCGGTGAGAAGGGAAAATGGCAATGCAGGCAAACTCAGACAGGTGAGATAATAAATAGCAGGTACATTAAGAATAAAGATAGCAAATTACATCACCTGAAAATATCCTGCCGTGGCCCTCACACTCCGACACGTGTTTCGCCGTTGCTTTCTCAAGGAGCGTGCCAGAGGTGAGGGGCAGGCTGGTAAAAAAGGCTAAAGCGACCAATGGGAATGGGCCTTTCGACTCATGTGATTAGTTAAACGTGAGTGAACCCACCTGGGAACGTAGCGCATGACCGCTGTAACTACCATCGCTGATGAAAAGCACTTCCTGTATACCGCGATCACGTGCCCGTGACGTCACGGCCCATGTGATAATGGAGCCATGGAGACCACGGAACGCTTTCAGACGCGGTATTGGAAGCGAGCGAGCAGTTCAGCAGGCATGCGCACTAGGTGGGCTCACACACATAGAAATAAATCGGAAAAGTTTTCAATTCACATGGGCTTTAAACACTCCACCTTCCTGTCATACGAAGTACATGTTATACTATTATAAATGGCACACAATCATGGCGAAAGATAAGAAAGAACACTATTATCCAAAATAACATTCTAAAATCCAATTTTAACAAGATATAGACATTACAACAATGCCCAACCAGCCTCATTATATCATAGTAGTACTGTATCCATGGTAACCCACGGAAAACGACACCGCCGCTTGTTAATATATACATGACTGTATGAATGTATACACAGTGTTCAAACATCTTGACCATGTTATAACATATCACTTCTTGGTGCACAATTATGGTCCATTAGGACCTAAAAGCTCAAATAAATAATTGTAGTCCCAATGCAGGATCCTCTTCATTTTCATTTCTTCAAATCGATGCCATAGCCCATTAAACTCCAAAGCGCTGATGTAGACACAAATATTCCAAGAATGGACAGCCAAACAAAGGTAACCTAGTGAACTGAAAAGACAAGCAATTAAAATAACATAAAACACCCACCACAAACACCTAACTAAAACCAGGTATAGCCATTGATCCGCATCAAAGATCACAATAACATAACCAAAAAGGGGACCTAAAATGCACTAAAAGCCACCTCAAAACATCCTACAGGAAAGCTGAGAATCCCATGTTTTCGTTCAAACCATTGGGGGCCAGGGTTCCCAATCTATAAATCCACTTGCTTTCGATCTGGGCAAGTAGCCTGCCCAAGTCCCCCCCTCTTGTTCCCATTGAGACCATATCTATACCCTTAACTTTCAACATAGTGGGATTGCAGGAATGAAAGTTCTTGAAATGTCTCGGGATAGTTTTCAACAGACTTACATCATCAATACCTTTAGCCTTCTCTATATCAAGACAGTGCTCGCGAACCCTAACCTTTAGCTCCCTCGTGGTCAAACCAATGTATACCTTTTTGCAAGGACATTCAGCCCTGTAGATGACCCCCTTAGATGAACACGTGATTCTTTGTCTGATCTCAAACTCACGGGATCCATCAAAGTTATGAAATCTTTTTGCCTTCACAAGGTTGGCACAAGCCTTGCATAGGCCACAAGGGAAGAAACCAAGCAGCGGTTGGCCCGGCGTGCCAACCCAAGATGGTTCATAGTGACTGTGGACCAACATGTCTCTCAGATTCTTGGCACGCTTAGCCACCAAAGATGGTCGTGAGGGGAGGATTGATTTCAAAATAGGATCTGTCATAAGGATGTTCCAGTGTTTATAAACAATCCCTCTCAACTCATCCCATCTGCTGTTATAAGTTGTAATAAGACGCACAGTTGGTTCATTCGTATTGCTATCCTTTACAACATTAGAAAAGAGAAGGGAATTTCTGGTCGATTTTGTTGCCCTTTTAAACCCACGTCTAATAACTCTCCGACTGTAACCTCTATTCTCAAATCTATGTGCCAGCTCCTCCGAATGAGTCAAAAAACTGGCATCATCCGAACAGATCCTCCTTATTCTGAGGAACTGGCTACTAGGAATCCCCTGAATGGTACTTTTGGGGTGAGCAGAGGATGCTAACAGCAACGAGTTGGTAGCAGTGGGCTTGCGATACACTTGTGTGGATAACAGGCCGTTAGATGATGTAACAATCCTTAGATCCAAAAAGTTGATGGAGCGCCCATATTCAAAGGTAAGTTTAATGTTCAAATCGTTCTGATTCAAACATTGCATAAATTCCTGGAGACCACTGAGATGCCCCTCCCAGATGAACAAAACATCGTCTTGTCTTTTCAGTTCACTAGGTTACCTTTGTTTGGCTGTCCATTCTTGGAATATTTGTGTCTACATCAGCGCTTTGGAGTTTAATGGGCTATGGCATCGATTTGAAGAAATGAAAATGAAGAGGATCCTGCATTGGGACTACAATTATTTATTTGAGCTTTTAGGTCCTAATGGACCATAATTGTGCACCAAGAAGTGATATGTTATAACATGGTCAAGATGTTTGAACACTGTGTATACATTCATACAGTCATGTATATATTAACAAGCGGCGGTGTCGTTTTCCGTGGGTTACCATGGATACAGTACTACTATGATATAATGAGGCTGGTTGGGCATTGTTGTAATGTCTATATCTTGTTAAAATTGGATTTTAGAATGTTATTTTGGATAATAGTGTTCTTTCTTATCTTTCGCCATGATTGTGTGCCATTTATAATAGTATAACATGTACTTCGTATGACAGGAAGGTGGAGTGTTTAAAGCCCATGTGAATTGAAAACTTTTCCGATTTATTTCTATGTGTGTGAGCCCACCTAGTGCGCATGCCTGCTGAACTGCTCGCTCGCTTCCAATACCGCGTCTGAAAGCGTTCCGTGGTCTCCATGGCTCCATTATCACATGGGCCGTGACGTCACGGGCACGTGATCGCGGTATACAGGAAGTGCTTTTCATCAGCGATGGTAGTTACGGCGGTCATGCGCTACGTTCCCAGGTGGGTTCACTCACGTTTAACTAATCACATGAGTCGAAAGGCCCATTCCCATTGGTCGCTTTAGCCTTTTTTACCAGCCTGCCCCTCACCTCTGGCACGCTCCTTGAGAAAGCAACGGCGAAACACGTGTCGGAGTGTGAGGGCCACGGCAGGATATTTTCAGGTGATGTAATTTGCTATCTTTATTCTTAATGTACCTGCTATTTATTATCTCACCTGTCTGAGTTTGCCTGCATTGCCATTTTCCCTTCTCACCGCCGGAGTCCATTTTTGTTGCCTGGGCCTGCATGCATCATGTTCTATTAAGCTTCATCGGCGTTCACTTTATTTATTTCTATGAATGTCACTATTCCAATTTGGAGGGTTGCCCCATTTTTGGGTGTAACTGATATTGGCATGAAGTGCATGTAGGCCATGTGCAGACAGTGCATGGATATGGATGGGTGAGGGGTCAAAATGGCTATAGGCAGGTAGAATAATCATTTATTGTTTCTTGTATCTTGCACATTGCTTTTGAATAACTTTTTTTGCACATCATGCAGTTTGATGGAATTCCATTTGCATGTTAATTGAGCAGTGTTCTAGCAATGTGCAGCCCAGGAATATTGTAATTTTTTTAATACTCAGTTCATACAGGTGTATTGGTGCAGGTGTATACTTTCTGGTCACCTGAGAAACCAGTAATATTTGGTGGAATTTTTTCCTGTGTCCCTCTCTGTTTACGGTACCTTTTGTCTGTTTTAAATTGTTTTAATAATATTAATAAAGGTGTCTTTTTTACTGTTTTTCGTGTCACTCGTACATGTGGGTGTCCAATGACATCCATGGGTGTGTGCAAACTGTTTACGAACAGGTCTATACCCAGTTGACCCCATAAGTCTACTGTCTGAGTGAACATGGACTGCTTCAGAGCCCATTTACCCCTGTTTTAGCCAGTTGCGTCTCAAGAAGACAGATTCATAGTTTTCTTCTCCCTTTATGTGTAAAGCAGTCAGTTACTGTAGGTGTTCCTCTGTCAATTGAAATATACGATTGGTTGTTTCTAACAAGGTCCTTTTGGTAGTTGATATACAGTGGGGAAAAAAAGTATTTAGTCAGCCACCAATTGTGCAAGTTCTCCCACTTAAAAAGATGAGAAAGGCCTGTAATTGACATCCAGAAAATCAAGTTGTCTGATTTAGCTACATTTTTTTTGCAAGTTATTGTGGAAAATAAGTATTTAGTTATCTAAAAACATGCAAGGTTTCTGGCTCTCACAGACCTGTAACGTTTTCTTTAAGAGGCTCCTCTGTCCTTCACTCATTACCTGTAGTAAATGGCACCTATTTGAACTTGTTATCAGTGTAAAAGCCACCTGTCCACAACCTCAGTCACACTCCAAACTCCACTATGGTGAAGACCAAAGAGCTTTCGAAGGAAACAAGAAACAAAATTGTAGCCCTGCACCAGGCTTGGAAGACTGAATCTGCAATAAGCAAGCAGCTTGGTGTGATGAGATCAACTGTGGGCGCAATAATAAGAAAATGGAAGACATACAAAACCACTGATAATCTCCCTTAATCTGGGACTTCACACACAAAATCCTACCCCGTGGGGCTACAATTATCACAAACACGGTGAGAAAAAAGCCTAGAACCACACGGGGGTCCTAGTGAATGACCTGCATAGAGCTGGGACCACTGTAACAAAGGCTACCATCGGTAACACACTACGCCGCCAAGGACTCAGATCTTTCAGTGCCAGACCTGTTCCCCTGCTTACGCCAGTACATATTCGGGCCCGTCTGAAGTTTGCTAGAGAGCATTTGGATTATCCAGAAGAGTATTGGGAGAATGTCATATGGTCTGATGAAACCAAATTAGAACTGTTTGGTAGAAACACAACTCGTCGTGTTTGGAGGAGACAGAATGCTGAGTTGCATCTAAAGAACACCATACCCACTGTGAAGCACGGAGGTTGCAATATCATGTTTTGGGGTTTGTTTCTCTGCAAAGGGACCAGGACGATTGATCCGTATACATGAAAGAATGAATGGGGCCATGTATCATGAGATTTTGAATGCAAACCTTCCATCAGCAAGGGCATTGAAGATGAAACGTGGCTGGGTCTTTCAGCATGATAATGATCCCAAGCAAACCACCAGGGCAACGAAGAAGTGGCTTCGTAAGAAGCATATGAAGGTCCTGGAGTGGCCTAGCCAGTCTCTAAATCTCAACTCAATTGAAAACCTTTGGAGAGAGTTCAAAGTCCGTGTTGCCCAGCGACAGGCAGAAAACATCCCTGCTCTAGACGATATCTGCATGGAGGAATGGGTCAACATACCACCAACAGTGTGTGCCAACCTTATGAAGACTTACAGAAAATGTTTGACCTCCGTCATTGCGAACAAAGGATATATAACAAAATATTGAGATGAACTTTTGATATTGACCAAATACTTATTTTCCATCATAATTTGCAAAAAAAAGTCTTGCCAAATCAGACAAGATGATTTTCTGGATTTGTTTTCTCAATTTGTCTCTCATAGCTGTGGTCTACCCAAGATGTGATTTACAGGCCTCTCTCATCTTTTAAGTGGGAGAATTTGCACAATAGATGGCTAACTAAATACTTTTTTCCCCCACTGTAAGCTACGGTCACTGAATTGTCCGAAATAAAACAGGTGCGCGACTAAAAAGATATTTGATTATTTTAATTTAATTTTCAAGTGTTTTTGGTGTCCTGGAAATTAAAGAGATATTGAAAAAAATCCTGGATGTCAGGATTTGCCACAAACGGCAAAATTCTCTTCGAATTTAGTATATTTTTTCTCATTTTTTTGGTACTTTTTGATCTTAGGGTTTTTAACCAAATTTGAGGGTCAAAATTACTATTAATTTACATCAGTGCATTCAAGATATATAATGCCAAAAAAATATAACTTTCAAAGAGAAGAACTTTCAGAGTGATCTAATGAAACCAGCATCAACATGTTGCAAGCTGAACGCGTGGGCTTGGACATGCCCAGACTTGTTTTTTCTTGGTTCTTACCTGTTCACACTTTGTCATCTCAGTTCGTGTTAATTTTGGGAAACACAGTTAAAGCTATCATTATGGCTTTGGACTAAAGTTTGGAGATCAAGATAAAGCTTTGGTGCCTCAAAGTGTGCAAAAGGGTGTGTTGAGGACCTTCGAAATTGGTTCAAGGGTAAGAAAAAGCTATACGCTAGGAATTCCTATGGTATGGCGAGAAACAAAAGAATAGGGACGATTGTTACTTTTGTTCATGCGATGTGAAAGGGTAGATTTCAAAATGGAAGTATTCAATTTCATACCCCAATCTTCACTCAGCAATTCGTCCCATCCCCCATGGTACGAAGGGCCCTGCTACCTTGTAAGAGATAACTAGTTCCGCCCGAGGTGGAGTTATACTTGAACCAGATGATGAATCAAGTTCTTACTTTGAAGATGATACAAGACCAAAATTGTTTTCCCAGGAGGAGATGAATGATTTGGGTAAGACTTGAATCTTTGCAAAATGCTGCTGAGTTATTTGGATCAAGGCACAAGAGCAGGAATTTATTGTTGCTAGGAGTGTCTTTTTCATGGTTCAGACATCGTGAAAAGGAGTTCATTCCTTACTTTGCCCAGGAAGGCAAGTTGGTTTATTGAATCAATGTCAAAGGCTTGATGGGTCAATTCAAAATCCAATATGACTCAGAACAATGGAGTCTTTTGACAGATTTTTCAAAAAGAAGTCTCAAAGCAGTTTTATTCCACAATGGTGGTTTAAATGCTTTCATCCCTGTAGGTCATTCCATATACCTCAAGAAAACCTACGAGAACTTATAATTGGTTCTTTGTAAATCCAAATACGAAAACCACGGTTGCCAAGTGTGCAGAGATTTGAAAGTCTTGTACATGCTGCTCCGGTAACAAGCTGGGTATACCAAATACGTTTGTTTTCTGTGTCTATGGGACAGTCGAGACCGACAAAATCACTGGACCAAGAAGAGTTGGCAGCCGAGGGTGCTCACAGTTGGTGAAAAAATATGTCCTCCGAGAAACTTTGGTACATCCCCATAAAGTTGTAGAACCTTTTCCCATAAAAATGGGATTGATGAAGCAATTTGTAAAATAACTTCCAGGAGATGTCGAATGCTTCAAATACTTGGTCACCAAGTTTCCAGGCCTCTCTGAGGCAAAATTGAAGGAAGGTGTGTTTGTCAGACCAGACATTAGAAGGCTTATAGCTGATCAAGAGTTTATCAATATCATGACAGATCCTCAAAAAGAAGGGTGGATTGCATATAAAGAGGTCAGAGAATTTTTTAGGCTATAACAAAGATCCTGACTACAAAAAGATTGTAGGACAAATGCTGAAAGCATTTCAAGCTTTAGGTTTCCTGATGGGTTTGACTCTGCCCTGTCCTTCATACCGCACATCCAATCCCTCACCACCTCCTGCCGTTTTCAACTCAAAAATATCTCCAGAATCCGCCCTTTTCTCAATCCCCAATCTACAAAAATTCTAGTGCACGCCCTCATAATCTCCCGCATCGACTACTGCAACATCCTCCTCTGTGGTCTCCCTGCTAACACACTCGCCCCTCTCCAGTCCATCCTTAACTCTGCTGCCCGACTGATCCACCTCTCTCCTCAATACCACCCCGCTTCTCCTCTCTGCAAGTCCCTCCACTGGCTCCCAATCTTCCACCGTATCCAATTCAAATTACTAACACTGACCTACAAAGCTATCCATAATCTGTCTCCTCCATATATCTCTGAACTAATCTCTCGCTACACTCCAAAACGTAACCTCCGGTCCTCCCAAGATCTCCTTCTATCCTCCTCTCTCATTCGCTCCTCATGCAACCGACTCCAAGACTTCTCCCGAGCATCCCCAGTCTCCTGGAACTCACTGCCTCAACACGTCAGACTATCTACTACACTCGCAAGCTTCAAACGGAACCTAAAGACTCATCTGTTCAGAAATGCCTATAACCTTCAATGACCTCACTGCTTCACCACCGTGCGGAGCTGCCGCCCCACCACCGTGCGGAGCTGCCGCCCCACCACCGTGCGGAGCTGCCGCCCCACCACCGTGCGGAGCTGCCGCCCCACCACCGTGCGGAGCTGCCGCCCCACCACCGTGCGGAGCTGCCGCCCCACCACCGTGCGGAGCTGCCGCCCCACCTACACCCCACCTACTGTCTCCTCCCCAAAATCCTTTAGGATGTAAGCCCGCAAGGGCAGGGCCCTCTTCCCCCTGTGCTAGTCTGTCTATTGTAACGTGTACATGTATTCTGTATGTAACCCCCTCATGTACAGCACCATGGAATCAATGGTGCTCTATAAATAAACAATAATAATAATAATAATAATAATGGGTTTGAAAGTGCATTGCCTCAATTAGCATCTTGACAACTTTCCTGAAAATTTGGCAGCTGTGAGCGAAGAACAAAGTGAACGATTCCGACAGGACATTATAGAGATGGAGAGAAGATACCAGGGAAGATGGAGAATTACAACAATGGCAGACTACTGTTGGACACTTCAGAGACAGGTAAGAAGAATAGATTTTAGTGTGTGTTACTGAGCTGCTTCCACTTAAAAAAAACCCCCAAAAAAAAACAATTTTCCTGAAAAATATGTAATAAAAAATGTATTTTATAAGTCTATTTTCATTTATTTTGAGGTATTACCTCATTTAACAAAAACATTTAACCTAAATTGTCTGAAAACGTGATGTCCTATGACAAAACAGAGGTCAGTTTTGGATTCAGCGCACACAAAAACAAAGGTTACATGGAATAACCAAAACAGCTCTTGAACAAAAAATATTTTGCAGACCTCTGTAGTTTGTACATGGCAACCTATTAACAAGGGTAGAAAACACACTATTGCATGCTCCACTGCTATTAATTCATTTAAGTTTGAGGAGGCCAGTTTCTCCATTTTTGACAACTCCCCTTGAACTAGATCCTGCAGATGAGCTCCCCAGCAGCTAGGACTTGCGTCTGTAGTAACAACTCTTGAGACTGAGTTCAGAAAGGCTAGACCCCTTGAAAGATTTTCTGCGTTTTGCCACCAAAAAAGGGACTGAATCGCCAATAGTCTTAGGGGTACTTTGAACACTACGACATCACAGGTGCGATGTCGGTGGGGTCAAATTGAAAGTGACCCACATCCGGCGTCGCTGTTGATATCAGAGTGTGTAAATAGTTTTTGATACGATTAACGAGCGCAAAAGCGTCTAAATCATATCATTGGTGTAGAGTCGGTCATTTCCATAATTTCGGAAGGACTGATGTTACGATGTTGCTCCTCGTTCCTGCGGCAGCACACATCGCTGTGTGTGAAGCCGCAGGAGCGAGGAACATCTCCTACCTGCGTCCTGCGGCTCACACCGGCTATGCGGAAGGAAGGAGGTGGGCAGGATGTTTACGTCCCGCTCATCTCCGCCCCTCTGCTTCTATTGGCCGCCTGCCGTGTGACGTCGCTGTGACACTGCACGACCCGCCCCCTTAGGAAGGAGGCAGGTCGCCGGCCAGAGCGACGTCGCAGGGCAGGTAAGTCCATGTGAAGCTGCCGTAGCGATAATGTTCGCTACGGAAACTATCACAAGAGATCGCAGCTGCGACGAGGGCGGGGACTATCGCGCTCGGCATCGCAAGCACCGGCTTGCGATGTCGTAGTGTGCAAAGTACCCTTTAGTGTTAGCTCTGCTGTTAGCCATCCCTTTAGGGTCCTCTCGCTCTCCAGAATATTCCATTGCAATTCTCTGGTATATGACTCGCCCGCCCCAGGGCCTTAGGTGACTCTGTGTCGGGCCGGACTAGTCCGGGGTAGTCAGCGGTGGCGGGGCCCGACTCCGTGACCCTGGCGGAATCAATTAAAATGGCAGAATTGGGGGTAGATGATGATGGGAGTTGTAGTTTATTTAAATTTGTGACGCCACCTGTGGAATTGTGCAGCTATGGGGCCGCAGCTGCTGGAAGGGACCTCCAGGGCTGATGTTGTAGCAGCTGAGGTGTTTCTTGCTCCCCACAGGTGGAGCGGGTACACCGGGGCAACCGTTTGGAAAGTCTATGGGGTTTGTTGATGAGGTGCAGGACAAAACAGACGAAACGGGTCTTTCAGTCAAGATGTTTTACTCACTGTTCATTTATGCCCGCAGAGTGCCATTTTCCTCCATGATGGGCTCCAGACGATTCCGAACTCCTCGGTTCTCAGTGCCGGTTGTGACCCGGTGAATGCTGCTCTCGTGCACCTCTTTGTTACAAGTGGGTCCCCGTAGCCTGTAGCTTTCGAGGGCCCCCGTTTGACTTTGATAGAAAGTCCCGGTCCGTTCGCAGGCAGCGTGAACCTTTCAATGGGCTGCATCTCTGTACCAATACCCAGGCTCTGGGTCTGCTGCTGTGCTTCGGACACTATGGTGGGCTGAGAAACGTGCAATCTTCTCTCCCTGTAGATTTATTAGGCAAGCCTGAAGCGTCCCCTAATCTAGGGCTCTACACCCTCTCGGTGCTTGGTTCTGGTAGTAATCACGCTTTACTCCCCAGCGACCGCACTCCTCCTTTCACCAAAGCCACTAGTCAGCTCTGACTGGAACAGAATGGGGGTTGTCAGCTGTCCCCCTACTTCTCCTCAGACCGACTGCTCTCCACACCTGACTGGATCTCTCTTTCCTGACTAGACTGGTCTCAACTAGTTCTTCTCAACTGTCACTTCTCTGACAGGTTGACTCCTCCCAATCTTTCTACTGACTCCTCCCAAATGCCGTCTTGCCAGGCTCCACCCCTTCAGGCCAGTGAATGGGACTTAAGGCTCCATCACCAGGTACACTGGTCGCTGCTTCTCAGCATTAATGAAATACCTGCCTTAAGCCCTGACCCATGTGTGACCTAACAATTGGTGTGTGTTGAGAATTGATATTGTGTAGAACCGACACTGCTCACCCAGGAATTCACGATGAGCACAGCACCTAAAATCACGTGCCATACCCTGTGGCGTCTGAAGCCTCAGGGGTGCCACATATGCATCTGGGCCCAGGGAACTGCAGGGATGCACAAGATCAATGACCCCAGGAAAGACACGTGTCATATTTAGCGACATTATCGCTCTTGAGACTTGATTGCGAATCTTGATTGCCTTGTCCTGTGGTAAACGACATTACTGAGTATTGGAATCTAGAATGAGTCCTGCACCCTACGTGGCTCTAGTCTTGAATTTTTAGATTCAGCAGCTGACCCAGGTGTTCCATGGTGGTGCAGACCTCTTGTATCTGGATTTTGCACTGACGATGTGATGCATCCACAATCAGGAAATCGTCTAAGTAAGGGAGTAGAGCGTGTTTTTCTCCCGTAGATGGGCCGTTACTTTTGCCATCAGTTTGGTGAAGACGTGCGGAGCTACTGATAACCCAAAGGTACTGAAAGTGTCGCATCGTCCCTTTTATGTATAAGGCCACTTTGAGGAACTTTTGGTATTCCATGTGTATAAGCACATGATAGTATATGTACTTTAAGTCCAGGACAGCCGTATAACACCCAGGGAATAGCATTTTTATTGTCAACCTGATGGTCTCCATCTTGAAGGTCTCCATTTTTATATAAGCATTCAGGCAGGTCAGGTTTATTATGGTCCTTAAAGATCCATCCTTTTTTTTTTTTTTTAAATTAAGAAGAGTGAGGAATAATATCCCCTCCCCTGTTCCTGCACAGGGACCTCCAAGAGAACTGATTTTTTTTTTACCAGGTCCAGTACCTCTGCTTCCAGTGCCTGTTGTTCTATCAGGGACGTTCGGGGGTGATGTTAACAGGAGTCTCTGTGGAGGGGTGTTTCGAAATTCCAACCTTAGGCTGGACGTCACCAGTGAGAGGATCCGTCCACGGCTTCAAATCTTCTCCCTGGAAGGAAGGGATAGGGAGAGTCTTTTCCCCTACCTGGGGACATCCGTCATTGGAATGATTTATTTTCTTTCTGGGAAGGGCCCTTGAACATAAAGCCTTGGTCTTTCCTTCCTCGGTCCATATTCCATCTCCCCTGATTTCTGGGGTGGGGAGTCTTCTATGGGTTCCTCTTCGTTTCCGAGATGAACGCCAATAAGATGGAAGGGACATATTTAGAAACCCTTTCTTCTTGTCTCAGGCCTTTTCCAGGATGTCATCTAATACCGGGCCAAACAAGAACTCTTTGAGGAATGGAATGGAGCATAGTTTTGCCTTAGCCTGCATATCTCCAGGCCAGCTGAGTCTGCTGACACATCCGAAAGGAATGCGGCTGCGCCACATATCAATGGGACTGTGGACAAGATATCCTCCCTTGTTCCGGAGTTGTTCTAGGTAATTCAGCCAGACTGTCAGGGATCTGGCCATGCACGTTGCGGAGATAGCTGGTCTTAAGGCCCCTGCTGAAGCTTCCCAGGTCCCTTTTTCTGCCCTCTTATGCTTAGGCTGGTTTCAGACGTCCGTGTTTAATCAGGTACCAGTCACACGCATGGTTATGGTCACAGGTATGTCGTACGTGTCACACGTGTAACATCCGTGTTTGCATACGTGTGACACGTACCGGGTAAAACAATGCAATGAAAAGATGTTCTATATTTACCTGTATCTAGCGATGCTGTCTTCTGCTTTGCTGCCTCCCGTTCCTAATCTCCGCTCATTATTTTCATTGATTATTCACTGCCCGAGGATTTGGAAGCCGGAGCATCGCGGGGACAGGCTGAGTACAGCACCGCCAAGGACAGCACTACCGGGGACATCGCCAGTGACATCCAGGGGGTCATCAGAGTTCCCAATGAACTCTCATAAACCCCTGGAAGTCACCAGTTGTCGCAGGTGTGTCATCAGGTAGTAATCAGAATTCATTGGGAAATCCGATGACCTCCTGGACATGCCTGCACACACACTGCTGGCAGGATACTCACCTGTCACTAGCGATGTCTCCGGCGATGCTGTCCTCAGCGGTGCTGTCACCGCACTGACCCTGCTCCCAGCTGCTCACTGCAGTAATAATCAATGAAAATAACGAGCGGGGGTCAGGAGCGGGAGGCAGCAGAGCCGAAACTGGAAACAGGTAAATATAGAAAATCTTTTTATTTAAAAACCCGTGTTTTCTCTGGTCCGTGTCACACGGATCACATCAGTGTGCGGTCTGTGTGACACCCGTGCTGCCGGAGAAAAAACAGACAAGTCTCCGTGTGAAATAGCGGGGCCACACGGTCTGTGTGAAACCACAGCCATGTGAAAATACAATAGGGTAACATGGGTACATGTGACATCCGTTTTTAACATGGATGTCACACGTACCTAAAACACGGATGTCTGAAACCAGCCTTAGGGTCCTTCAACATTCCCAAATCTTCGAAGGGCAAGGTGAATTTTTTGGACGCCTTCGAGACAGCCACATCCAGTTTTAGAGCCTTATTCCACGATGTTGTGGCAAAGGAATTTTTCCTATTGAAGGACGACGGGAGAGGACCCCTTTTTTCTGGTTTCTTCCACTCCCTCTTGATAAGGGACTCAATATTTTCATTAATCAGGAAGGCCCAACACTTCTTCTGCTCAAGGCCCCCAAACATGACGTCCTCCATGGTCTTACGGGTCTTTTCTTTAACTGTGCCCATGGTGCACCTAACCAATCTGACCAGGGAAGCAGTGGTGCCCCCCATATCTGTGTCGGCGGCGAATGATAAATGGGAGAAGTCAAAAGACTCACACTCCCCTTCCGGTCTGTCTGACTTAATTGAGGGGGAACATCTTCTAAGCCTTCTCTTCCCTTTTTCTTCCTTCCCTTGGGATAGGGATTTAACAGAGCATTTCACAACTCATCAAATAATGGCCCTAAGACCGGAGGCAAAGAGAGGGGTTTCCTTATAGACCATCTACTGAATACATGACCGACATAACTGCTTGGGCCAGACACTGGATAACCCTTCAATACAGAGGGCGCATTCCCTGTTCTTAAAACTTCATAAGACTTTTCTTGCGCCTCTCCAAACAAAACAATAGGAGAAAAAAATGAGAATCCTTTATAAAGCGAACTTTAATATAGATCACTTACCAAAAGGATATCATTAAATGTAACGGATAAAGCGGAGAAATTGGGTCATTTGACGCATTTCCGCTGGAGGCAGTGGAATCAGTCTTCTTCCTCAGGTCCATTTTACTGGATCCGTGACTCTGTTGGCACTCCGCATGGACCGCCTATCAGAGCGGATGCAGCAGGGATCTTTCCGCTGTCCGTCCCGGTGAGCGAGGCCTGGGAACTTTATTGCTGGCGAGTACCGCTTTAGAGATTCCCCCTCCAAGGACAGGAAACCAACTGATGCGTGGTAGAGGTACCACCCTTTTATTAGTAGGTTTTCGGTCCTTGAAGGGTGGATCCTCTTACTTCGTGGTACTATCATGGGTGAGAAGAAAAATTTATCTTTCTATTTGAAACACAATTCTCCGCTATTCTTAGTAAATTTCAGGCCTGATGACTTAATATGTTTTATCCTCTGCTTTACTTGTGATTAGGAAAAATGGCAATCTTAATCCTGTGCCTATTGCCTTATCTAACCGTACAAGCTAAATAAAGCAAGTTGCACTACATGTAACTGGTAATTAGAGATGGACCCATATACCACAATGCAGAATCTTCTCATTTTGGGACACGTCTGTCAAATGTAACTCATGGTCTCACCTAGCCTCATCCCATATACCATTTGGAATTGTCAAAAATAATTTTGAGATATAGAGATATATATATACACATATATATACATATATACATATATACATATATACACTGTATATATACACATACAAATCACACACACACACACACACACACACACACACACACACACACACACGTGTGCATCTCAAATTAGATCAAAAAGTTAATTTTGGTAATTCAATACAAAAAGGGAAACATATTATAGAGTTATTACAAACAGTAATTTATTTCAAGTGTTTATTTTTGTTAATGTTGATGATTATGGCTTACAGCCAATGAAAACCTAAAGGTCATTATCTCAGAAAATTAGATTATATAAGACCAACTGAAAAAAATGGGTGATTTTAAACTCAGAAATGTTGGCCTACTGAAAAGTAGGCTCCTTTTGCATGAATTACTGCATCAATGCGGCGTGGCATACAAGCGATCAGCCTGTGGCACTGCTGAGGTGTTAGGAAGCCCAGGTTGCTTTGATAGCAGCCTTCAGCTTATCTGCATTGTTGGGTCTGGTGTCCCTCATCTTCCTCTTGACAATACCCCATAAATTCTCAATGGGTGTCAAGTGAGTTTGCTGGCCAATCAAGCACAGTGATACTGTGGTTACTAAACCATGTATTGGTAACTTTGGCAGTGTGGAAAGGTGCCAAGTCCTGGTGGAAAATGAAATTTCCATCTCCAAAAAGCTTGTCGGTAGAGGGAAGCATGAAGTGCTCTAAAATGTCCTGGTAGTCGGCTGAGCTGAATTTGGGGTTGATAAAAACACAGTAGACCTACACCTGCAGTAGACATGGCTACCCAAACCATCACTGATTGAGGACTAGTGTGAAGATTCTACAAGCAGCTTGGATTGTGGCCTCTCCACTCTTCCTTCAGACTCTGGGACTTTGATTTCCTAAAGAAATGCAAAATTTACTTTCATCTGAAAACAACACCTTGGACCACTGAGCAACAAAGTTCATCTTCTCCTTGGCCCAAATGTCACTTTTGGCATGGTCTATTGGTCATGAGTGGCTGCACACAAGGAATGTGACAGTTGTAGCCCATGTCCTGGATACGTCTGTGTGGTGACTCTTGAAGCACGGACTCCAGCAGCAGTCCACTCCTTTGAAATCTCCCCCAAATTTTTAAATGGCCTTTGCTTAACAATCCTATTAAGACTGTGGTTATCCTGGTTGCTTGAACATCTTTTTCTACCACACTTTTTCCTTTAACTTAACCTTCCATTAATATGCTTGGATACAGCACTTTGAACAGCCAGCTTCTTTAGCAATGACCTCTTGTGGCTTACCCTCCCTGTGGAGTATGTCAGTAACTGCTTTCTGGACATGTGTCAAGTCCGCAGTCTTCCCCAAGATTGTGTACCCTACTGAACCAGATAAGGGACCATTTTAAAAACTTAGGAAGCTTTTCCAGGTGTTTTCTGGTAATTCTAATTTTCTGAGAATGACTCTTGGGTTTTCATTGGCTCTAAGCCATAATCAACAACATTAACAGAAATAAACACTTGAAATAGATCACTCTGTTTGTAAGGACTCTATATAAAATATATACGTTTCCCTGTTTGTATTGAATTACATTAACTTTTTAATGATATTCTAATTTATTGAGATGCACTTGTATATATCAAAAATATTAGGTAAACTAAGGTGCATCAATGTCATATGTCCTGCTGATTGTGTAAGAAAATCATTTTTGTTTATAAGAAAAAAAACACACACAAACGTTAAAGAATAAAAATGTTTTATTATTATTAAACTTGGTAACCCTTGTTTTCATTGGAAAATAACTGATAAAATATTGATACAAAACTTACACATTTATGTTGATCACCATATTTTTAAATTCCTAAATTACTTAGCCATAAATTGTGGCTACAATTTCCCAGCAGCTTGCTTGGCATCTCTAACAAGTTTGTACATAAAAGAAAAGAAAAAGAGGAGATTGTCGTATTCACCATTGTAGTCCTTCTCTAGGATTTGCATATGGAAGTCCACCATAAAGTAGTAAATTGCTTCTATTGTTGAAAGGTAAGTATCAGGTGATCCTTTTTGATGTCGCCAAAAACATGTTTTTCGCTCTGTCAATTCAACACTCACCAACCCTACAGCAGGTGAGACAAGAAAAATATATTAATTACTATTAAACTTCACAAGGTTTTCTGAGCTTCACCTACATTACTGCAGTCACTGTGTCACTGTAGATAGCCAAATCCTGATAAAGTACATACTGAGAGAGTATTTCGCTTTAGTAAATAGCTTGAACAGTCATCACTCAATGTTTAAGTGAGAGAAGCTAAAACTACATGTATTCAAATTGATAACAGGGAATCCAATTGCAAGAGAGGGATCCTGACAGTGTGCATGTTTGGCAATAGGCAGTCGCATAGTGACTTCATAAATTTAGGTGAAAGTCGAAAACATTTAACAGTACATATAAATTAAAAAACAAAAGGCTTAGAAGTTTGACTGCACATTACATTTAATAATACAGAGATGAAAACATTGCAAAATATTAATGGTTAGCATAACAAATATCTTCATGGCTTCTCTCCTGTCTTTATTTTTTACTTCTATAGTGCCATCATATTCCACAGCAATTTACAGACATTATCATCACTCAGAATCTAAATTCCCTATCAGTATGAACTTGAATTATGGGAGAAAAGCAGACTAACCAGAGGAAACCCACACAAACCAGGGGAGAACATACAACTCCTTGCAGATGTTGTTCTTGGTGGGATTTGAACCCAGAAGCCCAGTGCTGCAAAACTACACTGCTAATTAGAGATGGGTGGATCGATTTGTGGGGGGGGCTCATGAAACTTACAGCTTTTGACTAGGCAAGTCTGGCACAATGGCATCTGTACAATACACCATAATGATAGTTTCAGCCCAGCTAATAAAAAGCCACACCAGTGATCCCGGAAGGTAACAGATTCGCAAACCTCCCATCCATCAGCCAGAGACTACGGAGCTGGTCGATGAACTGGAATCTTACGGATCGATTCAGCCATCTCTAGTGCTAACTATTGAGCCACCAAGCTGTCTTACTCTTAACTCTCTTAAGGGAAAGGTGTTATAATTCCATATGATTTCTTAGAAGACTCAAAATAATACATTTTCTAATTTAATAATTTTTAAAAAACGTTCCTGTCTCTGGATATTACTGTTGCATGAAAACTATGGTGCCATTGGCGTGGTTTGCCTTTTCCTCGGGATGCCCATCTAATAGGTTCCTCCCTGATGTACACTAGCACACTTTAAGATATTTCTGGCATGTACACGAACCACATACAAGAGTATTTAGGTGTTGGAACTATGCATCTGAATGTGTGTGACCACCACTGAATACTTTAGGTGGATCATCCAAGAAGGAAAAAAAAACAAGGGCATTAAAAACAAAGGGATCCAGTAAAACACACAAATGTATATTTTCTTTTAATTACTCTGACTGAAAAATGTGCCTTTGCATCACATATTATAAATTCAACTGAATAGGATAACTGAAGTGAGCACTAATATATATATATATATATATGAGTGCAAGCCAAAAATACATACTATATATAAGAATAAGGCTGCAAATCAAACTTAGATAATGGTATAATGCCTCAAGCATATGGAAAAA
Organism: Anomaloglossus baeobatrachus; assembly: GCF_048569485.1. NCBI lineage: Eukaryota > Metazoa > Chordata > Amphibia > Anura > Aromobatidae > Anomaloglossus > Anomaloglossus baeobatrachus. Next base: position 504,188,461 of record NC_134356.1, on the reverse strand, counting down.
TATTGGAATATACAATGAAAAATGCTACTTGCTAATTTGAACATGTGAATAATGAATTGCATACCTGCCATGAATATTAGGAAAAAGGAGATATTTAGCAATCGCATTGATCAATGTAACTGAGCCCCAAGGCCTCGTCAAGGCATATCTCTATATTGGGGTCCCTAGCTCTGTGACCCTAACTGTGTGTCATCTCATTGCAATTAAAAACTGCTATGGGTGGAGAGGGGTAACTAAGGACTTTCTTATATAGGAGATGGAAAAAACATGGCCGAAAGGGGCGGAGCTGTGTTCACATTCAGAAAAAAACTACATATAACTGAATAGGATAACTGAAGTGAGCACTAATATATATATATATATGAGTGCAAGCCAAAAATACATACTATATATAAGAATAAGGCTGCACATCAAACTTAGATAATGGTATAATGCCTCAAGCATATGGAAAAATATTGGAATATACAATGAAAAATGCTACTTGCTAATTTGAACATGTGAATAATGAATTGCATACCTGCCATGAATATTAGGAAAAAGGAGATATTTAGCAATCGCATTGATCAATGTAACTGAGCCCCAAGGCCTCGTCAAGGCATATCTCTATATTGGGGTCCCTAGCTCTGTGACCCTAACTGTGTGTCATCTCATTGCAATTAAAAACTGCTATGGGTGGAGAGGGGTAACTAAGGACTTTCTTATATAGGAGATGGAAAAAACATGGCCGAAAGGGGCGGAGCTGTGTTCACATTCAGAAAAAAACTACATATAACTGAATAGGATAACTGAAGTGAGCACTAATATATATATATATATATATGAGTGCAAGCCAAAAATACATACTATATACTATACTATAGTTTTTTTCTGAATGTGAACACAGCTCCGCCCCTTTCGGCCATGTTTTTTCCATCTCCTATATAAGAAAGTCCTTAGTTACCCCTCTCCACCCATAGCAGTCTTTAATTGCAATGAGATGACACACAGTTAGGGTCACAGAGCTAGGGACCCCAATATAGAGATATGCCTTGACGAGGCCTTGGGGCTCAGTTACATTGATCAATGCGATTGCTAAATATCTCCTTTTTCCTAATATTCATGGCAGGTATGCAATTCATTATTCACATGTTCAAATTAGCAAGTAGCATTTTTCATTGTATATTCCAATATTTTTCCATATGCTTGAGGCATTATACCATTATCTAAGTTTGATGTGCAGCCTTATTCTTATATATAGTATGTATTTTTGGCTTGCACTCATATATATATATATATATATATTAGTGCTCACTTCAGTTATCCTATTCAGTTATATGTAGTTTTTTTCTGAATGTGAACACAGCTCCGCCCCTTTCGGCCATGTTTTTTCCATCTCCTATATAAGAAAGTCCTTAGTTACCCCTCTCCACCCATAGCAGTTTTTAATTGCAATGAGATGACACACAGTTAGGGTCACAGAGCTAGGGACCCCAATATAGAGATATGCCTTGACGAGGCCTTGGGGCTCAGTTACATTGATCAATGCGATTGCTAAATATCTCCTTTTTCCTAATATTCATGGCAGGTATGCAATTCATTATTCACATGTTCAAATTAGCAAGTAGCATTTTTCATTGTATATTCCAATATTTTTCCATATGCTTGAGGCATTATACCATTATCTAAGTTTGATGTGCAGCCTTATTCTTATATATATTATAAATTCAGTCATATCTTAACATTGTATAAGGGTATTTCAGAAGACCCTCCACGACTTGTAAATGTTTGGGTTCTACATGAAATCTGCATGTTTTACAATGCGCCATGCAGTAGTAGGTTGCCCAAGCAGCACTGTAGTCAAAATTCAATTGGTTTAGTTTTCAACTAAACAAAATGTACATTTTCAGTCAATATTTAAAACACACTAAAATATTAGCCCTGTCATAACATTTCACGTACCTACACATCATGGTCAGTTAGGTGCTCTCGACCGATGATTAATAGGCACATCATGGCGATCGCGTGGGGAATAGGTGCTGTGCACATGCGATCGCTCCTGTGAGCGCGACTTACATGACAGCTTACAGCCAGGAATGAGTAGTAGTAGTAACCCCCTAAATGCTGGGATCAATATCAATTGCAACATTTAGGAGCATGGGAGTCTGATCAGCGCCCTCACAATGTCATCACGAGGGCCCGATCATTGTCATGGCAACCCATGATCGTCATAATGTCCTTCCCGTCTGTCAGCTACAGCAAGCCTATTAGACCATGCGAAGAGCATTGTCTAAGAAGCTTCTTTCAGTGCAGCAATGACAGGTATAATGTATTGCAATTCATTATATCAGCAGAGTAATGGATAATAAAATCTCATAGAAGTACAAAGTTTAAAAAAAACCAAAAAAAAACCCCCAAAAAATCCAAAAACTAGTATTAAAAAAAAATTGCAAGAGGAAAATGAAAAAAATATACCACTAAATACATTTATGTAGATACAAAAACCAAAGTGTACATTTGGCATCGTTACGTTTGAAACAACCCGTTGTATAAATTGTCACACAATTTAACCCCTTCAGTGAAAATTATATATATATATATATATATATATATATATATATATATATATATATATATATATATATATATATATATATATAAATAAATAATGTGAGGTAGCGGCGTTGCTTGAGAAAAGACGTGAGGCAGCAGCGTGTTCACACCAACGGTCTATTTATTGTTGCAGCATAAATAGATCCAATTTCCCACAATCAAAGTCTCTTCCGGATCACAGCCGGTGCATATAGACAAATCCTTGGTATAAAAAGTCTTGTTACCTTAGGACCCCGTTAACCGCAGGGGTCTTGTTAAGGTTCTCCTGTGCTCACACTCTTGGCCTGTGTTGACTCCACACAGAGCAAGCTCAGCTCACACAGCATGTGTTAGCTTCATCAAGCCTGGCTCTCAACTGAGACACACCCTGATGTGCTCTGCAACATTTAAACTAAAATCATGGACATGAGGATTGCTACAAAACCTGGACTGAGAGGAAGGATCTGTCTCCCTGTTACCTTTTGTGCTATACTCCCCGTAATAGCTATAGCAAACTCGGAGGGTTTCCAGACATATTCTGGGGGACACATAGCGGTCTTCAAATATTACCCCTGTCACTGCCTCACAATATATATTTTATACAGTGCCTACAAGTAGTATTCAACCCCCTGCAGATTTAGCAGGTTTACACATTCGGAATTAACTTGGCATTGTGACATTTGGACTGTAGATCAGCCTGGAAGTGTGAAATGCACTGCAGCAAAAAAGAATGTCATTTCTTTTTTTTTTTTTTAAAAATTGTGAAAGGTTTATTCACAGGGTCATTTATTATTCAACCCCTCAAACCACCAGAATTCTGTTTGGTTCCCCTAAAGTATTAAGAAGTATTTCAGGCACAAAGAACAATGAGCTTCACATGTTTGGATTAATTATCTCTTCTTCCAGCCTTTTCTGACTAATTAAGACCCTCCCCAAACTTGTGAACAGCACTCATACTTGGTCAACATGGGAAAGACAAAAGGAGCATTCCAAGGCCATCAGAGACAAGATCGTGGAAGTCACAAGGCTGGCAAGGGGTACAAAACCCTTTCCAAGGAGTTGGGCCTACCTGTCTTCACTGTTGGGAGCATCATCCGGAAGTGGAAGGCTTATGGAACTACTGTTAGCCTTCCACGGCCTGGACAGCCTTTGAAAGTTTCCACCCGTGCCGAGGCCAGGCTTGTCCGAAGAGTCAAGGCTAACCCAAGGACAACAAGGAAAGAGCTCCGGGAAGATCTCATGACAGTGGGGACATTGGTTTCAGTCAATACCATAAGTAACGTACTCCACCGCAATGGTCTCCGTTCCAGACGAGCCCGTAAGGTACCTTTACTTTCAAAGAGTCATGTCAAGGCTCGTCTACAGTTTCCTCATGATCACTTGGAGGACTCGGAGACAGACTGGTTCAAGGTTCTCTGGTCTGATGAGACCAAGATCGAGATCTTTGGTGCCAACCACACACGTGACGTTTGGAGACTGGATGGCACTGCATACGACCCCAAGAATACCATCCCTACAGTCAAGCATGGTGGTGGCAGCATCATGCTGTGGGGCTGTTTCTCAGCCAAGGGGCCTGGCCATCTGGTCCGCATCCATGGGAAGATGGATAGCACGGCCTACCTGGGGATTTTGTCCAAGAACCTCCGCTCCTCCATCAAGGATCTTAAGATGGGTCGTCATTTCATCTTCCAACAAGACAACGACCCAAAGCACACAGCCAAGAAAACCAAGGCCTGGTTCAAGAGGGAAAAAAATCAAGGTGTTGCAGTGGCCTAGTCAGTCTCCTGACCTTAACCCAATTGAAAACTTGTGGAAGGAGCTCAAGATTAAAGTCCACATGAGACACCCAAAGAACCTAGATAACTTGGAGAAAATCTGCATGGAGGAGTGGGCCAAGATAACCCCAGAGACCTGTGCCGGCCTGATCAGGTCTTATAAAAGACGATTATCAGCTGTAATTGCAAACAAGGGTTATTCCACAAAATATTAAACCTAGGGGTTGAATAATAATTGACCCACACTTTTATGTTGAAAATGTATTAAAATTTAACTGAGCATATATATATATATATATTATATATATATATATATATATATATATATAATGCTTTTCAATGAAACCTGACTAAAAAGTGAAATAAAAGTTGATCAAAAGGATGAAGGTAAATAAAAGTGGAATTAGTTGAAATCGTAGTCGTCCCGCAAAAAACAAGTTGCCAAACCACTCCATCAGCAGAAAAATTTAAAAAAGTTATAACTCTCAAAATATAGCAACGCAAAAACTATTTTTTTTTTATAAAAAAAGTTATTGTGCAAACTAGAAAAAAATAAAAATAAATATATAAATAAATATGGTATTGCTGCAATCATACTGACCAGAATAATAAAGTGGTTTTATGTTTACCACCTGCAGAAATGGTACTAATAAAACAGACAACTCATCTTGCAAGAAACAAGCCCTCACAGAACTGTCGGCAGAAATATAGAAAAATCATGGCACTCTAAATATGGCAATGCAAAAACGTTTTCTTGTAATAAAAAACAACAAAACCCCCAATAAAAAACATTTCTTAGCGTGTGATAGTAGCCAAACCTATAAAAACGATTCAATAAATCTGGTATCGTTGTAATCACACCGACCCTAAGAATAAAGTCATAAAAATGACTTATACTGCAGTAGGAACGGTGTAAAAAAGAAATAATCCAATTCTTGACCTGCTGTTGATTTGTTTATTCTGCCGCCCAAAGATTAGTTTCGGATCACATCTATCCTGCAATCTGCACCCAGTGCTTACACCTCAACAAAACGCTTTTCAGAATGGCTTCAACGAAAGATTCCCTATAACGAGGCAGGCATAGAAACTGTGGACACTGTCTGGCCTATGATCCAGCGGTGTTCCTCTTTTTAATAGTGCACAAAAGTGCGGTTGGCCACAAGTTTATGCACCTCTGAAACATCAACACTACTACAGACCAAACTGAGTTCGGAGTAACTCAGCCTGCCTTATTAGTGAATGGATCAGTCAGTGATTTCATCTAAATCACCTATTTCAGATATTTAGATGGCAACCCCGATATGAGTGCTCAGCATAGATCATGATACATGTGAGCTGATCTAAAATGGACCCTACCCCAAAATGCCACCAATAAAAGCTTCAACTCAACTCAAAAGTCAAGTCCCTACTCGGGGCCATCACCTGTTAACAGAAATATAAGGGAATGTTCAAGTTACTGGTACCACAACGGCTCTGGAAAAGCAACATGGCTCCCACCAACCACATTGTCTTTCTGAAAGGATTTTGTGCATTTAAAACATTAAATAGATTTATTTTTACAGCAAGTACTGCAATAAAACAAAAAAAGGACATCAAAAAAATTATTGCATAATGGATGAAGAAATAGTTTGCACTAGTAAACACTGACAAGCAGAATCAGTGTACATTGTACACGTTTGTATGACAAGTAAACTATGACAGTGCAGGGCAAGGGTTAAAGTAATTTTTGTCTAGGAAAAGCAAAATTTGGGCAGGAAAACCACACATTCTTCTTTCTACATACTTTCTATGTTTATTTGATCAGCAAAAATAATACTAATTTTCGCTGGCTTAGAATAGTTATTATGCTTACCAAGACTTTGTTTTGCATGCAATGGATTTGCTCATTTAATCTTTGGGGGGGAAGCTTTATACTTTTTTGGGATAGCGTTCTCAGGAGATGTAGGGGCTGATGGTGCACGAAACAGTCAGTTGTGTTTATGCAGTCTTAGCTCCAGCTCTATAGGTTTTAGCTGATCTAATGTCCATTTGCATACGGTAGGTGTGGGATAAATCAAAGACTACATACAATGCAGAGACGGCACCATATAGAGCGAGGATCATCTGTGTTACACTATATATAAGAATAAGGCTGCACATCAAACTTAGATAATGGTATAATGCCTCAAGCATATGGAAAAATATTGGAATATACAATGAAAAATGCTACTTGCTAATTTGAACATGTGAATAATGAATTGCATACCTGCTATGAATATTAGGAAAAAGGAGATATTTAGCAATCGCATTGATCAATGTAACTGAGCCCCAAAGCCTCGTCAAGGCATATCTCTATATTGGGGTCCCTAGCTCTGTGACCCTAACTGTGTGTCATCTCATTGCAATTAAAAACTGCTATGGGTGGAGAGGGGTAACTAAGGACTTTCTTATATAGGAGATGGAAAAAACATGGCCGAAAGGGGCGGAGCTGTGTTCACATTCAGAAAAAAAACTACATATAATTGAATAGGATAACTGAAGTGAGCACTAATATATATATATATATGAGTGCAAGCCAAAAATACATACTATATATAAGAATAAGGCTGCACATCAAACAAAAATCATTGTATATTCCAATATTTTTCTATATGCTTGAGGCATTATACCATTATCTAAGTTTGATGTGCAGCCTTATTCTTATATATAGTATGTATTTTTGGCTTGCACTCATATATATATATATTAGTGCTCACTTCAGTTATCCTATTCAGTTATATGTAGTTTTTTTTCTGAATGTGAACACAGCTCCGCCCCTTTCGGCCATGTTTTTTCCATCTCCTATATAAGAAAGTCCTTAGTTACCCCTCTCCACCCATAGCAGTTTTTAATTGCAATGAGATGACACACAGTTAGGGTCACAGAGCTAGGGACCCCAATATAGAGATATGCCTTGACGAGGCTTTGGGGCTCAGTTACATTGATCAATGCGATTGCTAAATATCTCCTTTTTCCTAATATTCATAGCAGGTATGCAATTCATTATTCACATGTTCAAATTAGCAAGTAGCATTTTTCATTGTATATTCCAATATTTTTCCATATGCTTGAGGCATTATACCATTATCTAAGTTTGATGTGCAGCCTTATTCTTATATATAGTATGTATTTTTGGCTTGCACTCATATATATATATATTAGTGCTCACTTCAGTTATCCTATTCAGTTATATGTAGTTTTTTTTCTGAATGTGAACACAGCTCCGCCCCTTTCGGCCATGTTTTTTCCATCTCCTATATAAGAAAGTCCTTAGTTACCCCTCTCCACCCATAGCAGTTTTTAATTGCAATGAGATGACACACAGTTAGGGTCACAGAGCTAGGGACCCCAATATAGAGATATGCCTTGACGAGGCTTTGGGGCTCAGTTACATTGATCAATGCGATTGCTAAATATCTCCTTTTTCCTAATATTCATAGCAGGTATGCAATTCATTATTCACATGTTCAAATTAGCAAGTAGCATTTTTCATTGTATATTCCAATATTTTTCCATATGCTTGAGGCATTATACCATTATCTAAGTTTGATGTGCAGCCTTATTCTTATATATAGTATGTATTTTTGGCTTGCACTCATATATATATATTAGTGCTCACTTCAGTTATCCTATTCAGTTATATGTAGTTTTTTTTCTGAATGTGAACACAGCTCCGCCCCTTTCGGCCATGTTTTTTCCATCTCCTATATAAGAAAGTCCTTAGTTACCCCTCTCCACCCATAGCAGTTTTTAATTGCAATGAGATGACACACAGTTAGGGTCACAGAGCTAGGGACCCCAATATAGAGATATGCCTTGACGAGGCTTTGGGGCTCAGTTACATTGATCAATGCGATTGCTAAATATCTCCTTTTTCCTAATATTCATAGCAGGTATGCAATTCATTATTCACATGTTCAAATTAGCAAGTAGCATTTTTCATTGTATATTCCAATATTTTTCCATATGCTTGAGGCATTATACCATTATCTAAGTTTGATGTGCAGCCTTATTCTTATATATAGTATGTATTTTTGGCTTGCACTCATATATATATATATTAGTGCTCACTTCAGTTATCCTATTCAGTTATATGTAGTTTTTTTTCTGAATGTGAACACAGCTCCGCCCCTTTCGGCCATGTTTTTTCCATCTCCTATATAAGAAAGTCCTTAGTTACCCCTCTCCACCCATAGCAGTTTTTAATTGCAATGAGATGACACACAGTTAGGGTCACAGAGCTAGGGACCCCAATATAGAGATATGCCTTGACGAGGCTTTGGGGCTCAGTTACATTGATCAATGCGATTGCTAAATATCTCCTTTTTCCTAATATTCATAGCAGGTATGCAATTCATTATTCACATGTTCAAATTAGCAAGTAGCATTTTTCATTGTATATTCCAATATTTTTCCATATGCTTGAGGCATTATACCATTATCTAAGTTTGATGTGCAGCCTTATTCTTATATATAGTATGTATTTTTGGCTTGCACTCATATATATATATATTAGTGCTCACTTCAGTTATCCTATTCAGTCATCTGTGTTACACAGCCGCCACCAGACAGTAATTTAAAGCTGTTGAAGATGGCGCCCACCAATACCCTGTAGTTTTGGCATTCTAACTGTTTACCAAAACATATTCAAGGTAGTTACAGAATTCAATGTGGGCTTAAAGTGAAGACTTTTAACCCTTTCACGACCTTGGACGGATCTATCCGTCCAGGATCGTGTCCCGTTAAGCCACGCCCCCTGCCGCGGGCAGGCGGCGTGGATCGGCACACATATCAGCTGTTTTCAACAGCTGACATGTGTGCCTGCTAGCCGCGGGTGGAATCTCTGGCAGTCTGGCAGCACGTCTGGCAGCAAGATTTAAATGCGCGCGGCCATGTTTGTTACTCACCGCCGCCCCCACCGGAAGTCACGTGTGTTATCACGTGACTATCGGTGGTTGCCATCGTAGCACAGGGTCATGTGATGACGCCTGCTGCTACGATGTTTCACTTTCATTTTCCCTCGGCCGAGAGCAGAGGGAAAACCAAAGTGACTGAATCTGCTGATTACAGTAGTCTACCTGTGATCAGCAGATAGCGATCAGCAATCGGATTGCTGATCGCTATAGCCCCCTAGGGGGACTAGTAAAATAAAAAAAAAAAAAGTAAAAAAAAAAGTTTTAAAAAATAAAAAAAAAAACAAAAAACCTAAAAGTTCAAATCACCCCCCTTTCCTCCCATTGAAAATTAAATGGTTAAAAAATAAATAAATATACACATATTTGGTATCGCCGCGTTCAGAAATGCCCGATCTATCAAAATATAAAATCAATTAATCTGATTGGTAAACGGCGTAGTCGCAAAAAAATTCCAAACGCCAAAATTACGTATTTTGGTCGCCGCAAGTTTTACGCAAAATGCAATAACAGGCGATCAAAACGTAGCATCTGCGCAAAAATGGTACCATTATAAACGTCAGCTCGAGACGCAAAAAATAAGCCATCACTGAGCCATAGATCCTTAAAAATAAGAACGCTACGTGTTTCGGAAAATGGCGCAAAACGTGCGCCACTTTTATTGGACAAACTTGTGAATTTTTTTTAACCCCTTAGATACAAGTAAACCTATACATGTTTGGTGTCTACAAACTCGCACCGACCTGAGGCATCACATAGATACCTCAGTTTTACCATATAGTGAACACAGTGAATAAAATATCTCAAAAACTATTGTACGATCACACTTTTTTTGCAATTTTTCCGCACTTGGAATTTTTTTGCCGTTTTCCAGTACACTATATGGTAAAACTTATGGTTTCATTTAAAAGTACAACTCGTTCCGCAAAAAACAAGCCCTCATATGGCAAGATTGATGGAAAAATAAAAATGTTACGCCTCTCAGAAGAAGGGGAGCAAAAAACAAAAACGCAAAAACGGAAAGTGCCCGGGGGCTGAAGGGGTTAAGGGTTCAGTCACATCTACATGTAAAATATAACTCCGTTGTTGCTCCAAGGTATTTGAGTGAGATGCGAGTGACGTGCCAAAATCATTCTGTATGTCATGCGAGTGCATTTTTGCCCCCTTGCCAAGTCTCCATGTTATATAAACGTGTCATGCACGTGACATCTGTGTAACGTCCGCTAGAAAGATTAATGGATAGATGTGCACATATATAATGTCCCATCCCCTGCATATTATAAGCGTGTACCCTTTATTACCTTTCATGTGGCACTAAAATTCAAAATTCCAAATTCATTATTTTCCCTCCCCCAAAAAAATGATGTGGGTTCCCCCTTACTTTTATTAGCCAGCTAAAATGAAGTAGACAGCTGCAGCTCTAACTTGGCTGGTAATCCAAAACAGAGGGCACCTTTAAAATGAAATAAATGATTTAAAACAAATAATATGGGGTCCACCCCAAATTGGATCACTAGCCAAGGTAAAGCGTACAGCTGGGGTCTGGTATTCTCAGGCTGTGGAGGCACATGGTTATTGGGCCCTCCCCAGCCTAAAATGCAGGCCGCAGCCGCCCCAAAAGTGGCGCATCCATCAGATGCGCCAATCTGTGAGCTTTGCCTTGGCTCTTCCCATTGCCCTGGTGTGGTGGCATACAGGGTAATAAATGGGGTTGATGTCAGCTGTGAATTGCCAGCTGGCATCAAGCCCTGGTATTAGTAATGGGTGAGTGTCTAAAAGATACTCTCCATTACTAATCCATTAGATAAAAAAAAGGAAAAAATACATTTTATTTGGAGAAATACCCCCTGACTACATCCCTTGTTCACCAATTTATTACAAATTTTAACAAAATAAATTTCCGGTATAATCCATAGCGACATCCCCCGATGTTCCCCAAAAGCGAACCTGAAAGACAAAAGAGAAAATTATTTAAAGGAATGAAGACAAGACAAACCCTCATTCACCAATTTTTTTTATTGGCAAATCCCTAATCCGAGTCTTGCGTAATCCAATAAGGGGTCTCCACGACAATCTCATACTCCCTGTCCCAGTCATAGAAGAACAGAAAGTTCACTGAAACAGTAGCAATTGGAGGAGGTACTTGTTTAAATAAAAAAAAAGTGAAAAGTTCTCCAATAATTATTTAAGAGGTCCTTTCACAGGTTTTTTTTTGTTTATTATTTAAAAAAGTATCTCCTTCAATTGCCACCGTTTCAGTGATTCTAGAAGTGTTGTTTTTTTTTTTTAAATAGGACATCAATGGATATTCCCGGTAAAACACTTACGTATGCTGACAGCCGTTTAATACCACAAGCCATTATCTTTTATTGGCCCTTTGAGATAAAGATAAACTAGCCCAATAGCCAACTATTGATTCTCATCTCCGCATAGCACATTCTTCCACAGTAATACACATGCATTGTCGCAGGACCACGTGAACCGAAACACTGCTGGGTAAGCAAAAAAACAATGGGAAATAACAGATGTTAAATTAATCCACTGTTTTTACATGTGTGGGGCAGGTTGCAAAAATAAATCATTGTCCCTTGTGATGAATATTTCAGTTCGGTTCTCCTTTTCATGATTTTAGATTTGTATACTTCCAATACAGATGTAACCATCATCCTCAATCTCATCACAGTATGTAAATCAAAGTCATATAGCTCATGGCAAATAAAGCAGCATAACTGCATGTAAAGAAAACAAACACACGCTTTCACATTCCTCTATCTTACGCTATGTCTGTCACCTCTCCATTTTGGCAGATCCAGAACTTGTCAATTTACGTTGGTTTCGCTTTTGAAACATGCAATCTACATTAAGAATGCAAAAATGTTGTTTCAGAAAGTTTTCATACAAACACAACATTTGACAAATAAAGGTAGACGACTTAAACAAGGTTTTCACATTTGCTTCACATAAACCTACACCAACAAAGGTAATCAGAACCAAAAGGCCAATTTTCAAAGTTACGATGTTTTGTGTAAAATATACCATATAAAATGCCCCAAATATAATTTTGCAGGTTAAATATATATATATATAAAAATATTATATAAAAATTATATTATATATATATATATATATATATATATATATATATATAAATTATATTATATATATGTCATAAAAAGTGTCATGAGTTGCATTTCAGCCACAGGAATCACACTGGTACAGAGACTCAGCACATCTTGAATATCCACAAAAGGAAAGTATTGCCAGGTCTCTGTCACCAGGTTTTGCCACCAAATCTGACAGCAACATAATGGTGGGTCAAAGATCCTGATTCCAGCGATGTGTCACTTACAGGGCTGCTTAGTTTTGCTAAAATCACTGTTTAATCAGCAGTAAATTATCATTGGAGGACTACTTAGCGTGCTGCCAGGTAAACCAGCATATTCATGAGTTCTGTATAACTCCTAGATCTGCAGCACAGAAAACAATTTGATCAAAGTGACAGCAAACAGCTCAATAAGAGACACATCACTGGAATCAGAGTCTATGTCACCAGGTTTTTGCTATTTCATCTGAGAGCAGCATCATATAGAGACAGATTCCCATTAAAAGGGTTTTTTTTTCAGGAACAAAGTACATTTTAATCAATAGATCTTGAAGTAGTAATAATAACTTCCACAATTGGATATGCTAAAAAAAAAAAAAAAAGGTTTCTGTGATGCTATAATCTTATATATGTGCCCCTGCTATCTACTGTGTAATGGCAGTGTCTGACCGTACAGGAACATGGTCTGATCAATACCACAGCTCATGGGCCTCAGAAGAAGCAGAAGAGTATAAAATCATTACAGCACGGGATCACAGTTGATTCTTTCTCCGAGGTAAAACATTTCTCTGCCGGTTTAAAAATATTTTACCATCTATGAAAAAATTTGGCACTCAGTTGCCTAATGTTAAAATTACTTTTATTTCTTGAAATGCAATAACCAAGGAGTGCAAATGTATCGTTTCGGTCTATTATAGACCTCTGTCAAACACAAACTACAAAATAAAGGGAGAAAATAATATGCGCAAAGGTGAGCATATAAAATCGAAATATATAATATAATTATATATATATACACACACACACACACACACACACACACACACACACACACACACACACACATATATATACATACAGTTAGGTCCAGAAATATTTGGACAGTGACAATTTTCGCGAGTTGGGCTCTGCATGCCACCACATTGTATTTGAAATGAAACCTCTACAACAGAATTCAAGTGCAGATTGTAACGTTTAATTTGAAGGTTTGAACAAAAATATTTGATAGAAATTGTAGGAATTGTACACATTTCTTTACAAACACTCCACATTTTAGGAGGTCAAAAGTAATTGGACAAATAAACCAAACCCAAACAAAATATTTTTATTTTCAATATTTTGTTGCGAATCCTTTGGAGGCAATCACTGCCTTAAGTCTGGAACCCATGGACATCACCAAACGCTGGGTTTCCTCCTTCTTAATGCTTTGCCAGGCCTTTACAGCCGCAGCCTTCAGGTCTTGCTTGTTTGTGGGTCTTTCCGTCTTAAGTCTGGATTTGAGCAAGTGAAATGCATGCTCAATTGGGTTAAAATCTGGTGATTGACTTGGCCATTGCAGAATGTTCCACATTTTTGCACTCATGAACTCCTGGGTAGCTTTGGCTGTATGCTTGGGGTCATTGTCTATCTGTACTATGAAGCGCCGTCCGATCAACTTTGCGGCATTTGGCTGAATCTGGGCTGAAAGTATATCCCGGTACACTTCAGAATTCATCCGGCTACTCTTGTCTGCTGTTATGTCATCAATAAACACAAGTAACCCAGTGCCATTGAAAGCCATGCATGCCCATGCCATCACGTTGCCTCCACCATGTTTTACAGAGGATGTGGTGTGCCTTGGATCATGTGCCGTTCCCTTTCTTCTCCAAACTTTTTTCTTCCCATCATTCTGGTACAGGTTGATCTTTGTCTCATCTGTCCATAGAATACTTTTCCAGAACTGAGCTGGCTTCATGAGGTGTTTTTCAGCAAATTTAACTCTGGCCTGTCTATTTTTTGGAATTGATGAATGGTTTGCATCTAGATGTGAACCCTTTGTATTTACTTTCATGGAGTCTTCTCTTTACTGTTGACTTAGAGACAGATACACCTACTTCACTGAGAGTGTTCTGGACTTCAGTTGATGTTGTGAACGGGTTCTTCTTCACCAAAGAAAGTATGCGGCGATCATCCACCACTGTTGTCATCCGTGGACGCCCAGGTCTTTTTGAGTTCCCAAGCTCACCAGTCAATTCCTTTTTTCTCTCAGAATGTACCCGACTGTTGATTTTGCTACTCCAAGCATGTCTGCTATCTCTCTGATGGATTTTTTCTTTTTTTTCAGCCTCAGGATGTTCTGCTTCACCTCAATTGAGAGTTCCTTAGACCGCATGTTGTCTGGTCACAGCAACAGCTTCCAAATGCAAAACCACACACCTGTAATCAACCTCAGACCTTTTAACTACTTCATTGATTACAGGTTAACGAGGGAGACACCTTCAGAGTTAATTGCAGCCCTTAGAGTCCCTTGTCCAATTACTTTTGGTCCCTTGAAAAAGAGGAGGCGATGCATTACAGAGCTATGATTCCTAAACCCTTTCTCCGATTTGGATGTGAAAACTCTCATATTGCAGCTGGGAGTGTGCACTTTCAGCCCATATTATATATAATTGTATTTCTGAACATGTTTTTGTAAACAGCTAAAATAACAAAACTTCTGTCACTGTCCAAATATTTCTGGACCTAACTGTACATATATACACATATACATACATACATACATATATATATATATATATATATACATATATATATATACACACACACACACACACACACACATCTGTAAAAATGGATTGTCCAACAAGAGGCAGGCCCAAAGCCAATAGAAAAAATATAATAGATATACCGTATTTTTCGGACTATAAGACGCACCGGACCATAAGACGCACCCTGGTTTTAGAGGAGGAAAATAGGAAAATAAAATTTTAAGCAAAAAATGTGGTCATGACACACTTATGGGGAGAGGATCTGCTGCTGACACTGTTATGGGATAATGTCCTGCTCATATTCTCCCCAGCCTGCTCATATACTCCCCAGCCTGCTCATATACTCCCCAGCCTGCCCATATATTCCCCAGGCTGCTCATATACTCCCCAGGCTGCTCATATACTCCCCAGCCTGCTCATATACTCCCCATGCTGCTCATATACTTCCCCATGCTGCTCATATACCCCCATGCTGCTCATATACTCCCCATGCTGCTCATATACTCCCCATGCTGCTCATATACTCCCCATGCTGCTCATATACTCCCCATGCTGCTCATATACTCCCCATGCTGCTCATATACTCCCCATGCTGCTCATATACTCCCCATGCTGCCCATATACTCCCCATGCTGCCCATATACTCCCCATGCTGCCCATATACTCCCCATGCTGCTCATATACCCCCATCCTGCTCATATACTCCCCATGCTGCTCATATACTCCCCATGCTGCTCATATACTCCCCATGCTGCTCATATAATCCCCATGCTGCTCATATACTCCCCATGCTGCTCATATACTCCCCATGCTGCTCATATACTCCCCATGCTGCTCATAATATACCCCTATCCTGTTCATATACCCCCATCATCCTGGTGTATGGCCGCATCCTGTGGCACATAAAAAAAAAAATAAACCTTCATACTCACCTTATCTCACCTCACTCCCTGCAGCACGGCTCGTCTTACCGTCTAGGTCAGCGGCAGCGCTGCTGAGTGGAGCCGTCCCCGTTCCCCTGCAGCATCGTGATGTCCTCTGGTCTGTACCGGCGGCTGCGTGTGGACACGTGCGCACAGCGATGACGTCATCGCTGTGCGTGCCGCTAGTCTCCACGCAAGTCAGCTGACCGGCACAGACAGGAGGAGATCGTGATGCTGCAGGGGAACGGTGAGTAATGTGTACTGATTCACTGCCCCCCGCACTGATGACGATGTGAATACAGCCGCACATGATCACTCCAGGCTGCAGTTGCTAGGGGTGATCATGCAGGCTGGCTGTTTATCCCTCGCCCATCACCCCGCCCACCTGTCAATGCCAGCTTCATCGCCGAGAGATGATGGGCGGGAGGATGGGCGTGCATATTAAATGAGCGGGTCCACGTGGTCATAGCAGGCGCTGCTACAGCCTGCTCGTGCCCCCGATGACCCGCTCCACCGCAGCACCCTCATTCCCCGCAGCCGTATATTTAGACCATAAGACGCACCCCCCACTTTCCCCCAACATTTTGGGGGGAAAAAGTGCGTCTTATAGTCCGAAAAATACGGTACATAAAGAAAAAATATAGAATCAATCATGTAGAATACAGAATACATAGAAAAAAAATCATAAATAATGGCATCCCAAAGTAGATATCACAGCAGGGATAACCTATTCTGTTCATCATACATGCACCACCTGCAATGTAAATATAGAGTGAATAGATTGGGTCTTACCCAGATTGGTGATCAGTAGGGGCACACAAGGAACAGCAGAGCGACTATATTGCTGTGTAGATATGCTGTGTGTGCTGAACTGGTTACAGCCATTTAAGCTATGGCGTGTGACGTCATATTCGGCTGCGAGGCCAGCAGAATGGAAGTGTTGAGCAGGGATGTATCATTTCCAGTCTAAACACTGGAGCGGATGTTCTAGAGGACTGTGGTTGGCACCAATGCTGTGTGATCAGCGGAGGTTAACATCGCTGCATAAGGATGGGCAGGACTAGACCCAAGGGCCACCAATCAGTGACTTACTGGGGGGGGGGCTGATGTGTTGTGATGATAAACAGGGACAGCGTGTAAGGGACAAAATGATAATTTGTAAATAAATCATAAAAGGTATGAGAAGGTGAGTGAAGTAAGGAGTGAAATGTAAGATGGAGACAGGGATAAAGGAAAATGTGAATTGGTAAGGGCAGAGGGGAAAAAAAATGTAAATAGACACATAGGGAAAGAGGAGGAAAACAAGGACAAACGAGAAAAACTGAACACAAAAAAAAAAAATAATAATATACTCTCTCCTCTCCCTCTCCCAACCCTTGAAACATTATGATCACTGCCCATTAATGTGCTAATACACAAAAGGTAAAATATATTTGATTAAAATCCGACCCTAATCAAAATTAACCTTTTCCAATGTGCCTGTTAAATTCAAAAATTGCTTTTGATAAGTACATTTTTTTCTCAGAAATGTCAGTTTGCTTTAAACATTTAATGGAATGTCATACTAATTAGATGACTGCTTTGCTCACTGGAAAGGACTCGCTATTTAATGACTTAAGGGGGCTTTACACGCAACGACATCGCTAACGAGAGGTCGTTGGGGGGGGTCACGGAATTCGTGACGCACATCCAGGCTCGTTAGCGATGTTGTTGCGTGTAACACGTACAAGCGACCGCTAACGATCAAATATACTCACCTAATCGTTGATTGTTGACACGTCATTCAAATCCCAAATATCGTTGATGGTGCTGAACGCAGGTTGTTGGTCGTTCCTGAGGCAGCACATATCACTACGTGTGACACCCCAGGAACGACGAACAACAGCGTATCTGCGTCTTCCGGCAACGAGGTGGGCTTGACTTTCCTGCGGCTGCTCTCCGCCCCTCCGCTTCTATCGGAAGCCTGCAGTGTGACGTCGCTTTGACGCCGCACGAACCGCCTCCTTAGAAAAGAGGCAGTTCGCCGGCCACAGCGACATTGTTAGGCAGGTAAGTTCGTGTGATGGGTACTAGCGATGTTGTGCGCCACGGGCAGCAATTTGCCCGTGACACACAAACGATGGGGGCGGGTGCTTTCACGAGCGACGTCGCTGCGTGTAAAGCAGCCTTAACTGTGCTTGACGCACCAGAAACACGTCAGTGGTTATCACTCCAAGCCGATATGGATGTTATTTGGAGTTTTTAATATGCATCAATAAAGATTTTTATGCCCATGGAGCTGGATCTCGTCCCCTTGCTTTCATAGAATAAAAATTTGAGAAAAAAAAACAAAATTGTTTAAAAAATAAAATCAAGGCAGACTGAGACAGTCTTAGGCCCTGTGCGCACTAGAAAAAGGATTTTTCTCAAGAAATTTCTTGAGTCTGAAAGATTAGCGTACTTGCGTTAAAAGACCCCCACAAATAACGCGTGCATTTTTACCGCGTTTTGATGTGTATTTTCAGCAGGATGGTCCCTGCGTTTTTTTTTTACCATTATCTATGGCAAAAAACGCAGGTACCTGCAGAAAAGAAGTGACATGCTCATTCTTTTTCTCAAGAAATTCTGCTCGAAGAATTTTCTTGAGAAAAAAAAAAAAAAAAAAAAAAAAATGCAGCCATTTTTTTTTCCATAGGTTTTGCTGGAGAATGTCTGCAGAAAGGTTAGAACCATTTTCTCAAGAAATTTCTGCGAAAACAAAACAAAAAAAAACAAAAACGCAGGTAAAAAAGGGCCTTATTGTCAAAGAAAGTAACAATGATGCAAAAATATTCTTTAAATACAAAACTTAATAGTGTAATTGTAGTGTTGGCCCACTCGATTTACCAAACACCTTATTCTTTGCAGTATTTACACAGGAAAATCCCATGAGAGATGACATGATCAGAGATACCAAAAATTCTCTATTACATGTCACCCAGCAGAAAGAACAAGAGGTCTGAGTGGCACCCCCACAAGTAACTGCAGGAATCAAGCCCTTCACCCCAAATCCTGTTTTGACCTTCCTGACTAGGCCATTTTTTTTTAGTTCTGACTACTGTCACATTATGATAACTCTGCAACGCTTCAACAAATCCCCAGTGATTGAGACTTTTTTTTTTTCATGACCTATTGTATGTCAGGATAGTGGTAAATTTAGGACAATATTTATTGCGCTTATTTGTGTAAATAGCGAATATTAGGCAATCTTCAGACTCTGAATTATTATGCCCTTAATCCCTTCATGCCGGGTGATTTTCAATTTTTGCTCCCTTTCTTCTAGAGCTTTAACTTTTTTATTTTTCCGTCAATCTTGCCATATGAGGTCTTGTTTTTTGCGGGACGAGTTGTACTTTTAAATTAAACCACAAGTTTTACCATATAGTGTACTGGAAAATGGCAAAAGACTCCTAGTGCGGAAAAATTGCAAAAAGAAGTGTGATTGCATGATTGTTTTTGGGTTATTTTTTCACAGTGTTCACTATATGGCAAAGCTGAGGTGTTGTTGTGATGCCTCAGGTTTGTACGAGTTCGTAGACACGAAATATGTATAGGTTTACTTTTATCTAAAGGGGTAAAACTAAATTCAAAACTTCGTCCAAAAAAAGTGGCGCACTTTTTTGCGCCATTTTCTGCAATCCGCAGTGTTTTCATTTTTCGAGACTTGGGGCTCAGTGACTGCTTATTTTTTGGGTCTTAAGCTGATGTTTTTAATACTATTTTTGCATAGATGCTATGTTTTGGTCAAATGTTATTGCATTTTGCGCAAAATTTGCAACGACCCAAAAATGTAATTTTGGCAATTGGATTTTTGTTGCCACTACACCATTTACCGATCAGATTAATTGAGTTTATATTTTGATAGAACGGGTGTTGAATGCGGAAATACCAAATAAGTGTGTATTTTTTTTAACTCTTAATGTTCAATGGGGCGAATGGGGGGGGGATTTGAACTTATGTTTTTTTAATATTTAAATTTTTTTTGCTTTTGTTTTATTTTACTAGTGACCCTAAGGGGTAGAAAGAACAGCAGTCTGATCCCTCATTCATTTCTCCTGATCAGAGCAGCATCGCTCTGATCAGGAGAAATGCTTCATTGTTGCTACAGCTGCTGCTCTGCCTGCTGTAACAGGATCAATCATCAGCTCCCCGTGATCACGTCACACGGTCTCTTATGACGGCGGGGAAAGGTGTGTTCCCCGGTGCAGCGCTTTACGTCGCACTGTCACACTTTGACAGCACGATTTAAGGGGTTAACAGGCGTGGGTGGATCGCGGATCCACCTGTGAGGCACACGTCTGCTGTACAAATCCGTAGACGTGTGGGGATCACCACCGCCACACCGCAGCAGCCGGTGGTGATCACTCCTCTATGATTTAGGATGTACAGTTATGTACTCAGTCATGAAGGAGTTAAACCAGAGAGTTACAGTATGCCACACAAAATAGTTAATAAATAACACTTCACACAAGTCTACTTTACATTAGTGCTATTTTTGAAAAAAAAATTTAAGGACGTTAGAAGTGTTCAAAGTTTATCAGTAATTTCTCATTTTTCCAACAAAATTTACAAAACCATTTTTTAAAAAGGGACCACATCACATTTGAAGTGACAGAGAACTAAATGACTGAAAACGCGCAAAAGTGACACCATTCTAAAAACTGTACCCCCTAATTTGCCTAAATAGGGGAACCCCCCCTCGCCCCCAAGTGACCAGGTTTTGGAAACTAAACCCATCAAGGAACTTATCTAGATGTGTGGTGAGCACCTTGAAACCCCAGGTGCGTCACAGATAGTTATGTTTGGCCGTGAAAAAAAATCATTAGTTTTCTCACAAAAATGCACTTTACAATTTGTTCTGCAATTTCTCCTAAATATATCAATATCCCATATGTGGTCGGAAACTGTTTGGGTGCACGGCAAGACTCGGAAGGGAAGGAGCAACATTTTGTTTGGAATAAATTGCGGGCGCCATATCACATTTGAAGAGCCCCGGACATGCCAAAACAGCAGAAACCTCCACAAGTGACCCCGTGTTGGAAACTACACCTCTCAAGGAATTAATCTATGAGCATGTTTAACCCTCAGGCAATTCAAAGACTTGTAAAACACTGGGCTTTTGTTTTCCACTAAAATGCTGCTTTGGCCTAAAGCTTTTAATTCTCAAAGAGTTAATGGAAAAAAAAAAATGAATGATACAATTTGTTAGGCAAAATGTCCTGAGTAGAGATGAGCAAACCCAAGGTTTGGTGTTTGTACCAAACACACAATTTAATAAAATACTGAGATCGGGTTTGGGTGCTTTACGTAGGCAAACCACTAAAGTGAGCATCGCTATGCTCGGCCCAGTTTGAGCCATTTGCAAAGTTTGAACAGTTTGCACAACATAGTGTGCATTAAAAAAAAAAAAAAAAGGGAAAAGCTTTCCGCCCACCTTCCCCTGGAAGTGCTCTGTTTATGGCTAGCTGCATGTTGGCGGAAGTCCGAATTGCCCAATTAGTGATTTCCATTGGGGTTTAAGTCAAGTCTGGGTCCCGTACCAAACTTAATCTAAATTCTGTATGAACCCGACCAAACCAAACTTCCACAGGTTCGCTCATCTCTACTCCTGAATACATCAAGGACAAGATTGGAGAGCAAACTTTGCTGTATAGTTTGTGGCTGCCATATTAACTTAGCAGGGCTCCTGAGATGCCAGAACAGAAAAACATCCCCATAAGTGACCACATTTTACAAATTACACCACTCAATGAATTCATATAAGGGTTCAGTGATTATATTGACACCACAGATGTGACATGACAATTACCCACATGTGGCTGTACAGTACTGCTTAGTCACCAGCGAGACTCAGAAGGGAAGGAGTGCTACTTGACTCTTGGGAGTAGAGATTTTCGTACAATAGTTTGGAGACTCCATATACAGAGCCTCTAAAAGCCAGAAGAGCACAATCCCACACAAGTGACCAATTATTGGAAATTACACCCCTCTAGGAATATATCTACAGGTGTAGAGACAATTTTTACTCCAATCGTGTTTTCCAGTACCAAGCAGCAATGGATGTTGCTGAGTGAAGATTGCAAATCTGCTATTGTAGTGCTCAGTACATTGTAGTGCCCAATGCATTGTAGGGTTCATAGATTGTGCTCAGCTCATGCTTCTGGAGAAACACATCCTGTAAATGAAGTAGGCTCTCTACTACGGAAATCTCAAACACGTGGATGCTAAATGTGGTTTAGGCAGGGGTGGAATTAAAACAGGTTCTCTAAATCCCGCCCAGTTGAAAACCACACCCATTTTGTTAGCAACATCCATTTACACGCACTTTCCTCAACCAAAAAATACAAGTAATTTAAAGTAAAATCTCTTTCCCCTTCTTACCCTCCTATACCCTTCCCTCTCCTGTCCAGCACCAGTTGTTCCAGTCACTGTCACTCTTATTGTATTAAACGTTTTTTCTACAATTTTTAAAAATTATTACTAAAGGAGCCCTGCTAAAATTGGAACGGACGACCTTCCCCATACAGATCTCATCCCATGTGGTCTCTTTCCCCTGCAGATCCCATCCCATAATGGCCCCTTTTCCTGCAGATCCCATCCCATTATGGCCTCTTTCCCCCTTCAGATCCCATCCCATTATGGCCTCTTTCCCCTGCAGATCCCATCATGGCTTTTTTTCCCAGCAGATCTTATCCCATGTGCTCCTTTTCCAATATAGCTCCCATCTATGCAGCCTCCTCTCCCCATATAGCTCCCATCTTATGCAGCTCTGCCCATATAGCTCCCATCTTATGCGGCCTCCTCTCCCCATATAGCTCCCATCTTATGCAGCTCTCCCCATATAGCTCCCATCTTACGTGGTCTCCTCTCCTCATATAGTTCACATCTTATGCGGCCTCCTCTCCCCATATAGCTCCCATTTTATGCGGCCCCGCTCCCTGTATCTTGGGCTCACTGAGCGCTTACCTGCTCCAAGCACCGGCAGCCTCTCCTCTGTCTTCCTTCCCCCGCGGCACTCTGCACACTGACATATGACAGTAGGAGGCGCTACCTACTCACACTGCCGTGACCTCTGCAGCGTCAGCGCGTCGCTGCACGCCGGGTTAGGGAGCAGACATGCTCCACTGAACCCGGAAGTGCATCGAATATGGAGGTACGGGGATTCATTTGTGCTAGTGTCTTAAATCACTAAACACAAGTGAATACAGGGAACCGGATCGCCAGAGCTGTTTCTTGCCAGTTTGGGGAACCGGCTGCTATTTTAACAACCGGTTCACCTGAAGCGGACAGAATCAGCTGAATCTCACCCCTGGGTTTAGGTACATAGTGGGGCTCAGAAGGGGGGGGGGTGTATTTGGAAGCACAGGTTTTACTGGATTTCTTTTTTTTGGGAGAAAGCCATAGCACTTTCCGGAGCCTTTGTGCTACCAGTAATGTGGAAGCCCCCTATATTTCCACTTACAAGATAAGGCAGAAAAGGGGTTAATGCTGCGCATCAGCCAAATGAAGACGTATAATGTTGATGAAGATGAGTATTCTTTTATTTCATAGGTCTACGCGTTTCAAGGTGACAACCTCTTCCTCAGGACCAATGCATCAACAACAAGTACAACATACATGAAGATGACAGATATATATACACACAACTGATGGAAAGAAACGCCCACTGAAAGAAAAAAAAAAAAAAAAAAAAATCAGTGGGAAGATCCTCCAACTGCATGACATGGCAAATTCATAGTAGTACATCAAATTCACATATATTCAAGGATAACATATTATTATGCAAAAAATAAATAAATCTATAAACGTTAATAAAGAAAAATAAAAACATAATAAAGAAAGAAACAAAAGACAAAAGTGTATGTGTATGTGTTTATAAAAGGACTAGAACCCTTATATGGGTGATAGCCCTATAACTAAAAACCAAGTCACCATTCTAGTGGTGATCACCACCAATAGTTCCACAAAAAGAACAAGAAAAGAAGAACCAAGAAGGAGCAGAAACAAAAAGAAGAAATGTGAATCGGACAGACCTCTTTATTAGGGTCTCCAAAAAGTGATTAAAACACTTGAGGTTTAATCACTTTTTGGAGACCCTAATAAAGAGGTCTGTCCGATTCACATTTCTTCTTTTTGTTTCTGCTCCTTCTTGGTTCTTCTTTTCTTGTTCTTTTTGTGGAACTATTGGTGGTGATCACCACTAGAATGGTGACTTGGTTTTTAGTTATAGGGCTATCACCCATATAAGGGTT
Source organism: Anomaloglossus baeobatrachus (assembly GCF_048569485.1). Taxonomy (NCBI): domain Eukaryota; kingdom Metazoa; phylum Chordata; class Amphibia; order Anura; family Aromobatidae; genus Anomaloglossus; species Anomaloglossus baeobatrachus. Next base: position 504,164,144 of record NC_134356.1, on the reverse strand, counting down.
CTAGTCCTTTTATAAACACATACACATACACTTTTGTCTTTTGTTTCTTTCTTTATTATGTTTTTATTTTTCTTTATTAACGTTTATAGATTTATTTATTTTTTGCATAATAATATGTTATCCTTGAATATATGTGAATTTGATGTACTACTATGAATTTGCCATGTCATGCAGTTGGAGGATCTTCCCACTGATTTTTTTTTTTTTTTTTTTTTTCTTTCAGTGGGCGTTTCTTTCCATCAGTTGTGTGTATATATATCTGTCATCTTCATGTATGTTGTACTTGTTGTTGATGCATTGGTCCTGAGGAAGAGGTTGTCACCTTGAAACGCGTAGACCTATGAAATAAAAGAATACTCATCTTCATCAACATTATACGTCTTCATTTGGCTGATGCGCAGCATTAACCCCTTTTCTGCCTTATCTTGTATGCTCATCCACGTGGGGCTGCAGCAGACGCCATTATCTCATGCGCACTAGTGGTTGTGACTGTCACAACTGATCCAGGTGAGTGTATATTTTCCAGGTATACCCCACTGATCACTTTGGTGTTACACTATCAGCGCTCCTTATTTTCAGATCTATATATATTTCCACTTACAAATGACTGACTTGAGTAGGGACTTTTTTTCTGATTGAGTTGAAGATCTTATTGGGAACATTTTCCATGGAATTTTGGACCACATTTATTCCATGGTCTACGCTGAGCACTTACATCGGCGTTTCCATGTAAATCTCAGAGTGACACGATTCAGATGACACCCCCGATGGATCCATTCACTATAATGAGGCAGCAGAGTTACTTTTGACTCAGTCTGTTCTCTGTTCAGGGGTGTCCTTTTAAAAAGTGCACAAAACTCTGGCTGACCATGCTTTTAGGCATAACTGAAAAGACAGACACCACGGGATCATAGGCCAGCGAAAGTCCAAGGTAACTAACTCTGCTGCATTATAGGAAATCTTCAGTCAAGGTTTCCAGCTTCATGACTAAATGAACAGCAGATCAAGAATTGCTTTTATTTACTTTTTATGCTGTTAGTTTGGTATAAGTGATTAAGCGACTTTATTCTTCAGGTTGGTGCGATTACAGATTACCAGATATATAGGTTTGCTTTCCATCACACAATAAAAAAATACTTTCATGATGGAACAAACTTTCCCTGTTCTTATCGCTGATCTAATGCGATTTTCCATTTTATTAGATCAGTGACTGGCACACAGGCAGGAGGCATGTCAGGTCCAGCTCAAGGTAAGACCTCACAAGCCTACGTACCTGGGTGATCTCGTGGACACCACAGAGACCATCTGAACAACACAATCGTAATAGTGTTGTGTCGATCGGAGCAGAGAGGGAGCCCTCTTCCTCTACAATATGATCAATGCTGCTGTCACTATTGACTGCGGCATCAGAGGGGTTAAATGCCCGCCATAGGTGCTAGCGCTGATTGTGGGCATTACAGCAGGGTGTCAGCTACGACAAATAATAACACCAGTCTATGGTCTTCAGGCGCGGCAAAATACCTGTCTTTTTTCTTCTGTTGATATTCTACTTGTGCAACAGGGCTGCTGCTGGACCTTTTTGGCGCTCACGTTATACTGTTAAAGGAGTTGTGACTGGCACAACTCGATCAGGTGAGTGCATCACTTTTACATGATCTTTCCCACCCAATATATCGGGTAAGACCCTATTGCGCCTTCTCTCTCCTATTTAGATCCCTTGAGGAATAGAAGAGGAAGCTGCTCACTGAGGGAGCGAGGACAGGTGAGAAGAATCCTTTTTTCTTTTGTGTATTTGAAGAGTGGGAGAATTGGGGTTAAATGATAGGGACCAGGATAGGGGACACTGCTACATGATGTTGGTCAGAACTACTGTATGGTATTAATTGTACGACAATATTAATGTATGGTGCCTATTAGGAGACAAAACAACATAAAAGAATTTAAAAAAAAAATTTTTTTTTCTTTTTTCCCCACTAAAAAGCTTTTTTTTTTTATTTACAACTTAAAGTAAATCTCAAAAAAGTGCAAGTTTGTTATTGCTGCATCTGGAATGACTCAAGCTATAAAACTGTGCCATAACGGTGCCTGTATAATATTACAGGACATGGGTACCAAATTCTCTGATGGGACGTTGATCCAGGAAACAAACTCTATTGCCGTATGAGGAGTTGAGAGGGAATTTTCCCCTAATATAGGGAAATTAGCATCTGCCTCATAGGTTTCTGCCTTTCTCTGAATCAACGTGAGGTTATAGGTTGAATTTGATAGACTTGTCTATTTTCAATCTTAAAAACAAAATTTAAAATAAATATTAAAATTAAAAAAAAAAAATGTAAAATTATAACTTGTGGACTGTGACTAAGATGTGGGTTTTCTATTATTGCCGTCCAAGTCAGAGTACTATTTCTCAATTCTCCTAATTGCTGAAATAAATATGTTGGTGGTATGTCTGTAGTCAAACCAGATTGCTTGTGTCACCACAATTGTTAAAATGTAAAACAAAAGCTCCCCACACCATAGCATGTGTTCTCATGAAGAAATAATAACCTCTTCTACTCTTGAACATAAAAAGGCACTAGTTTAGAACACTATAACTGGTGACACTAACTCCTCCATCAGGGAAATTTAAATCAGTCCTAAATATTTTTACCTATTTTCTCCCTCAGTCTAAACCTGTGTGCTTCCTATAGTAGGGTATACCTTCTAGCACATGTCAATCCTACCAAGGCATTTTATGAGACCCACGACGCCCCGATGCAGCAGGACTAGCATTCTACCCCCGTTTTATAGTGATAAAAGTTGGATACTTTCGTTACCTTGCAGCCGCTCATCCGCTATGATTTTGTTTGTCTGATTCCATGTGCTATCAATGAATACAACTTTCTTCAAATAATTAAGGTTTACTCCAGGAGCCTTCATACTTTTATCCTCATTGTCCCTCGTGTCAGTATCTAGTCTTGGATGTTTAGTATGTGGCTCAAAGAAATCCTTGTTCTCATTATTATATTGTGTCAGAAATGCAAGTCCATCTTTGAGGGAGACAGAGTTTGGACCCGGAAATACCAGTACAACCTACAAGGATAAAGAAGATGGAGATCTGCATTTACACCTGACTTCTACTGTGTAAACCGTAAAACACATGTCTTCTTACTGTATAAGAGTGAAATTACTTACTTCATGAATTAGTTTGTCATAATCTGGAATGGATGGGTACACGTGCATGGTCACATCTTCATGTGCCAGTAATTTTGCATGGGCAGCAGTACTTTTGCCATCTGTTTCATTTGGATGTTTAATAATATCAATTTTCACAGGAAGCTAAAATGAAAATAAAAATCAGCAAATATTTGGATTATGAAACGCCTTAACACTATATAATGTATATTCATGATATGTCAGTTTGAGCTCCATAAGGCTATGTGCGCACGTGGCAGAAATTTTCAGCATGAAATTAGCACCTTCTGGCAGAAAAACACGTTTTGGTGCATTTTTTAATTAAGTCAAAAGGTGAAAGGGTTATTAAAAAAAAAACAAAAAAAAAAAACAATTAACATGCAGCAGATTATTTTCTGCACCAAATCTGCAAGTGAAAAATAAGCAATGTGCGCACAGCACTTGAGAATTCCCACTGACTTTGCTGGCATAGCGATACACATGCAGATTTGGGCCACAATCTGCACCAAATCTGCATCAAAAATGCACTGTGCGCACCAGGCCTAACACATATATACCCTAAACAGATTGCCCAGTATAGCCAGTGTCATGGTGCAATCAGCTGTAGGAGCCCGGGCTCCGGCTATAACTGCTAAGATCAGCGTTTTCACAGATCCCAGTAGTGTAACACCTTGTGCCATTGTCAATTGTCACAATGGCACATTAGGAGTTTTGTGAAAGAATTATGAAACGTTAGGTAAAGAATAGTGCTACTAACAAACACAATTTGTCCAGCAAAAACAACCCTAAGGCGGGCTTTGCACACTACCACATCGCAGGTGCGATGTCGGTGGGGTCAAATTGAAAGTGACCCACATCCGGCGTCGCAGGCGATATCGTAGTGTGTAAATCCTAGATGATCTGATTAACGATCGCAAAAGCGTCGTAATCGTATCATCGGTGTAGTGTCGGTGAATTCCATAATTACGCTGACGCGACGGTCCGATGTTCCTCGCTCATGCGGCAGCACACATCGCTGTGTGTGAAGTCACAGGAGCGAGGAACATCTCCTACCTGCGTCGCCGTGGCTCCCATCGGCTATGTGGAAGGAAGAAGGTGGGTGGGATGTTTACATTCCGCTCATCTCCGCCCCTCCGCTCCCATTGGCCGCCTGCCGTGTGACGTCGCAGTGACGCCGCACGACCCGCCCCCTTAATAAGAAGGCGGGTCGCCGGCCAGAGCGACGTCGCAGGTCAGGTGAGTGCATGTGAAGCTGTTGTAGTGATAATGTTCGCTACGGCAGCTTTAACAATATCATCGCAGCTGCGACGGGGGCGGGGACTATCGCGCTCGGCATCGCAGCATCGGCTTGCGATGTCGCAGCGTGCAAAGTACCCCTAAGGCTAGTTTCACACATGTTTGTTGGCATCAGGCACAATCCGGCGTGTGCCTTATGCAACGGATCCGGCGCAGAATATGCAAAAACGGATGCGCTAGATCCTTTTTTTTTTTTTTTTGACGGATCCAATATACCTGATCCGTCAAAAAACGGATCCGGCGCATCAGTTTTTTAATCAGTTTTGTCCATTTTTTTGCTGGATCCGTTTTTTTACAATACATTGGAGCATGCTCAGTTTAAAAAAAACGGATCTGGCGGTCACATCTGTTTTTTGACGTATTACGCCGGATCCGGTGTCCATAGGCTTCCATTGTAGATCACGCAGTATCACGCCGGATCCGGCGCAATGCGGTTTTTTGTCAGAGACAAAAAAACGTTACAAGAGACGTTCCATTCGGCTGCCGCATTAGCCAATTATGACGGATCTGGCAAAAGCCGGATGCAACGCAAGGCCATCAGGCACAATCCGGCACTAATGTTGAGGATAAGAATGGAGTATCCAAAAATACTTAATTCAGCCATTTCATAGACTCAGGTATATAGTTTAGTAGATGTAAACTAACATATTTATGTAGGTCTTTGTTCTCTTTTACTAACACGTATATATATTTATATTGCATATTCAGTGTATTTTCCTTAAACACAGTATATATCAGTATATGTAACTTGAAGATGGCTGCTACATTCTGGACAACGCCTAAGATGATATACAAAAGAAATTCCTGGAGCTTGGACTGACCAATCAAGAAGAGGATATGCTAATTCCTATATATCATGAAGCCCCGACCTACGATACTTGATTGGACTGTATTTTGTCCACACCCTTTACTTCTGAAGAGCTGTGAAAAGTTTTAAACAATAAAGACCAGTTCCCTCAGGGTCTGTCATGGAGAAGGTCCATAACCGATATACTGTCTGTTATCGTTCATTCTCATGTGCACACATGACATTATAATTTGAAACAGCGGTCAGATCCAAAAAGAGTGACCGGTTGAGTCACGTCCTTAACACTAATACAAATCAATGGGGATAAAACGGATCTGGCGCCGGATCCGTTTTATCCCGGATTGTGCCTGATGGAAAAAAACTGATGTATGAAAGTAGCTTTACACAGCTATGTTAATGAAAAAACATGTCTCTTCTCTCCCAGCTCAGTATGCAGGACATGTCCTACATCATCCACACAGAGGTCTCCATTGCGCTCCTGCACAAGAACACTTCTCTCTGCCCTGCTGAGGGCAAAGCACAGTACTGTAATACAAAAGGCGCGGGGAAAGGTCAAAGACCACCTGCGCATGCACACTACAACACTTTAATCTGCCCTCAGCAAAGTAAAGTGTGTGCATGTGCAGGAGCGCAATGGAGGACTGTGTGGATGACGTAGTACGCGTCATGCACACTGAGCTGGGAGGGAGGATGGTGATGGAAGGAAGAGAGGAGGTGCCGGACCGAGACCAGCAACTCCCACCTTACCTGACTTCTTCTGCAGGTGACTACAATAAAAGCTGTTTTTTCGGTTATTCAAAGCAGCCTGGGCTCTTATATACAGTATTCTGAAACGCAGTATATAAAGGCTTACTGTTGGTGGCTGCAGTTTATAAAAAGGACAAATTTGGGGACAAGTTCCCTTTAAACCCCTTAGATCAGGCCCATTTTTTGGGCATTAAGTGTGAGGGCTGTTGAGTCGGTAAGTCAAACCTACAACTCCCCAATTTCCCTGACTCCCGACTCCAACTTCTTCATACATGGCTTAAGTGATAAATTTGCTGTAGTAAATTGGTAATATCAGGCTTTTAATCATTATTATGATGCAATAATCAAGCTATTTAGAGAGAACATAAAATATATTTATTGGAATACAACAACTTTAGAACACAAAAAACTATTACATTGTAAATATGCAATACACTATGCAGTAAGTGAGACAAAAAGCTTTAACAAAAACGTACTGAATAACATTTGTGCAGTCTATGAATTTGGAGAAATAGTATCGCCTCCATCAGATCCTCCTTCATAGATGACCTCAAATCTGACTTACTTATTTCAAGGCTAGAGAACAACCTCTCTACACTAACTTAGGTTAGTGCCAAAGAAGTGACCACATGCGCAACATCTCTAACAATCACAGGGTATAAAAGGAATTGCCTCATGCAATCAGTTTTGATGAACAGTTGAACTCTTCTACTTTGAGAGCAAGTGACCATATTTCAGCAAAAAGTTTCAATCTGTTTGCTATGGGAGTGAAATATTTTTCCATGTGGCAATGCTTTTCCTGGTCTATGTCGTCCAAATAATTTTCAAAATTGAACTTGTCTGGTGAAGCTGAAGATATGGCAGCAGTAGCCCTGGATGACAATTCCTCTTGGCTGTCCAGTTGCTGCTCATCCTAACTGCTACCTCAGTCAGAGCTTCTTTTCCTTTAGTAAGCTGTTGATCATCGTCCCAATAAACGGCTACCAGAAGAATTTTATTTTCTAATAGCAGTGTTTTTCCTAGTTTCATTGAAGTAGAAATACCATCTGCAATTAAAACCTCCTCTTTGGGACAGGGAAAACAGCAAGTTCTTCACTTCTTTATGAAAATGCAAGGAGTTAAATCCTCAGCTTGTAATTTTTTAGTCACTGTAAATGATGAAGCAATTCCTTAAATTCAGCCACGTGTGTCCACTGACCTTCATTTAGTATTATCTGAGGGTTGGCCATGTCTACAACAAGGGGTTTCATCTCAAGCAATCGCTCCAATCATTAAATAAGTCCTTCCCCACCGAGTGACTAGATCGACAATTGCTCCTTTACCAGCACGTCTCTTCAAGATACAAATCAATTTTATGGGTTCTGGCAGCAATAACCAATTTCCTCCATTTGCCAATAAGAGTTCCAGCATGTCCCTCTTGCAGACCATCTCTTATTGCCGCCGGCTGCAGCGCATGTGAACAACACAGCAAATGTGATGAATAGGAGATATGTGAAGCAGCTTCAACAAGATCATCTAAATTCTAAAGTATAATTTTGCTGTTCTTCTGTACTATTATCTGTTTGTTCCGCAGTTACAGGAACAGGACTGTGGCCTTCCATCTCAAAACATGCTGCATCTGACATTTTCTTCTAGCTGTTGTTCACCTTCATTATTCTCATTCATCATTGTACTTGTGTGTGAAGCATTGTCAGTTGCAATAGCAAGAACCTCTTCTTTTTTGAGTTCATAATCTTGCAGAACTTTTTTGACAACACTCTAGAGTCTATAGCAGTACTGAGAGGAGTGCAGGCGTTCCTTCCTTCCCAGTGTGTTTTTACTCTTATCTGTTGAAGAGGAGTACATAAAGTGCAGCACAAATTAATCTCAACTAAAAGCCGAAATACTTTGATCAGGAATGAACAGACATTTATAGGACATTTCATAACTTTCCCAAATTCTTATGAAAAAATATTCAGCCCATTCTGCATTGATCCGTTTTAGCCAATTTATTATATATTTAGGAATCAGAGTCGGCCCATTTTAAAACAGACTACCAAAATTGACACAGACTCAGACTCCACGGATGTTCAGTATAAAGCATCGTGGCCAACTAATTGCTTCTTGAAAGTTTCAAGACAAGCGCGTTCTTCCACAAGCCACAATCCTAGAGCTCTAGCAGCCCACGTAAAAATAATTCTTCAAAAGTATAGTAATACAATTACTCCAGAACAATCACGTTTTATCACACGGCACTCACAGCTAGTGATGCAAATCACACAGCTGAATTGTTCCAAAGGGTTGTGTTCAGAGCAAACTGATAAGTAAAGCCAAGCAGTAACTACACAATGGTGCTAACTTGTACCTATTCTATCGTTATGGCAGCTGGGCATTACCTGTAAAAAAAAAAAAAAAAAGTTTAACGGGAACCTGTGACCAGTTTTTTGCTCTATAAGTTGCGGCCACCACCACCAGGCTCTTATATACAGCATTCTAACATGCTGTATATAAAAGAGCCCAGGCCGCTGTGAGAACATAAACACTTTATAATACTTACCTAACGGTCACGCGTTTGGCCATATGGGCGTCTCCGTCCTCCAGTGCCGCCTCTTTTGGCCATCTGTGTTCTCTTCTCATCCACCCTCGCCGGCATTCAGGTCCTGAGCAGAACAGATCACAGTATTGAACTGCGCAGGATCGTCGAGTGTGTATGACGTAGACGCGTCATGCACACAGGCTTCAGAAAGAGGATGAAGATGGCCGAAAGAGGCGGCGCCGGCACCGGAGACGCCCATATGGCCAAACACGCGACCGTTAGGTAATTATTATAAAGTGTTTATGTTCTCACAGCGGCCTGGGCTCTTATATACAGCATTCTAACATGCTGTATATAAGAGCCCGGTGGTAGTGGCCGCAGCTTATACGCAAAAAAAAAAAAAAAGTGGTGACAGATTCCCTTTAAATGACAGCAGTGAAGATTTATCCTTATTTCAGTAGCTCCATTGGGACTTATATGTGGGGCCCTGGAAAACTGGCTTTAGATGTACGCACTGGTGCTGATGGCACATATTGACTGATACAGATGAAGTCACAGTGTGCACTATCAGACATCATTCATTATTGTGCATATTCACCTATTTGAGGAGAGTACCAAGACGTGGTCAACGGCTTCATGGATCTTGCCTCAAATAAGACAGATATGCACAAATGTGAGCTCTAATGGAGCACACCGTGACTAGGTCTGCATCACTAACGGTCCACGCTAGGGCCTACGCCGCAATCCTGTTTTCGAGTGGCTTCAGATGTAAGGTAGAAGTCACTTACATAAGGATAAAATGCAATGTGAACATAGCCCATTCCACAACATGCTCATATCCTTGTTACATACAAGCTGGCAATCTGTATCAAGACTCTTTTCTCATGCCAATTTATGCAGCCAGATCACTAGAGGACAAGCAAAAAAGGCAATGCCAAGTAAAGCAGATTCTTTGGTTGGCGCTGGAAAGTCAGCTGTCACACAGGAGATATCTGCAAGTCATCATTTGTCTCCCAGAACACACAGTGCAAGTTCAGTTTTCTTGGCTACAAAATGTGACACCTTTAATGGAATCATTTTGATCTAAAATACAGGAAAAATATCTGATGTTGCCTGAAATGAGAACCAGTTTATGCAACTTTGCTGCGTACATCGGGCTCTGGCCATTATCAATGGAAGGCTGGGACTGATCTTTTTATTTAAAAAGGTGAAAGTTTCTAGTTCGATCCTATGAACAAAGTTGACGTGCCAATCGCAATGGTGTGCTGCAGGCTCTGTACACCGCACATTTATGGCCTCTATTTAACCCCTTAGTGACCAAGCAACATTTTTAAAATCTGACGTCTCGCTCTACACTGAAGATCAAAATTAGAGAACAAACACACAATTTCCTAAATGTTAAGGTCATTGTGCCGTCCTTTGTGATTATATCCTAACAAGAGTAAACAGTATTTTAAGCTCATTTCATAAATTGAATGTATTCCAAAACATAAAAAATATAAATGAGATAAAATTAAAAAGAACACTGACCAAATTTAGAGAACACTTTCAGATACCTGCAAGTTATTGGTGTTAATCAGGCATCTGGTGCTAATTTCCTTAATTATCTGACAAACCCTATGTAACTGGCAGCCTAACTTTCCAGTTTCCACTGACTTTGCAAAAATGGTGTGCTGTTCTAAAGTGACTGAAACCCTCCGATAGCAGGTTATCCAGATGAAGGCCAAAGAGGTGACCGTATCAGCCATAGCAAGAGAAGTTGGTTGTTCCAAGTCTGTGATTTTGAGAACATTGCATCTTTACAACATCACAAACTGTTTCAAATCCCCCAAGAAGGCTGCTCACCCTCGAAAGACAAATGCAAGAGAGGACAGGATAATGTGGAGAATCTCCATGGGTAATTCTATCAAAACTGCATCTGGAATTGTTCGCCAGTTCAGCACTGAACAGGATAAGGATCTGTCTCCTCATACAGTGTCATCACCATTAGGCTAAGTTCACACATCCTGTGTTTTCAATCCGTCAGGTCCGTCAGCAACGGATCAGTCATTTTCAAGATGTCAACTGATGCAACTGATGTGTTTTTCACAGGATTCCTTTCACAGGAATCCTGTGAAAAAACGGATCAGTTGCGTCCGTTACATCCGCTGTGCGTCCGTTTTTTGACGGATCAGTCATGATCCGTCTGTGTTTGGGACAGCCCAGTGGGCGTGCCAAGCATGCTGGGCATGCTCAGTAGAGCATGACGGAATCCTGCGCTGGATTCCGTTGTAAGACGGATTACGACGGAATCCAGCACCATAGACATGCATTACAAGCTTGACGGATGGCGACGGATTCCTGCGCGGCGCGTTAATTTTGACGGCCCGAAAAACGTTACATTCTGCGTTGCTCCCCGCTCGGCGGTCAGTCAAAAACGACGGACCGCGACGCAGCGGATGCAACGCAGGGTCATCAGTTGCAATCCGTCGCTAATAGAAGTCTATGGGGAAATACAGGATTCCTGCAAAATATTTTGCAGGTTACCGTAATTCCCCAAGGCGACGGATTGTGACTGATGCAAAACACATGATGTGTGAACTTAGCCTTAAGAGCATTTGGACTGAAAGCCCACTCTGCATTAGCTGAAAGAATCAAAAAGGAAAGACTCACCTTTGGTAAGGACCATGTTGTGTGGACAGAGGAGAAGTGGTCCACATTTCATTTTAGTGATGAAAGCAAGTTACATAGTTACATAGTTACTTAGTTACTTAGGTTGAAAAAAGACCTAGGTCCATCTAGTTCAACCTTCCTCCACCAGTTCTACATTTAGTCACTAAGTCATTTAAGTCTAGTTTAAATTTGAGTCTGATGGGAAACATTATATTTGTCAACAAACTGGGGAAAGACTGAAAACAAAGTGTGTTAACAAGTCAGTGAAAGGTGGTGGAGGAAGTGTCATGTGTTGTGAATGTCATCCAAGGGGGTGATGGTTTGGAGCTCCCTCTGGTGGTCAGGACTGGGGGTGAAGCTGACTGTGTCGCAATACATATGGGAATTAATTGGGAGTTTGGGAAACCCAATTGCAGATCAGCCTGGGTTATATAGAAGAGCAGTGTCTGCTGGCTGGGACTGGTTATAGATGTTGTTCCTCTGTCTCTGAATTGGCTTGGAGTTGTCCTTCCATTTATCCTGTGCCTGTCCCATTCCAGATAAGTTGCAAGTTATTTGCTTTATTGCCCGATCCACACCTGAGGGTATGTGCGCACGTTGCTTTTTACCTGCTTTTTTGCTGCTTTTTCTTCTGCGCTGTTTAATGCCAAAATGGATGTGTTCTTCTATTCAAGCAAAGTCTATGGGAATTTGGGTTTCTTGTTCACACTATGTTGTTCAAAATGCTGCCTTTTTGAGGCAGAACTTTGGTCAAAAACTCAGCTTTTCAAAGAAGCAACATGTCAATTGTTTTTGCCATTTGGGTTTTGCACTGCAAAGCTGAGTTTTTGACCAAAGTTCGGCCACAAAAAGGCAGCATTTTGAACAACATAGTGTGAACAAGAAACCCAAATTCCCATAGACTTTGCTTGAATAGAAGAACACATCCATTTTGGCATTAAACAGCGCAGAAGAAAAAGCAGCAAAAAAGCAGGTAAAAAGCAGGTAAAAAGCAACGTGCGCACATACCCTAAGGGTGTTTGTTGTTCTTTTTGTTTTGTTTAAAGTCTGTTTTCTTGTAGGAGAGGAATTGTCTGTTTTGATGAGCATGGGGGTTTCCCTTTTGCAGGTCCCACTGCAAAAAAAGGGAGATTCTCCCTGTTCTATTTGATTATTAGCACTTTTGTATTTCTTGGTTTTTTTTTTGGTATTTTATTTCTCCCATTAGTTACAAGAGTACCTGATATAGTGGGGAAGAGTCCGTGTGGTCTCAGTTTTTTTCTTATCAGGAGATTGCGGTCAGTGCAAACCCTGCCAATCAGTTATCTGTCCTCTCCTATTTAGGAAGTCAGGCCATCTCCTTTGCTAATCTATGTTTCCTATCTGTGTACTGTGTTTTCTTACATTACCGTTGGCTTTATATATAGGGGGCTTGCTATTCCTTTGGGGACTACTCTGAGAGAAGATAGAAATGAGGAGACCTATCTGTGAGGTGTAGTAAGTTTCTCCGGCTGTGACATGGCATCTAGGTGTGTTTAGGAACGATCCATGGCTACTTCTTGTGTGGTCTGGCAGATAGGGGATTGCGGTCAGCTCAGGTTCCAACTACTCGTGTTTTTTCTGCTGATGGGATTTTTGTGATCAGCCACGGTGACCAGAACATGACAGTCATGGTTTGGGGAATATTTTCTTTAGCAGGAGTTGGACCTCTCATACAGCTACATGACAAAGTGAATAAAAGTGTGTATCAGAACCTTCAACAGCACATGGTTCCTTACTTGCACTCATCACTCAATCAGCCAGCAATTTTCATGCAGCACAATGGCCCTTCACACAGCAAAACGGGTAAAGCAGTTCCTTGAAACAGAAAACATTGAAACAATGAAATGGCCAGCCCGGAGCCCTGCTGTAAACCCAAATAGAAAACCTCTGGAAATTCCTTGGTTACAAAGTTATGGCCAAGAAACACACAGCAGTCAAAGAACTGTGGAACATAGATTCGATAGGAGAGGAAATCGGGTATATGCCGCACTACCACCACGGAATCCGAAATTAATATAATTTCTTTATTGTTTGTACAGGTCGACGCGTTTTAAAGACATTCCTACAAAGGAACAGTCCTTTAGGTTGAGTTTAGGTAGCTATGCTTTGCGTTTATGAAAATTTCAGACATTTGACAAGTTTCAAAAAAAAAAAAAAAATTACAAATTTTTAAGCGCTGAATGTTTCTATAATCCAGATAGACACACTGCACAAGATAGTTAACCAACATTTACATCAGGTCTACGTTAGATCATCACTATTTATTAAATGTCCTCTTATTGTGTTACAATGTTAAAAAGGTTTAAAAACATAGTATTAATTATTCAATTTTCAAGGAAACTGACTAGTTATTTTTTCATAGACCTATTCAGGATGGAAATGACTTGAGGACCTACAGTATATATATTGGTAAAATCCCTCAAAGTGAAACTATTTTAAAAACAGCGCCCTCAACATATTCAAAACTGATGTCAGGTCATTTGTGTTAATTCCTACAAAGCATCTGAATGAGTTAAATATTAAATTTTTAACCACTAAAATGTTGTTAACATCTGGAGAGACTACTATAGCTGGCAGACTCTAAAACCATTATTTGCCATCAGAACAACACAATTGTGATCTCAGGGGGTTAACATGGGAGCCCTTACGCTCTATTAACCACCTTAATGCTGCTGTCACTAGGGGTTAAACGACCATGGATGGCGCCAACACCAATCGTGGCTGATGGAGTAGGGTGTCCACTATAGTTGCTCACTGACCAATCCAATTGGAGGTAAGGCCCCTTTTACACATCAGTTTTTCAGTCACAATCTGTTTTCTTGACAGACCCGTCGCAGATTGTGGCTAACTGATGCGACAGATCAGTTTTTCAACGGATCTGACTAGCTGGGGGGCTAAATAATAATTGGAGCATGCTCAGTTAAAATAAACAGAATCTGTCGCCGGATTTAGTCATTTGATGGATCCTGTGCCCATAGACCTCTATTCTAATAAAACAAACGGTGACGGATCCGTCGCTGTCCGTTTTTTCGACGTACACAAAAAACATTACTTTGGCCATTGTCTCTGTCTGACGGACAAACATTTTTCGACGGATCCATCGAATGACGGATGAAACGTGAGGCCATCCATCGCAATCCGTTGCTAATACAAGTCGATGAGAAAAAAAAACGGATCCAGCGGCATGAGTTGCCAGATCCATACAGATAGATAGATAGAGAGAGAGAGAGAGAGATGCACCCCTGGCAAATATAGCCTGAAGTGATCATGTGCGGCTGTATTCACTGCCCCCCGCACATCATCATCAGCGCGGGACGCAGTGAAAAATTACGGTATACTCACCCGTCACCGTTGTCTGCAGCATCACTCGTCCTCCTGTCTGCCGACCGCGGCTTTGTGTGTGACTAGCGGTGCGCACAACGACGACGTCATCCCTGTGCGCACCGCTAGTCTCCACACAGGTCAGCTGACAGGCAGACAGGAGGACGAGCGATGCTGCAGACAAACGGTGACGGCCCATACTCCAGTCGCGCTGCTGCCGGAACTGACAAGAGGAGGAGCGATGCTGCATGGAGCGAGGAAAGGTGAGTATAAATGTTTATTTTTTTTGTGTGCCACAGGATACAGGCCATATAGCAGGATGGGGGTATATAGAAGGATGGGGGCATATACCAGAATGGATGGGGGCACATACCAGGATGAATGGGGGGGCATATACCAGGATGGATGGGGGGCATATACCAGGATGGATGGGGGGCATATACCAGGATGGATGGGGGGCATATACCAGGATGGATGGGGGCATATACCAGGATGGATGGGGGTATATAACAGGATAAGGGCCTATACCAGGATGGCGGTATATAGCAGAATGGGAATATATACCATGATGGCGGTATATAGCAGGACGGGAATATATACCAGGATAGGGGACATATATACAAGGATGGAGATCATATGCAAGGCAGGAGGATCATTACCAGGCTGGGGTACCTTAGTAGAGAATTTGGGGACATTACCTCCATAACAGTGTCAGCAGCAGATCCATAACAGTGTGTCATGACCACATTTTTTGTTTAAAATATTATTTTCCTATTTTCCTCCTCTAAAATCATGGTCCGATGCGTCTTATAGTCCGAAAAATACGGTAGTTTCTTTTTAACCTAAATCAATAAATGGCAGAGCAGACCTCTTACCTTTACAGTTGGGATGTGACCTGTCGGCACACTCTCTACTGGCACATAGCAGGTGTAGCAGTAAAACATTCTGGAACTGTTACATTTTGGGCATTTTGCTCTTCCTTTCTTTTGAGCAGTTTCAAGTATTACTTGAGATGAGACTTTCAATTTTTCCAACAGGTTGTCGTTTCCGGATGTACCTTGTTTGTCGCACGACATTATACTTACAAATGCCTTTGATCTGGAATAGGAAGATATGCTGTTATTTCTAAGCCTATAAAAACATTCTCCTAGTGCAGCGGCAAGAAGAGTCCACTATTATGGACGCATGGTGCTCTGTGCATAGCCATCACTTCAGCCATATTCTCCCCTAAAAGCAATGCTTCAAAATGAAAAGTCCTTTGTAAGGCCGGCTTCACACTTGCGATTAACTCGCACGAGTACAATGCGAGAAAATCTCGCATTGCACTCGGACCAATGTTAATCAATGAGGCAGCTCCCATCTGCTATTTTTTTCTCAGTCCAAATCGGACTGAGAAAAAAATAAAAATCGCAGCATGCTGCGTTTTGGTGAGTTTCTCACACGAGTCTCTTCAATGAAAGTCTATGGGTGCGTGAGAAAAAAAAAAAAAAAAAGGTTGTTACACGGACGGCACACACACCATCCTAGTGACATCTGTTTTTCGCAATACATTTCACACATGTAGCAGAGAACACTCTAAATGCTCCTGTACATACTGTAATAGTACATGATTAGCAGCTGCTGAAAGTAAAAACTGATTGCACACTGATGAAATGTGAGAAGAAATCGTCCGACTTTCTAGCATGAGAATCGGACCGATTTTACACTCGCAAGTGTGATTCCAGCCTAAACCAGAGTCTAAAGAGATTGTTTGAAATCAATGAAATGAGAGATACACAAGTACAGAAAACCTAACAAAAAGGATCATGCCTAGGCGCACAGGACTCTAAATGAGGCCTTCCTCATGACAGTCACAGGTTTGTCAAATTTTGGAAAACCTCTGCAGTGATTAGAGCTGATCTGCAGCACTTGGCAGGGGTCACTAAGCAGTGCGACAGAGCTCTAGTGTTCAGCTGTATGCAGAGATAGTAATATCCTATTGTTGGGCGTGTCAGACCCCCACCCATCTGATATCACCTATCCAAGGATAGGTCATCACTAGCAATAACAATCAAAATTAGAGTTGGTGCAAACCGATTCATATAACCCCGACCAGTGGCTAAGTCGGTAAACTATGGCCACTGGAGAGAAGCCCTGAGGACGCCTCTTACCTCACAGCTCTCCTTTTGATTAGCCAGTCTTTTCAAATGTTACCAGTGTCACGTCGCAACAATGTCTTCACACTAGGATGACTTGGATGTCGTCAGGCAGGAGGCGATTCTCAGGTGTACAGTCCGGTGGCCACAGATTACTGATGGGACCACTCAAAGGGGTTCTGTGAAACAATTTGAAACAACTCTAACCCATATGAATGTAATGGGGAAAACCCCTTTTAAGCTGTCACCAGGTTTTTGCCACCTAATCTGAGAGCAGCATGGTGTTGGGGCAGAGATCCTGATTTCAGCAATGTGTCAATTGCTGGTTGCTTGCTGTAGTTTTGAAAATCTGCTGTTAAACATTGATTTTATCACTATAGGACTGTAACCTGGTGACTTGTAGTCATCCATATTAATGAGCGCTGTATAAACCCACCCCCACCACTGATTGTATACAGTGCATAGGCATAAGCCTGCCAAACACAAAGCGGTCACTCAGTGGAGTGGGTGGAGTTATACAGAGCTCAAAATTCAGAAAACTAGTTGATTTTCAGTAGGTAAAACAGTGATATTTCCACAACTACAGCAAGCAGACCAATGAGTAAC
Source organism: Anomaloglossus baeobatrachus (assembly GCF_048569485.1). Lineage (NCBI taxonomy): Eukaryota > Metazoa > Chordata > Amphibia > Anura > Aromobatidae > Anomaloglossus > Anomaloglossus baeobatrachus. Next base: position 504,146,869 of record NC_134356.1, on the reverse strand, counting down.
AAATGCTGGAATCAGGGTTTCTGCCATACATCAAGCTGCTCTCAAATTTGGTGGCAAAAACCTGGGAACATATTCCCTCTAAGAGTATTTGCATTCAACATATTTAAGAGGCTGATATTTTCATTAGGCAAAGTCACATCAGGAAAAAAATAAAAAATAAAAATCATGTGGTCTTTATCCTGAAGTGGCTTTGCTGTCATTATTATGGTGCCTTTTCTGCCGCCATCTTTTATCTGAAATTTATACTATGACTACCAAGCAGAAGCTTCTTGAACAATGAACATGTTATTTGTTTGAAATGATTCACAGCTTCCGATCTCTAAGGCTATGTGCGCACGTTGCGTATTTGCATGCAGTTACTCTGCGATCTGCACCGCAGCGTAACTGCATGCGTCCTGCTTTCCCAGCATAATCTATGGAGATTATGCAGGAGACGTGCGTACGTGGCGTCTTAGAGCGCAGCGTTTCGGCTGCTGCCCGAAGCGCGCGTTCTGAGAAGTGACATGTCACTTATTCCGTGCGCTCTGCCTGCAGTCCCCGCTCTGTCTATGGGGAGGGGCTGCAGTCAGAGCGCATGGAATCGGCTTTTTTTTTTTTCACTACGGACTCTATCTGCAGCGATTTGAAGCGCACGTGTGCTGTTCAAATCGCTGAGGAAATTTCTGCAGGGATAGTATGCAACGTGTGCACATAGCCTTATGGTCTGTGCGCACTGGGAAATTGTGTTTCTTAAGTAAAATCCACACCCTCTGGCAGAATTCCACACCTGCAGCAAAAATAATGCACTAAAAACGCACCCAAAATCCGCATACGGTTTTACTACGGTTTGGTCCCTGCGGTTTTTAACAATTATTTAATGGCAAAACTGCAGGAACCTGCGGAAAAGAAGTGACATGCTACTTCTTTTTGCTGCAGAAATTCTGCATCAAAACCTGCAGGAAAAAAATGCAGTGTGCACAGCATTTTGGTTTTCCCATAGATTTTGCCAGGGAAGGACTGCAAAAACAAAAATTGCACCTTTTCTGCTGCAAAAAATGCAGCAAATCCGCTGCAAAAAACGCAGTGTGCGCACAGGGCCTAAACTGTTGGGTCACAAAAGACTGAAAATGTGCACAGCAATGTTGTCTCTAGGTTTGTTTGTTTTTTTTTGGGGGGGGGGGGGTGTTGTGGCACTTTTTCAGGCAAATTTCAAGCTGAATACATATAATAAACAAGCAGAATAAACGTTCAAAAAAAATAGTGATCCAAAAGGTGTATAGAAAAAAAAAATATATATGGTACCAATAAATGTATCACTTTGTTCAGCAATCAATGCGGACCCCACATTATTTGTTTTCTAAGTGCGGCCCGTACACCCAGCCGAGTTTGAGACCCCTATAAGCCATGCTATTTCTTTTTACCACTTAAAAGGGAACCAAACATCAGGATTTTGGTATAGAAGGTGCAGCCAGTGCAGTACTGGCACTATCAGGCACAGGCTGTACATACCATTAGTGGGCAGCTCGGATATTTAGGCTGTGAAATCCAAGGTTATAAAGTTTGAAAATTCATCCACTTTTTGATTGACGTGTGCACCTCTGCTGCTAATGTCCGGGCGGGTTATGCACATGATTCCCGCCCCCCGCCTGTTCCTCCCTCTCTCTGGCTGTATGTAAATTTCTCTATTCAGTTACACGGCATCGGAGTTGGCGCCTGCGCATAGCGCTCATCTCCAGCGCCGTGTTTCTGAAGCCCACAGTACCTAGTATTGTGCATGAGGGCGGCGCATGCGCCCTCGCTTCTTCAGATCTCGTTGTGACCGCGGAAGTGCGCGCGGTCACAACAGGACTGGAGAACAGCTGATCTTACCGATTAGCTGCAGCAGACGATATCGTAGCAGACATCTGCTGCAGCTAATTGGGGTAAGCTCAGCTGTTCTCCAGTCCTATTGTGACCGCGCGCGCTCCCGCGGTCACGAGATCTGGAGAAGCGAGGGCGTATGCCCCGCCCTCTCATACAGCCAGAGAGAGGGAGGAACAGGCGGCGGGAATCATGTGCATATCCCGCCAGGACAATATCAGCAGAGGTGCACACGTCAATCAAAAAGTGGATGAATTTTCAAACTTCCTCTAGTAGTCCTCTAATGATAATCTACTGCTAATTAATCAGTGATTTTATCAAAACTACACTAAGCAGCCCAGTAAGTGACACATCGTTGAAATCAGGATCTCTGCCCCTATGTTATGCTCTCAGATTAGGTGGCAAAAACCTGGTGACAGATTCCCTTTAAGGTAACTGAGCCTTGAAAGCACCATTCTAGCATTTTTGTTTTAATAGCACTGCTTGAGTGGTGCTTTAAATGCAACTTCCCTGCCCCCTATATACACTCAGTTCCCAGCAGCTTCATCTTCTACCAGTGCTGCCCCTGTTGGTTTCTGGAATTTGTGATCTGCCAGCTGCTCTAGTGTATCATGGAGCCAGAGGTCACAACTTATACAATATATTTCTATCAGAGCCTTGTTCTGGCTCTCATAGATTTGTATTGGGAGCTTGTGACGTAACGTCTGACTCCCAGACAGTCAGAGGTTACGAGCACAAGGAGTCAGGGGACCGCAGTGACGCCAAAAAAGTTGGAAAACGCTGGAGGGCGAGCATAGGGCAGTGGGCTTACATTTAAAGCTCCACTCCAGAGCTAAAAAAAAATAAAAAAAAATGCTGGAGTGGTGCTTTAATCAATTAAAACCTCCTCACCTCCAACCAATTATCCCCTTTTCATGTTTTTTTTTGCTCCCTCTCTTCCGAGAGCCGTAACTTTTTTATTTTTCTCTCAATCTTGCCATATGAGGGCTTATTTTTTGCGGTACGAGTTGTATTTTTAAATAAAACCAGAAGTTGTACCATGTACTGGGAAACAGCAAAAAAATTCCAAGTGCGGAAAAATTGCAAGAAAAGTGTGATTGCATGATTGTTCTTTAGATATTTTATTCACAGTGTTCAATATATGGTAAAACTGATGTGTGGGTGTGATGCCTCAGGTCGGTACGAGTTTGTAGACACCAAACATGTATAGGTTTACTTTTATCTAAGGGGTTAAAAAAAATCAAAAGTTTGTCCAAAAAAAGTGGCGCACTTTTTGCACCATTTCCCACGACCCGCAGCGTTCTTGTTTTTCGTGATCTGTGGCTCAGTGACTGCTTATTTTCTGCATCTCGAGTTGAGATTTTTAATGGTACAATTTTTCCGCAGATGCTACTTTTTAATCGCCTGTTATTGCATTTTGCGTAAAATTTGTGGCGACCAAAAAAATGTAGTTTTGGCTTTTGGATTTTTTTTGCCGCTACGCCGTTTACTGCTCAGATGAATTGATTTTATAATTTGATATTTCGGGCAGTTCTGAACGCTGCAATACCAAATGTGTGTATATTGTTTTTAACCCTTTAATTTTCAATGGGGCGATTTGAACTTTTAGGTTTTTTTAAATTTGTTTTAATTTGACTAGATCCCCTAGGGGACAATAAGGATCAGCAGTCTGATCGCTCATTAATTTCTGTTGATCACAGCTACACAGCTGAGATCAGCAAAAATACTGACCTCTTGTAAAAGGCAGTACTCGGCAGGGAGCTACAGGAGTCATCACATGACCTTGTGCTACCATAACAACCATCGGCTCACAGTGATCACGACACAGTGCCGCTGATGGGGCCGGGTAAGTGAAGATTTACCGCAACCGGCATTTAAATGGTGATGTCACATTTTGACAGCGCCATTTAAGGCTTTGTGCGCACGTAAATGCTGAAATTTCTGTAGCGATTTGACAACACATGTGCGCTTCAAATCGCTGCAGAAACACTGCATAATGGATGCAGTGTTTCAGCAGAATAAATGCCGATTTTATGCGCTATGGATGCTGCCCCCACCATAGACAGAGTGGGAGCTGCATCCAGAATGCACGAAAAAAATTGACATGCTGCTTTTTTGAACGCACGGATTTGGGTCAAAATTTTAGCATCCAAATCGCTGCGTTCAAAAAAGCAACGTGCGGATGGATTATGCACAATCTACATAGATTGTGCTGGGTACGCCGGACACATGCATTTACACTGCAGTGCTAAACGCAGCGTAAATGCATGAATTTACGCAACGTGCGCACAAGCCCTTAGGCATTAACAGGCATGGGTGGAACGCGAATCCACTCATGCCTGCGAGGCACAAGTCAGCTGTACAAATCAGCTGACATGTGCGTGGATCCCAGCCAGTTGCCGGCAGCAGCCATCAGGGATTACACTTTGGTGGTTTGGGACATAATTAATAATTTTACTGCCACAGTTGTTAAAGGGAACCTGCCACCACTTTTTGGCGTATAAGCTGTGGCCACCACCATCAGGCTCTTATATACAGCATTCTAACATGTTGTATATAAGAGCCCAGGTCGCTGTGAAAACATAAAAAAATACTTTATAATACTTACCTAACGGTCACACGGTTGGCCATATGGGCGTCTCAGTTGTCAGCGCCACCTCTTTCGGCCATCTTCGTCCACTTTCTGAGCCTGTGTGCATGACGCGTCTACGTCATACACACTCGCCGGTCCTGTGCAGGCGCACTATAATACTTTGATCTGCCCTGCTCAGAGCAGATCAAAGTGCGCCTGCTCAGGACCTGAATGCCGGCAAGTGTGGATGACGTCGGACGCGTTATGCACCGCGGCTAGAGAAGGAGAACAAAGATGGCCAAAAGAGGCGGCGCTGGCACCGGAGACGCCCATAAGGCACACAGCCCGACCGTTAGGTAAGTATTATAATATGTTTTTTATTTTCTCACAGCGACCTGGGCTCTTATATACAGCATGTTAGAATGCTGTATATAAAAGAGCCCGGTGGTGGTGGCCGCAGCTTATACACCAAAAAAGTGGTGACAGGTTCCCTTTAAGGGGTTGAAATGCAAAAAGACTGAGCGTACATACAGCAGCACAGTTTTCTTTATTCCTTGCCGAATTATACCTGTCCTTTAAGGGTATGACCGCACTTGGCGTTTCAGCTGCTTTTTAGGTCCGTTTTGAACTGCAGCATTTTCATGCCAAAAGGCATGCGTTTTGATTTTCCAGCAAAGTCTATGGAAAATGGGGATTTCCTGACCGCACTTTGCGTTTTAAAACGCTGCGTTTAATTTGCATAATTTGTGGCAAAAACCATGTGTTCAAAGAAGCAGCATGTCAATTGTTTTTGCCATTTCTGCAGCGTTTTGCTAACATTGAAGTCAATGAGAAGTAGCAAAAAGCAACAAATATCAAAATTCCAGCGTTTTACCTGCTTTTTAGGTGCAGAAACAAGGTGTTTTTGACTTTAAAAACGCATGCTTTTCAGACATTAAAATAATGGAATAATACGTCCCTTTACACACACACACACACACATAGTCCCACAATTAAATTAGTGAAAATTATGATTTTATTGCTATTTTAGCATTAAATATTATAAAACCGCTATATTTTCATGAACTATAACTATTTACTTCATTAATCCAAAAATTATATGTTTTGCTTTTTTTTCTCTTTTATCATTCTGTTTGACTATTAATCTTTATTTAGCAGTGTCTGATGTTCAAAACGCGTCTGTCAAAACGCAGGTGAAAAAGCATGTAAAGAGCGCTGAAAAAGCATCTTAAACGCGGTAAATACGCATGCGTTTTTAGCGCTAAATTTCTGGAAAAGGCAACTTTGGCTAAATCAATTAAGGCAAAAACGTGCGTTCTGAACTGCAAGTAGGACGACGCAAAGTGCGGTCATAGCCTAAATGTATAGGTTTTTCGTCTGGGAGTGGAATGTTTGATAAATATTAGGTTTAAGGTCCCACTAATATAAGATACGCTTTCTTTGGGAGGATGGCCTCTGTCAAGATTACGATTGTGCCAAAATTTTTGTACTTATTAGAGACACTTCCTGTACCGATCCCTCGGTTGGTGATCCGGAGATTCCAGAGTTGGCTAAATGCATATATATGGGCATATAGATGTCATCGGATCACACAGTCAGTGCTGTTGGCCTCTAGAAAGATGGGTGGCTTGGCTTTCCCAGACATGTGGAAGTACTACATAGTCACACATTTAAGGCGTATTCCTGCCTGGCTGGGCCTGTCTTCGGTGGGTAAATGGATGGATGTGAAACGGACCTGGGTGGCCCCTGTTCATCCGGCTGCTTTGTTGTGGATGAACTCTCCGGGCACCCCTGATAGACTCCTGCTGAGACCTATGGCGTTCACCAGACATGTCTGGCAGCTGGCTATAAAATCTTTTCTGCTCATCTTGGCAAATTCCCTATTGATGCCATTCCTATATACTCCAGCTTTAAAGGATAGCATGGATAACAAGGTGATTGATCCATGGGTTTGTGCACGGCTTTTCCGATATATAGACATAATAGACCCACGCACATATACGATACTGCCCTTCTCGACATTACAGGAGAGATTTGGAATCCCTGGGGAGGCTTTTTATACTTATGCACGAATACGTCACCTGGCCATATCCACGATTAAATCCACTACTTTCCCTAAACACACCCCATTTGAGTGCATATGTAAGATAGGGGCTTCAACGAAGGGGCTAATCTCATGCTTATATAATACTAGAAGGTGGCCCGATTCTACGCATCGGGTATTCTAGAATTTACGTATTGTGAAGTTCATGTATGATTTTTGTTATATATATAGATGTTGTTGTGTGTACTTACCAAGTGTTTGTGTAGGGCGCTGTACATGTTCTGGGTGTTGTCTGGGTGTGGCAGGGGGTGAGAGCGGTGTTGTATGTGTGTTGCGTTGTTTGTGGAGCGCTGTGTGTCTGTAGCGTTGTGTGTTGGTGTTGCGCGGTTTGTGTGGGTGTGGTGTGTTTTGGGGGAGGTATGTTTTGTGCAATGTGTGTGTTGCGCGGTATGTGCGTATATTTATGTATGCCGCGGTGTTTGTGTGTTGGGTGTTGTGTGTGTGCAGCGTTGTCTGTGTGTGTGGGTGTCTGTGTAGGGCGGTGTTTGTGGTTCCCAGTGTGTGTGTGTGTGTGTGTGTGTGTGTGTGTGTGTGTGTGTGTGTGTGTGTGTGTGTGTACCTCCCATCGTGCTCCATCCCCCATGCTGCGCACCCCCCATCGTGCTCCATCCCCCATGCTGCGCACTCCCCATCGTGCTCCATCCGCCATGCTGCGCACTCCCAAACGTGCTCCATCCGCCATGCTGCACACTCCCAAACGTGCTGCATGCCCCATGCTGCACACTCCCAAACGTGCTGCATGCCCCATGCTGCACACTCCCAAACGTGCTCCATCCCCCATGCTGCGCATTCCCAAACGTGCTCCATCCGCCATGCTGTGCACTCCCAAACGTGCTCCATCCCCCATGCTGCGCACTCCCAAACGTGCTCCATCCCCCATGCTGCACCAGCATCAGCCTCTCTGCCCGCAGCATCAGCCTCTTTCCTCCCAGCATCAGCCTCTCTCCTCCCAGCATCAGCCTTTTCTGTCCCCAGCATCAGCCTCTCTCCTCCCAGCATCAGCCTTTTCTGTCCCCAGCATCAGCCTCTCTCCTCCCAGCCTACCCCAGCCTCCCCCAGCATCAGCCTCTCTTCTCTCAGCCTCCCCCTCCCAGCCTTCCCCAGGATCAGCCTCTCTCCTCCCAGCCTCCTCCAGCACGCCGTGCTCCTCTGCCGACACAGATCCGATCGCATACACACACACACACACCCCCGATCGCATACACTCACACACACCCGATCGCATACACTCACACACACCCGATTGCATACACTCACACACACACACATTGATGATATTGCACATACGCGCTCACACTCACAACATCCGGAGATACCACATGCTTCTGGCCATGTGATCCTCCGGCAGGTCCTGGAAGTTCACTGCACAGTATCGCCGCCGAGAAGCAAGCGATATCCCAGGATGTTGTGAGTGTGTGGATGCGATGTGATGTGTGTGTGAGGTGTGTGTGAGAGTGAGTGTAATCTGATGTGTGTGTGTGTGTGCGTGCGTGCGTGCGTGCGTGCGTATGTGTACAGTTAGGTCCAGAAATATTTGGACAGTGACACAATTTTCGCGAGTTGGGCTCTGCATGCCACCACATTGGATTTGAAATGAAACCTCTACAACAGAATTCAAGTGCAGATTGTAAAGTTTAATTTGAAGGTTTGAACAAAAATATCTGATAGAAATTGTAGGAATTGTACACATTTCTTTACAAACACTCCACATTTTAGGAGGTCAAAAGTAATTGGACAAATAAACCAAACCCAAACAAAATATTTTTATTTTCAATATTTTGTTGCGAATCCTTTGGAGGCAATCACTGCCTTAAGTCTGGAACCCATGGACATCACCAAACGCTGGGTTTCCTCCTTCTTAATGCTTTGCCAGGCCCTTAGGGTATGTGCGCACATTGCTTTTTACCTGCTTTTTTGCTGCTTTTTCTTCTGCGCTGTTTAATGCCAAAATGGATGTGTTCTTCTATTCAAGCAAAGTCTATGGGAATTTGGGTTTCTTGTTCACACTATGTTGTTCAAAATGCTGTCTTTTTGAGGCAGAACTTTGGTCAAAAACTCAGCTTTGCAGTGCAAAACCCAAATGGCAAAAACAATTGACATGTTGCTTCTTTGAAAAGCTGAGTTTTTGACCAAAGTTCTGCCTCAAAAAGACAGCATTTTGAACAACATAGTGTGAACAAGAAACCCAAATTCCCATAGACTTTGCTTGAATAGAAGAACACATCCATTTTGGCATTAAACAGCGCAGAAGAAAAAGCAGCAAAAAAGCAGGTAAAAAGCAACGTGCGCACATACCCTTACAGCCGCAGCCTTCAGGTCTTGCTTGTTTGTGGGTCTTTCCGTCTTAAGTCTGGATTTGAGCAAGTGAAATGCATGCTCAATTGGGTTAAGATCTGGTGATTGACTTGGCCATTGCAGAATGTTCCCCTTTTTTGCACTCATGAACTCCTGGGTAGCTTTGGCTGTATGCTTGGGGTCATTGTCCATCTGTACTATGAAGTGCCGTCCGATCAACTTTGCGGCATTTGGCTGAATCTGGGCTGAAAGTATATCCCTGTACACTTCAGAATTCATCCGGCTACTCTTGTCTGCTGTTATGTCATCAATAAACACAAGTGACCCAGTGCCATTGAAAGCCATGCATGCCCATGCCATCACGTTGCCTCCACCATGTTTTACAGAGGATGTGGTGTGCCTTGGATCATGTGCCGTTCCCTTTCTTCTCCAAACTTTTTTCTTCCCATCATTCTGGTACAGGTTGATCTTTGTCTCATCTGTCCATAGAATACTTTTCCAGAACTGAGCTGGCTTCATGAGGTGTTTTCAGCAAATTTAACTCTGGCCTGTCTATTTTTGGAATTGATGAATGGTTTGCATCTAGATGTGATCCCTTTGTATTTACTTTCATAGAGTCTTCTCTTTACTGTTGACTTAGAGACAGATACACCTACTTCACTGAGAGTGTTCTGGACTTCAGTTGATGTTGTGAACGGGTTCTTCTTCACCAAAGAAAGTATGCGGCGATCATCCACCACTGTTGTCATCCGTGGACGCCCAGGCCTTTTTGAGTTCCCAAGCTCACCAGTCAATTCCTTTTTTCTCAGAATGTACCCGACTGTTGATTTTGCTACTCCAAGCATGTCTGCTATCTCTCTGATGGATTTTTTCTTTTTTTTCAGCCTCAGGATGTTCTGCTTCACCTCAATTGAGAGTTCCTTAGACCGCATGTTGTCTGGTCACAGCAACAGCTTCCAAATGCAAAACCACACACCTGTAATCAACCCCAGACCTTTTAACTACTTCATTGATTACAGGTTAACGAGGGAGACACCTTCAGAGTTAATTGCAGCCCTTAGAGTCCCTTGTCCAATTACTTTTGGTCCCTTTAAAAAGAGGAGGCTATGCATTACAGAGCTATGATTCCTAAACCCTTTCTCCGATTTGGGAGTGAAAACTCTCATACTGCAGCTGGGAGTGTGCACTTTCAGCCCATATTATATATATAATTGTATTTCTGAACATGTTTTTGTAAACAGCTAAAATAACAAAACTTGTGTCACTGTCCAAATATTTCTGGACCTAACTGTATGTTCCGCTGCTGCAGGACCTTGATGCGCTGGTAACTATGCTACCATGGTTACCAGCGTATCCCGTCCCCCACTCGCACGGGAGCCCACACCAGCATACGGCGGCAACCCCAGCAATGCGAGGGTATGTGTCGGCTGGGTTGGCGGCGTACGCTGATGTGGGCTCCTGGGGGTACAGTACTCACCTGGGAGTCATGGCTCAGTGTCGGTCGGTTCGGGGAATGCGTGCGGGGGGCGAGGCCATAGCGAGCGTGCATTGCGTGAGGGGGGCGGGGGGAGAGTTGCCTGGGCGAGCCCAGCGGCCAATCAGCTTTGTGTCACCGTAAGGACACAATTTTGGAGCAAGACAGACAGACAGACAGACAGACAGACAGAATAAGGCAATTATATAGATGCTGACCTCGCATGTAGAGATACAACACTCATATATGACAAAATGGGAGACATATTTGGGGAGGGCGATATCGAGACCGATGTGGCAGGCTTTTTGGGATCGAATGGCAAAGACGTCTATATGCACCGCACGAAAAGAAAACCAATATAAGATTTTAATGCGTTGGTATCATATTCCAGAGGTGCTTTGTAAACTTTTCCCTAACACGTCAGACCAGTGTTGGAGATGCGTGAGAGATAAAGGATTGCTCACTCATATCTTTTGGGACTGTGAGGTTCTTGCTCCTTTCTGGAAAGGGGTGGAAAAATTGGTTCATGAGGTTTTGGGGTTTGAGGTTGCTCTAGACCCGTTCAGCTACCTTCTTAATGTACCGCCTTTAGGGGCCTCAAAAAACTCGACCAGGTTGCTCCTCGACATATGGAACTCGGCGAAGAGCTTGATAGCCTCGTTCTGGGAAAAAACCCTTTCCCCCTACCCTTCAAGATCTGGAACTACGAATACAAGAAACAAAGCGGATGGAGTACCTTACTGCTTGTATAAACAATCAGCTGGAAAGGTTTCAACAAATATGGATACCATGGGATCTTTTTATGGACGATCACAACTAGTTAGATTAAAAGATGAACGTATTTTTGTGATATATAGATGTCTCATGTGGCTCGTATGTTAAATGTCCCTTCCCGTCTTCCCTGTTCCCTCCTTTCCTTGTATCTCCCTCAGATTTCAAAACAATATCTGTCTATGCAATTGATTTTGATACTCACTTGAAAATCTTGTTAATAAATAAACAGTTCATAAAAAAAAATCAATAAGATACGCTTTGTCGCAGCTTAATGTGCACCAGGACTATTATTTTGTAAGTATATTCTATGCATGCAGAATGCGGCTGTGTTATTTGATTTGTATATTATGCAGTTATAGCAGCTTGCACATGTTCACACTTGCTGTAGCGGGATGACAGTCAGTTTTGGGGGGTATTTTTGTGTTGTAGTATGTTAGCATAACTCAGGCCACACGACATTAATGTCACACTAGTCACAGTGACCATGGTCGGGTTTAAATTCCCCCAGGATTGGGTTTTTAGTGACTGTGGTGTCACTTTACAATGATGCTCACTGCCATTATCGCTGTGCTGCTGTAGCTCATCAGTGTTTGTGCCTCCTAAGGAGAATTGTATACACTGCAATAATGATCAACACATATCTGGCTGCTGAGATAACACTGTGCCAAGTAGGATAGCTGACAAGACCTTCCTCCACCATTCTGCGCCTTGTCCCTCCATTATCCTGCGCCTTTGTCCCTCAGTCACCCCGACCCTTTGTCCCTCAGTCACCCCGACCCTTTGTCCCTCAGTCACCCCGACCCTTTGTCCCTCAGTCACCCCGACCCTTTGTCCCTCAGTCACCCCGACCCTTTGTCCCTCAGTCATCCCGACCCTTTGTCCCTCAGTCACCCCGACCCTTTGTCCCTCAGTCACCCCGACCCTTTGTCCCTCAGTCACCCCGACCCTTTGTCCCTCAGTCACCCCGACCCTTTGTCCCTCAGTCATCCCGACCCTTTGTCCCTCAGTCACCCCGACCCTTTGTCCCTCAGTCACCCCGACCCTTTGTCCCTCAGTCACCCCGACCCTTTGTCCCTCAGTCACCCCGACCCTTTGTCCCTCAGTCATCCCGACCCTTTGTCCCTCAGTCATCCCGACCCTTTGTCCCTCAGTCATCCCGACCCTTTGTCCCTCAGTCATCCCGACCCTTTGTCCCTCAGTCACCCCGACCCTTTGTCCCTCAGTCATCCCGACCCTTTGTCCCTCAGTCACCCCGACCCTTTGTCCCTCAGTCACCCCGACCCTTTGTCCCTCAGTCACCGCGACCCTTTGTCCCTCAGTCACCGCGACCCTTTGTCCCTCAGTCATCCCGACCCTTTGTCCTTCCAATTACCCTGCACCACGTCCCTCCGTTACCCTGCACCACGTCCCTCCGTTACCCTGCACCACGTCCCTCCGTTACCCTGCACCACGTCCCTCCGTTACCCTGCACCACGTCCCTCCGTTACCCTGCACCACGTCCCTCCGTTACCCTGCACGTCTCTCCGTTACCCTGCACCACGTCCCTCCGTTACCCTGCACCACGTCTCTCCGTTACCCTGCACCACGTCTCTCCGTTACCCTGCACCACGTCCTTCCATTACCCTGCACCACGTCCTTCCATTACCCTGCACCACGTCTCTCCGTTACCCTGCACCATGTCCCTCCGTTACCCTGCACCACGTCCCTCCGTTACCCTGCACCATGTCCCTCCGTTACCCTGCACCATGTCCCTCCATTACCCTGCACCACGTCCTTCCATTACCCTGCACCACGTCTCTCCGTTACCCTGCACCATGTCCCTCCGTTACCCTGCACCACGTCCCTCCGTTACCCTGCACCACGTCCCTCCGTTACCCTGCACCACGTCCCTCCATTACCCTGCACCATGTCCCTCCATTGTCCTGCACCATGTCCCTCCATTACCCTGCACCACGTCCCTCCATTGTCCTTCACCTTGTCCCTGCAGGTTACCTGTATCCCCAGTTACTGGCTCCCGTGCACGGCACACCTGAGACCCTCGGCTCAGGACCAGGCTGCGCAATGACTGGCGGCTACTTGTGCAGGTCACACACACAGGAAGAGGCCGCATGGGTTGCTGGGAGGAGTCTGCAGAGTGCAGTCTGCCGCGCTGGTGACGGTACCTGTGATGTCGGTGTACAGTCCGGGGACCATACACGGCAGCGCCGTATCCCGGTGACTTAATTACAGTCACGCAATGTTAATACGTTACAAACACATTTCCGCGGAACTCAAAGCGACAGCACACTGTGTCTTCTGTACCGAGGACACAATTAAGTGTGACACCAGCGAATGCAGGAAACTGTTGCCTATGGCAACCATAAACACCGCGGTGAGAGCCGGCTCCGGGACGCGCCGGTGAGAGCTCCGGTGAGTGCGAGCTCGGTGTATCACTGCACCCTGTGCTGGGGTCACTTCTATATAGCACTGCTTGGGAAACACCATGAATTTCTCTCATGTTTGGAGGTTTTTCTCTCTGTGTGGTCGCACGCTTTTTTTCAGACATGTTCTTTCCTTTACACAGAATTCTATTGAAAAAATATATAAAAAAAAAGTGCAGAAACTTGTAATTTTTTTTATCATAATGCAGGTATTATAGTTCATCATGTTATATTAATTGTGAATGTCTAGTGTGCAATAAGCAATTATATTGAGGCACCGTATTCGCCAGAAAAATGTCTATAAGAACTTTTATGGCCAAAAAGGTGTCACCTCTGGAAGATTTGTCATTTTAGGCATAGCTGTGTACCACCCCGGGGCTCGGCCGGCTGCCGAGCCGCTCGGATCCGTGCTCGTTGGTGGGTGGCTCGAGCTCCTCCCGGACCCGGGGGGTCACATCGCTCTGAAGGAATGCTGGCGCTACGTGAGGGGTGGTGTTCGGTGGGGAGGTTCACGGCCGGGGGCTGCGGTTGTTTGGGGGTTAAGTTCATGATGCCATTGTGGTGAATGTGGACACCACCGCTGCCGTTAACTAGGCTCCCGGGACGGTGTTGTGCAGCCTGGTGTTGACCCCTCCGTGGGCAGGGGGTGATGGCCCCGGGGCCCGGTGGTTGTGAGGTGCGGGCGGGATGCTGCGCGGCCCGAGGGCACTGTTGTACTCACTATGACAGATACACCGGAGTCTCTGGTAAACCAAAAGGATGGTGGTCGGTGCCCGCAGCCGGCTGCGCTTTGCCCCTTACTCAGGTTGGTGGTTCCCGCCTTTCTCCTGCACCTCTTTAGTAGAATGCTGACTTCCTTCGCTTCAGCGACGGGATTCCACTCCCCGGCTAGTGGATGTCGGGGAGCCCGTTTGCCCGTAGACGCTGGCCCGTGGGATCTCTCTGCCTGTACGGTGGCTTTCTATCCCCCTTGTTGGGCTGTTGCCTTCAGTCGGGACTTGGGTGGGAAAGAACCTAAGATCCAGACCCCAATCAGTGAATTCGACTCGGTCCAGTGGCTTCTGGGCCTCGTACTGGGTCTGAGTACCCCTCCTGGTGGTCCGGTTTCCGTTCGGTTCCCCGGTTCGATACCGGCGGGCTACTACCCTGTCCCGGTCCCTAACGGTTCCACCGGCTGTCTTCCCGGCTCCTGCAGGCGGCCACCACCGTCTGCACCCTGGCCACAGGGTATCCGGGCTCCTATCTAGATCCCTGACAAACATTATTACTTTCCAACTACTCTCCTCTCCTAACTGATCTGTTTGTGTTTTTCCCGCCTCAGGCTCTCCGAACTCCTCAGTGGGCGTGGCCAACTGCCTGGCTCCGCCCCAGGTGTGAACGTCAAGACCTGAGAGGGGTGACTCAGGGTTTTTAGGTTGGCTGCTGATACCTTTTTAGGGGTAGGGTGTTTTGTGCAAGGGCCTACCTGTGACTACCTGGCTAGTCCAGGGCGTTACAAAAGTATTTACAGTAACCAGGGGCTGGCAAACTCTTTCCTGGGGGCAATCACAAAGCAGTGGCCTCACGTTGTGGTGCCCACCTTTATCTGTCCGCAGGGACGTACATAGAAATCAAGGCAAGGGGCACCATAGTAGAATTTCTAATTGGGCCCCCGCTAAAAAAAAATAAATAAATATTCAGCTCGGTCATAGAAGAGCATATTTTACAACTTTACAGCACTTACCAAGTAATTTTCTTCCTATTGAAGCCCCTGGATTTCCCTTTCACTGCAGCCAAAAAGTGTGATGGTGCCGCACAAACACTGTATGATACCCCCACAGTGAATTCTCCCACAGTACCCTCCACAGGGGCGTAACCTGCAGCTTGGGGCCCCTGTGCAAGAAATTGTGCCTGGGCCCTCCTTATTTTATGGTGACAAAGCTGCTGTATTTTTTGCTTTATAAGACACACCCCAAATTTAGAGATAAAAAAAGGTAAAAAAAATGGGGTCCGTCATATACTCCGGTGTTGTCTCTCTGAGGGGGGCGGCCGCAGTGGTGAATTGGGGTCACAGGAGGCAGAGGCTGTGCTGTCAGTGGCGGCGGGTCAGTGGTGGCAGTGACAGCGGGTCGGTGGTAGCGGCGGATTAGTGGTGGAGCAGGCTGGTGCGGCGAGTGTCCCAGTCTGTCCGCGATCCCAGCTTCAAATAATGGCGCCTGGAGCGGCGCTTGCGCAGATGGAGCTCTCATCCAAGAGCTCTATCTACGCACCCGCTGACTCCCGGTGCCATCATTTGAAGCCGGGACCGCGGACAGACTGGGACACCCGCAACACGGCCACCGCAGTCCGCACAGCCACCCACCCGCCCTCACAAAGAGGCAGCTGGCCGCGGGGACAGAGAAGCACCTAACCGCCTGCTCGCACCAACGGGCACACAGAGCCTCACAGACAGCCCCCCCCCGTAAGCTATATTTGGATTTTAAGACACACCCCTCATTTTCCTCCCAAATTTTTGGGAGGAAAAGAGCGTCTCATAAACTGGAAAATATGGTGTAACTATATATATTACATATATATATTACATATTTATATATATATATATATATATATATATATGCATCGTGTTTTTCCAAAAATAAGACACTGTCTTATACTTTTTTTGCCCCCCAAAAAAGCACTAGGGCTTACTTTTGGGGGAGGTCTTATTTTTGGAGAAACATGGTTGGGGGTAAGTTTACCACCCCTAAAAAGACAAACCAACCCACTTCCCAGGATCGTCATACTTACCAGACCCGGATGTCTGCGTGGCTCCCAGATCCTCCCTCCAGTTGGTGCTGCACGCCGTCCTCTCCTCCTTCCCGCTGGCTGGCTGACTGACTGACTGACACTGACACACACACACACTCACATTCATTACATGCGGCGTTACAGAATACTTCTGGCTGCAGGGAATGATGGGAGGAAGTCATGTGTCCGGCCCGCAGGTCCTGTAAGCAAGCACTGCGGCAGGTCCTTGCGCTCCACTGCACTGCCTCCTAGGATTCTGCCAGCCAGAAGAAATCGGTGTCGCTGGATGTGGTGCGTGTGTGTGTGATATCGGATGTTTGTGTGTGAGATCGGATGTGTGTGTGTGAGATCGGATGTTTGTGGGTGTGAGATCACTTCAGGTCCTGCCGCTCGGCATCGAGTGAGTGTGATTGCGGGGTGCCCGCTTTCTATAATGAAGCGTCCTACAGTAGCTTTAACCCTTTTAGTTGCACGGACACTTCATTATTGAACCGCGACTAGGGCTTATTTTTGGGGGAGGGCTTATATTTAAGCCTTGCTCCGAAAATGTTGAAAATCCCTGCTAGGGCTTATTTTTGGGGGAGGGCTTATTTTTGGAAAAACACGGGGTATATATATATATATACATATATATATATGTGTCATATGAAAAAGTTTGGGCACCCCTATTAATGTTAACCTTTTTTCTTTATAACAATTTGGGTTTTTGCAACAGCTGTTTCAGTTTCATATATCTAATAACTGATGGACTCAGTAATATTTCTGGATTGAAATAAGGTTTATTGTACTAACAGAAAATGTGCAATCTGCATTTAAACAAAATTTGACTGGTGCAAAAGTGTGGGCACCCTTATCAATTTCTTGATTTGAACACTCCTAACTACGTTTTACTGACTTACTAAAGCACTAAATTGGTTTTGTAACCTCATTGAGCTTTGAACTTCATAGGTAGGTGTATCCAATCATGAGAAAAGGTATTTAAGGT
This sequence comes from Anomaloglossus baeobatrachus, assembly GCF_048569485.1. Taxonomy (NCBI): domain Eukaryota; kingdom Metazoa; phylum Chordata; class Amphibia; order Anura; family Aromobatidae; genus Anomaloglossus; species Anomaloglossus baeobatrachus. The sequence continues at coordinate 504,129,640 of NC_134356.1, read as the reverse complement.
GGCCACTTGCAAGTTGTTCTCCTATTTGAATCTCCTATGAATAGTGACATCATGAGCTTCTCAAAACAACTCTCAAATGATCTGAAAACAAAGATTATTCAACATAGTTGTTCAGGGGAAGGATACAAAAAGTTCTCTCAGAGATTTAAACTGTCCGTTTCCACTGTGAGGAACATAGTAAGGAAATGGAAGAACACAGGTACAGTTCTTGTTAAGCCCAGAAGTGGCAGGCCAAGAAAAATATGAGAAAGGCAGAGAAGAAGAATGGTGAGAACAGTCAAGGACAATCCACAGACCACCTCCAAAGACCTGCAGCATCATCTTGCTGCAGATGGTGTCAATGTGCATCGGTCAACAATACAGCGCACGTTGCACAAGGAGAAGCTGTATGGGAGAGTGATGCGAAAGAAGCCGTTTCTGCAAGCACGCCACAAACAGAGTCACCTGACGTATGCAAAAGCACATTTGGACAAGCCAGTTACATTTTGGAAGAAGATCCTATGGACTGATGAAACAAAGATTGAGTTGTTTGGTCATATAAAAAGGCATTATGCATGGAGGCAAAAAAACACGGCATTCCAAGAAAAGCACTTGCTACCCACAGTAAAATTTGGTGGAGGTTCCATCATGCTTTGGGGCTGTGTGGCCAATGCCGATACCGGGAATCTTGTTAAAGTTGAGGGTCGCATGGATTCAACTCAGTATCAGCAGATTCTTGACAATAATGTGCAAGAATCAGTGACGAAGTTGAAGTTACGCAGGGGATGGATATTTCAGCAAGACAATGATCCAAAACACCGCTCCAAATCTACTCAGGCATTCATGCAGAGTTCATACAATGTTCTGGAATGGCCATCCCAGTCCCCAGACCTGAATATCATTGAAAATCTCTGGGATGATTTGAAGCGTGCTGTCCCTGCTCGGCGACCATCAAACTTAACTGAACTGGAATTGTTTTGTAAACAGGAATGGTCAAATATACCTTCATCCAGGATCCAGGAACTCATTAAAAGCTACAGGAAGCAACTAGAGGCTGTTATTTTTGCAAAAGGAAGATCTACAAAATATTAATGTCACTTTTATGTTGAGGTGCCCATACTTTTGCACCGGTCAAATTTTGTTTAAATGCGGATTGCACATTTTCTGTTAGTACAATAAACCTCATTTCAATCCAGAAATATTACTCAGTCCATAAGTTATTAGATATATGAAACTGAAATAGCTGTTGCAAAACCCCACATTGTTATAAAGAAAAAAGGTTAACATTAATAGGGCTGCCCAAACTTTTTCATATGTCTATATATATATGTATATATATATAATATGTTATGATCCGGAACCATGGAAGACCACCATAAATCATTGGTAAAAGGTGACAAGAGCATTGGCAACTAATCTGCCCGCCATCCCCTTACTAACCATTAACACTAGAAGTAGCCGAGGGGTGAACTAACATCCTGTGCACCGCGAACCCGGCCGGAGAAGCTAGCTATCCTAAAGGAAGGAAAGATGAATAACTCTCTGCCGCAGAAAATAAATAAAGAATAGCAAGCCCCCCACATTCAAAGACTGCAGTGATATAGGAAAACACAATACACAGATAGATGATAGGATTAGCAAAAGGTGAGCCCTACTGACTAAATAGGACAGGATTGGAAAGGGACTGATGGTGGCCAGAGAAAAACCCTGCAAAAATCCAAAACCTGATAGTACAAAAAGCCCTCAGATCGCTAGATCTGAACTCCGTCCTATACCAGGCGCTCTTGTCATACCAATAAACAGAATGCAGGAACCATTACAAATTCAAGAAGCAACAAACACATGGACTTATAGGAGCAATACTCCAAACATAGCTGCAGGGAGCTTCCCAGCCAAGCAACCGAGAGGGAAGATCCCTGCATGCAAATAAACTGACAAGATCCACAGCAAATGACAAACTCAGATAAGTGCAAAAAGAACCAAACAACAAATAAAGAGCCAAGCACTTATCTGGGGTAGATGTGGTCTGGAGCAGGATGAAGCAGGCTGGTGGACAAAGAACAACTGACATTCGGCATAGCCTGCTAGCAGACCAGGGTTTAAATAGGCAGAGAGTTAGCAATGGAAACGCCCATTGCTCAACACACCTAGTCTCTGTCCAAACCAGTCATTCTATATCTAACAAGAGAGGATTATATAGTAAAGAGATGGCGCTGTGAATAACAAAAATAATTAGAATAAGCTATATAGGAGATGGTGCTATACATAACAAGAGAGAACATTATATAATAAGGGACAGCACCAAACATAACTGGTGAGGATGGTAATAAGGGACAATGTTATATATAATAAAAGGGGAAACTGTAATTAAGGATGGCGCTCTACATAGTGAGTACACTAAATACTAATGCACGCTGCTATACATAATAAGGCTATATTCCTGCAACCGTGTGCAGTGTCGGTGTGTTTCCTAACTTTTTTTTCTCGGACAGCACACAGACCCATGGAGTATGTCCTATTCCTCATAGTCGGATCAGAACAGCACATACTCTTCATTTTACAGATCTCATTCTCGGACCTGTGATTTTCATAGCCATGTGAATGGAACTCTAGGAGTCCATGTGCCATCTGATAAAAAAGTCTGGCAACACACGGATATGTCACATGAATGAGAGAATGTGGCCTAAGGGATTTAATTTTCAATGGGGCGAAAGGGGGGGTGATTTGAACTTTTAGGTTTTTTTCATTTTTTTTTTTTTTTTTTTAAAACTTTTTAAAAAATTTTTTTTATTATTTTACTAGGTCCCCTAGGGAACTATAGCGATCAGCAATCTGATCGCTCATTCATTTTTCCCGATCAGAGCAGCACCACTCACAGCGGGAGAAATGGTCATCTCTTGTAACAGCTAGTACTCGGCTGTTTGTTTACAGGACCTTAGGCATGTGAGCACAAGAGTCATCACATGACCCTTTGCTACCAAGACAACCACAGTGTGGTCATAGTTATAATGATGCTGTCACTTATTGACAGCGCCATTTAAGATTAACCCCTTCACGACCTTGGACGGATCTATCCGTCATAGATCGTGTCCCGTTAAGCCCCGCCCCCTGTTTTCAACAGCTGACATGTGTGCCTGCTAGCCGCGGGTGGAATCGCTTCCACCCGCGGCCATTAACCCCTTAAATCTTGCTGCCAAAGTCTGGCAGCAAGATTTAAATGCGCGCGGCCATGTTTGTTACTCACCGCCGCCCCCACCGGAAGTCACGTGTGTTATCACGTGACTATCGGTGGTTGCCATCGTAGCACAGGGTCATGTGATGACGCCTGCTGCTATGATCTTTCACTTTCATTTTCCCTTGGCCGAGAGCAGAGGGAAAACCAAAGTGAGTGAATCTGCTGATTACAGCGGTATTGCTGTGATCAGCAGATAGCGATCAGCGATCGGATTGCTGATTGCTATAGCCCCCTAGGGGGACTAGTAAAATAAAAAAAAAAAGTAAAAAAAAAAGTTTTAAAAAATAAAAAAAAAAACAAAAAACCTAAAAGTTCAAATCACCCCCCTTTCCCCCCATTGAAAATTAAAGGGTTAAAAAATAAATAAATATACACATATTTGGTATCGCCGCTTTCAGAAATGCCCGATCTATCAAAATATAAAATCAATTATTCTGATTGGTAAACGGCGTAGTGGCAAAAAAATTCCAAACGCCAAAATTACGTTTTTTGGTCGCCGCAAGTTTTGCGCAAAATGCAATAACAGGCGATCAAAACGTAGCATCTGCGCAAAAATGGTACCATTATAAACGTCAGCTCGAGACGCAAAAAATAAGCCATCACTGAGCCATTGATCCCAAAAAATAAGAACTCTACGTGTTTCGGAAAATGGCGCAAAACGTGCGCCACTTTTATTGGACAAACTTGTGAATTTTTTTTAACCCCTTAGATACAAGTAAACCTATACATGTTTGGTGTCTACAAACTCGCACCGACCTGAGGCATCACACCCAGACATCAGTTTTACCATATAGTGAACACCGTGAATAAAATATCCCAAAAACTATTGTACGATCCCACTTTTTTTGCAATTTTTCCGCACTTGGAATTTTTTTGCCGTTTTCCAGTACACTATATGGTAAAACTTATGATTTCATTTAAAAGTACAACTCGTCCCGCAAAAAACAAGCCCTCATATGGCAAGATTGACGGAATAATAAAAAAGTTACGGCTCTTGGAAGAAAAGGAGCAAAAAACAAAAACGCAAAAACGGAAAGTGCCCGGGGGCTGAAGGGGTTAAAAGGCACGGGCATATAGCTATTCTGCTCATGCCTGGCAGGCACACATGTCAGCTGTATAAATCAGCTGAGATGTGCGCTAATCTCCCCCGGCTGCCGGCAGCAGCAGGCGGGGGACAGTAACATAATTTTACCGCCCACAGTCGTTAAGGGGTTAATTAGAGACACACCTGTGGATGGATGTTAATGCACACCTGAAACACACTGCTTCTTTGTGCAGAATCATGGGAAAGTCAAAATAAATCCGCCAAGATCCCAGGAAGAGAATTGTAGACTTGCACAAGTCTGGTTCATATTTGGGTGCAAGTTCCAGATACCTGAAGGTGCCTCGTTCATCTGTACAAACAAGTACAAACACAAGTACCAACAAAATGAGAATGTCCAGCAATCATACTGCTCAGGAATGAAACCAGTGATGATTGTGCTTTGGTCAGACATGTGCATATCAACCCAAGAACAAAAGCAAAAGATTTTGTGAAGATGTTGGTGGAAGCTGCTAAGATTGTGTCATTATCCACAATAAAACGAGTTCTGTATCAACGTGCTGAAAAGCCACTCTGCCAGGAAGAAGCCATTGCTCAAAAAGAAACATAAAAAAGCCAGATTAATGTTCGCAAATGCACACAGAAGCAAAGACCTTAATTTTGGAGACATGTCCTGTGGTGTGACGAAACTAAAATCTTACTGTTTGGCCATAATGACCATCGTTACGTTTGGAGAAAAAAGGGAGAGCCTTTGAAGCATAAGAACACCATACCAACTGTGAAACACGGGGGTGGCAGCATCATGTTTTGTGGTTGTTTTGCCGCAGAAGGGACTGGTGCACTTCACAAAATAGATGGATGGCATCATGAGGAAAGAAGCTTATGTGGCAATATTGAAGCAGCATCTCAAGACATCAGCCAGGAATGTAAACATTGGGTGGAGATGGGTCTTCCAAATGGACAATGACGCGAAGCATACTGCCAAACTGGTTATAAAGTGGCTTAAGGATAACAAGGTCAATGTTTTGGAGTGGCCATCACAAAGCCCTGATCTCAATCCTATTGAAAATTTAAGGGCAAAGCTGAAAAGGTAGGTGCAAGCAAGGCGACCTAGAAACATGGCTCAGTTACACCAGTTCTGTCAGGAGGAATGGGCCCAAATGCCTACCAACTATTGTGAGGTTTGTGGAAGGATATCCAAAACGTTTGACCCAAGTCATACAGTTTAAAGTCATTGTTGCGAAATACTAATGAATAGAGTTGAGCGCGGTTCGCGGTTCTCCAGTTCGCGGTTCGAGTGATTTTGGGGGCTGTTCTAGATCGAACTAGAACTCGAGCTTTTTGCTAAAAGCTCGATAGTTCTAAATACGTTCGAGAACGGTTCTAGCAGCAAAAAGCAGGGCTTTTTACAGCTACAGTGTGCAGGAGTCATCGCTGGCAGCCTGCCACAAGCTGGTAACCAAGATAAACATCGGGTATCCAAGCAAAGCGCTTTGGTTAGTAACCCGATGTTTATCCTAGTTACGTGCAGGAAGCCCACACTTCCCCGCTCAGCTTGCTCCACCCCCTCCTGCCCGCGGCATGTACACACGTACACACACACACACACTCTGCACACACACTCTGCACACATGGTCCCGCTCGGCTTACCTGCGGTGATGAAGTCCCGCCATCCCAACCTCAGCGCTGTCACTGTCCTCCATGGCCGCCGCTTGTCACATCACCTTCTCTCGCTTCCGACCCGAGACTGACTAGCGGTGACGTCACGGGCCTCTCGCGATACTTGGCTGTGAAGGCGGCGGTCATTGAACTCAGTGACAGGTGCTGTCAGCAGTGCAGGAGATCAGCGCAGGTAATGTACCTAGCTGACAGCAGCACTTGTCATCCCCTGCAGTGACCTGGGCTGACCCATTGATGTTAGCTCAGGTCACTGCACTGCTCTCCCAGCCAATGGGGAACATCCTGCTCTTCATTGACTGGGACAGTGTGGATCGTCATGGCAACCCCTTGGATTACACCAGACCTGGATTTGTTTTTTCTTTCTAATAAATTGGTTAAAGAGGGAATGTTTTGGGGAGTGTTTTTTCAAATAAAAATGTGTTTGTCGTCTATTTTTTTTTATTACTGACTGGGTTGGTGATGTCGGGTATCTGATAGACACCTGACCTCACCAACCCCAGGGCTTGATACCAGGTGACATTACACATCTGGTATTAACCCCATATATTACCCCGTTTGCCACCGCACCAGGGCGCGGGATGAGCTGGGGCGAAGCACCAGGATTGGCGCATCTAATGGATGCGCCACTTCTGGGGCGGCTGCGGCCTGCTATTTTTAGGCTGGGGAGAGTCCAATAACCATGGACCTCCCTAGTCTGAGAATATCAGACCCCAGCTGTCTGCTTTACCTTGGCTGGTGATCCAATTTTGGGGGGACCCCTACGTGGTTTTTTTTTTAAAATTATTTATTTAATTTGAAATAACAGCGTGGGGTGCCCTCAGTTTTGGATTACCAGCCAAGGTGAGGTTGCCAGCTGTGGTCTGCAGGCTGCAGCCGTCTGCTTTACCCTAGCTGGCTACAAAACTAGGGGGAACCCTACGTCAATTTTTTTTTCCATTTTTTTGGCTAAATACAAAGCTAAGCACCCCTTAGTGCCACATGAAAGGCACCAAAGGGTGCAAAATTACAAAGTGCAGGAGAGTGCGACATTATGTGTCTTTCTGCCATTATAATGACAGAAAAGACTGATATGAAGTGTACAAGCACAAGAAAATCACCAGAGCGCTCTACGCTGTGAAAAGCAGTACAAAATGGCACTGGAGTGAACATGTGACCGCCTCATGTAGGATGAAGCTATGGATCCTGGGTAAATTTATGCATTTACCCTCCTTCAGTTTTTTTGCAGTACACAAAAAAACGGAAGGCACACGGATGACAAACAGATGACATACGGACCGTCTACGGAACGGAAACGGATGCCACACGGATGCACCCGTGAAAAAAAACGGACTGTTTTTTGCAGACCGCAAAAATGAATCGGTCGTGTTAATGTAGCCTTATTCTGATCTGCCGTTTATAAACAGCAGGCAGAAATAAGTGAATAGCGCCCCCCGGCGTCAGAAAATCTCCGGGGTTTCAGGGCTAGCTGAGACCCTGGAGATCATGATTCAGGACGGTTTTTCCAGTCCCCGCTCACGTGATCACAGGTATACACCGTACACCGATGATCACGTTACAGTAAATGACAGCGCCGGTAAAAAATTATTTATCTCCCATCTGGCATGAACAAATACTTCTCCACTTCTTCTCCACTTTTTCTCCACTTTTTCTCCACTTTTTCTCCACTTCTTCTCCACTTCTCCACCTTTTCTCCACTTTTTCTCCACTTTTTCTCCACTTTTTCTCCATTTTGTTTTCTACTTTTTCTCCACTTTTTCTCCACTTTTTCTCCATTTTGTTCTCTACTTTTTCTCCATTTTTTCCACATTTTTTCTCCACTTTTTCTCCACTTTTTCTCCATTTTTTTCTCCACTTTTTCTCCACTTTTTCTCCATTTTTTTCTCCACTTTTTCTCCACTTTTTCTCCACTTTTTCTCCACTTTTTCTCCACCTTTTCTCCACTTTTTCCCCATTTTTTTCTCCACTTTTTCTCCACTTTTTCTCCATTTTTTTCTCCACTTTTTCTCCACTTTTTCTCCATTTTTTCTCCACTTTTTCTCCACTTTTTCCTCCACCTTTTCTCCACTTTTTCTCCATTTTTTCTCCACTTTTTCTACATTTTTTCTCCACTTTTTCTCCACTTTTTCTCCACTTTTTCTCCACTTTTTCTCCACCTTTTCTCCACTTTTTCCCCATTTTTTTCTCCACTTTTTCTCCACTTTTTCTCCACCTTTTCTCCACTTTTTCTTCACTTTTTCTCCACTTCTCCACTTTTTCTCCACTTTTTCTCCACTTTTTCTACATTTTTTCTCCACTTTTTCTCCACTTTTTCTCCACCTTTTCTCCACTTTTTCTCCACTTCTCCACTTCTTCTCCACTTCTTCACCACTTTTTCTCCACCTTTTCTCAATTTTTTTCTCTACTTTTTCTCCACTTTTTCTCCGTTTTTTTTCTATGGTCGGTCTACCCATTAGCTCTGCCATGCATAGTGTAGATCTACACCTACTGCACATGTTACTTTATGATTGACATCTCTTTCGTACCAGAGCTGTCTAAGCCTACTCTGACCCCATATTTGTCATTACTATATTGTCCTTGTACTGTATTATGACATTTGTATCATCTGTTTCATTTCTTGCTGTGTTGCATTTTTTTTGCTGCATTCCAATTGTACCTCTACATTGTTCGAGTTTATGTTATTGTTCTCTCACTCTTATGTGATACTGATTATTGTCATTTTTCATGATTACATGCAGATAAGTCCAATCTGACGAAGGCTCAGGCCGAAACGTCATTTGTAACTTGTTTTGGACAAAAACATATATGCTTATGAAAAATTTTTTTTTCTTAATACGGACCAATAAAGAGTGATTTTGCATTACTATCCGTTGTGACTTACTGACTTAGTCTGGGAGATTTAGAGTGCCGAGGTTACTCACTAATTTTATCTATTATTACCTCTGAGCACCTATATACCAGTGAGCAGAGCTTCCTCTACAGTAGTTCTCCTGATTAGGCATGCCCTTACCTCATGAGCAGGGCATTGCAGCTTTGGTAGCAACCATTACGACATGGACTCTGCTGCTGTGGACCCAGGGAGAGTGAGTGCAGATTCATTGCACCCACACTCCTCACATGAAGGGTCCGCACTCCTAGAAAATGGGGGATACGTTCCCTGAGTGTCTCCCCCCATATTCTAGACGGTCCAGAGTCGTCGTGGGACCCCTTTATTTTTTTTCTTACAATAAATTGGTGAAAGAGGAAATGTTTTGGGGACTGTTTTTTCAAATAAATTTCTTTTGTCGATTTTTTTTTTTTTTTTGTTTTTTTTTTTTTTGTTAGTACTGACAGTTTATGATGTTGGGTATCTAATAGACGCCATGACATCACAAACTGCTGGGCTTGATCTCAGGTGACTTTACAGCTAGTATCAACCCGATTTATTACCCCGTTTGCCACTGCACCAGGGCACGGGATGAGCTGGGGTGAAGCGCCAGGATTGGCGCATCTAGTGGATGCGCCACATCTGGGGTGCCTGCGGCCTGCTATTTTTAGGCTGTGAAGGCCCAATAACTATGGACCCTTCCACCCTGAGAATACCAGACCACAGCTGTCCGCTTTACCTTGACTGGTGATCCAATTTGGGGGGGGACCCTACTTTTATTGTGTAATTATTAATATTTATAAAATAATTATAAAAAAGAGCCTGAGGGGACCTCCACATTGGATCCCCAACCACGGTAAAGCTGCCAGTTGTGGTTTTCAGGCTACAGCCGTCTGCTTTACCCTAGCTGGCTATCAAAAATGGGGGGACCCAACGTCATTTTTTTTTAACTATTTTTTAAATAGAAAAAATTAATGGGCTTTCCTGTATTTTGATTGCCAACCAAGGTAACGGCAGGCAGATGGGGGTGGCAACCCATAGCTGTCTGCTTTATCTGCGCTGAGAATCAAAAATACCGCGGAGCGCTACGTCATTTTTTTAAAGATTTATTTTTACAGCACTGTGATGTCCAGCAATCAAAATACAGGGAAGCCCATTTTGTTTTTAGTTATTTAAATAAATAATTAAAAAAAATATATATGGGCTCCCGCTGCATTTTTTGTATTGCTAGCTACGGGTAATCCAACAAGCTACTGGCTGCTAACCCCCACTGCTTGGTGTTACCTTCACTGGCAATGGAAAATCCAGGGAAGCATTTTTTATTTTTTTTGCCAAAAAACTACAAAAAAAGGACGTGAGCTTCGCCATATTTTTGTATGCTAGCCAGGTATAGCAGGCAGGTGCTGGAAGAGTTGGATACAGCGCCAGAAGATGGAGCTTCTATGAAAATGCCATTTTCTGAGGCGGCTGCCGTCTGCAATTCGCAGCAGTGGGGCCCAGAAAGCTCAGGCCAACCTGTGCTGCAGGATTCCAATCCCCAGCTGCCTAGTTGTACCTGGCTGGACACAAAAATGGGGCGAAGCTTACGTCATTTGTTTTCTAATTATTTCATAAAATTCATGAAATAATAAAAAAAGGGCTTCCCTTTATTTCTGGTTCCCAGCCGGGTACAAATAGGCAACTGGGGGTTGGGGGCAGCCGTACCTGCCTGCTGTACCTGGCTAGCATACAAAAATATGGCGAAGCCCACATAATTTTTTCAGGGGGCAAAAAACTTCTGCATACAGTCCTGGATGGAGTATGCTGAGCCTTGTAGTTCTGCAGCTGCTGTCTGTCTGTATGGAGAAGAGCAGACAGCAGCTGCAGAACTACAAGGCTCAGCATACTCCATCCAGAACTGTATGCAGAAGTTTTTTGCCCACCAAAAAATTATGTGGGCTTCGCCATATTTTTGTATGCTAGCCAGGTACAGCAGGCAGCCACGGGCTGCCTCCAACCCCCAGTTGCCTATTTGTACCCGGCTGGGAACCAAAAATATAGGGAAGCCCGTTTTTTTTAATTATTTCACTTATTTCATGAAATAATTAAAAAACAAATGACGTGGGCTTCACCCCATTTTTGTGTCCAGCCAGGTACAACTAGGCAGCTGGGGATTGGAATCCGCAGCACAGGTTAGCCCGAGGTTTCTGGGCGCCTCTGCTACAAATTTCAGTCCGCAGCTGTCCCAGAAAATGGCGCTCTCATAGAAGCGCCATCATCTGGTGCTGTATCCAACTCTTCCAACAGCCCTGGAGCCGGGTGGCTTGTTGGGTAATCATGAGTTAATACTGGCTTTGTTTTACTAGCCAGTATTAAGCCAGAGATTCTTTATGTCAGGCACGTTTGACCCAGCCATTAAGAATCTCCAATAAAGGGTTAAAAAAAAAGACACCACACAGAGAAAAAAATACTTTAATAGAAATAAATACAGACACATTAGAGACTCCATCTTTATTACCCCCTGTCAGCCCTCCACGATCCATGGTCTTCTGTCTTTCTCGTTCAACAAATGCAGCTCTGCTCCATCACTGCTGCATGGGGGAAGACGCTGCTTCCCGTGGAGCATTCACTCCGTGAAAGCTGCACGAGAAGCAGCGTGCAGCCTTCACTCCGTGAGTGATCAGTGCTGCTAGCGGTAACAGCGGTAACGCTGACAGACGCGTTACCATAGCAACGGTGCTCCCGGAGCCGCGGTTAGCGGTGACGTCACCGCTAACTGCGTTGCTATGGCAACGGTGATCTCCGTTAATGACCGGCTGTGTCAGCCGGTCCCTAACGGAACGGGGAGTCGACCGTGTGCTAGAGCATGTCGCCGGTACACGGCGATACACAAATGTGCACCGTATACCGGAGAGATGCACTCGCAGGTCCTACATGACGCGTCATAGTCATGTGACCAGTCTGTAGCCAATGAGATAATAGCCACGTGACTGGTCACATGGCTATTTTGACGTCACGATAGGTCCTGCATCTCTGCTGGCAGTGCCGGTCACCGGGAGGATTCAGCGATCATCGGATGGAATAGCGGCAGGAGACAGAGTGCAGGAGGGATCGCGGGGACCGGTAAGTGTTATGGCAATGTTTATTAACTGTATGTGTACATTTCTAATGCATTTTTATGTGTTTGTGATTGCCTCCCATTATAGCCTATTGGTTCGAGTTCGGTTCGTCGAAAGTTCGACGAACCGAACTCGAACGGGAGCTCCGTTCGGCGAACCGACCTCGAGCCGAACCGCGACCGGTTCGCTCATCTCTACTAATGAAATGTATGTAAACTTTTGACATTGTAGACAGTAATAAAACTACCTTAAAATATTTCTCTCTCTCAATATTCTCGTATTTGGCAAATATAAATTATTTGGTTCCTAATTGACCTAAAACGGGAAAGGTTTATTTTGATTTCATGTCAGTTAGTGAGAAAAACATGCATATGTGTCTTTTTAGATAGTGTATGTAAACTTCTGGTTTCGGCTGTACAACTGAACCTACTGTACAGATATGGAAACAAAACTGAGATTACTACATAGACACAGTACCATAACTGGTTACTACATATATAAAGGAACAGGATCCAGCTTACTACATAAATACAGTACTAGAACTGAAGTCAGTACATGGATATAGGAACAAAGGAGAAAATAAATACCAGAAAAGGACATTCGAAGTCAAAATTTAAAAAGGTAAATCTTTATTCAAAATCATAATAAAAAAAGGTTTAAAAAATGGGTCACACAATTCATAGGGCAACATAAAAAGCAGGAGGAGATTGGGACTGTGTAAAAGTGCATTGCATATAGGGAAATAATGTAATTACAGATAATGTGTAAATGACAGTATCTGTAATACTTATATATGTTCTGAGGATTTCGATAGCGTAGGGCAATGACAATCAGAGACGAGTTCTTGGTACAAGATATTTTATAATATGTAACCACGGTAGATACACAACGGAAAACACAGCGGTACAAATACACAAATACCTTCCCGAAAACGGAGCGAAGGGAATTCCCGGGGCCACGCACCGGACTCCCCCAGGGAGACCACCAGAGCGAACCCCTATACAGGGACTGTCCGGCAATCACCCCGGAAGGCCTAAATGCGCAGCAGCCGGGACACAAGGGGCAAGCGGTAAAAGTCCAGGAGTGTCCGTACGGGATGATTGTCCAGAGTGGTTACGAACCAGAGAGAACAGGGCAGAGTGCTGACCGAAGATGGCAGAAGGAATCCGGGCACAGCTTTGAGAAACCGGGTAAGGTCCAGAGTCGGTCGGTCGGTAGTCTTTAGGAGGATCCAAAGGTAATCAGGATTAGCAGCAGCAAAGCAGGAGCACACAGCAAGCAGTATACTCAGGCACTGGACTAGGCTTAGAGGCGGCCTTTTAAGCAGCTGGACAGGAAGTAGGGCAACAGAACAGTAAACTCCATGTTAACCGAGGGCAAGCTCATTCAAAAGAGAACTGGAAAACCTGGAAACCTGACATTACTCCCCCCCCCCAGAGACGGCCTCAGGACGGATCAGGGCCTGGCTTGTCCGGGTACCGCCGATGAAACTGAGCAATCTTCCGGGGTGCCCGAATGTTACCCACCGGTTCCCAGGAATCGTCCTCGGGGGCGTACCCCTGCCAACGTACCAGATACTGAAGCCGACGACGATGGAGCCGGGAGTCAATAATGTCCTCAACCACGAACTGTTCCTCGCCGTCGACCATCACAGGCGGAGGAGGAGGCACAACACGACCATGAAACGTATTAGGGGAAACGGGTTTGAGGAGAGACACATGAAAGACCGGGTGTACCTTTAGATGGTGCGGTAACCGTAGCCGACAGGCCACAGGGCTCACGATCCCGGTGATCTTGAACGGACCGATGAATTTTGTACCAGCTTCTGCGAAGGAACACCCAATCTTAGGTTTTTGGTGGATAACCATACAGAGTCCCCTACCTTGTACATGGGTGCCGGTTTCCGGTGAGTGTCTGCCGACCTCTTGTAACGCTCCTGGGCCGTAGCCACAGTGTCCTTTAAAACCTCCAGATTTTGTCGTAGTTCCGTCAATCTGTCCTCCACCGCTGGCACCGAAACCGCAACCGGTGACCTAGGCAAAACAGTCGGATGGTAACCCAGGTTAGCGAAAAAGGGCGTTACCTTAGTGGAGCTGCTCTGAGTGTTGTTATATGAGAACTCCGCCAACGGAAGCATCTTCAACCAATCGTCTTGGAGATGGCTGACATAACATCGAAGGTATTGTTCCAGGGTTTGATTCGTCCGTTCGGTCTGCCCATTTGTCTGAGGATGGTATGCAGAAGACAAACAGACATCAATCTGGAGTGCCGTACAAAACCCCTTCCAGAATCTAGACGTGAACTGCACGCCCCGGTCAGAGATGATCTCGTCTGGTACCCCATGCAATCGGAATACGTTCTGGATAACCAAATCCACTGTCTCTGCGGCTGAGGGAAGACCGGTACATGGAATGAAGTGAGCAGCTTTAGTCAATCGATCCACCACCACTAAAATGGTATTGTGCCCGCCTGAGACTGGCAACTCCACAATAAAATCCATGGAGATAGACCCCCAAGGGCGAGATGGCACGGGTAACGGTTGGAGGAGTCCCCCCCGTAGGAGCCACACGAGGGACCTTGCACCGGGCACAAACCACACATGAGTGGACATAGTCCTTCACATCCTTTAAACAGGTAGGCCACCAGAAAAAACGGCTCAGAAATTCCTGCGTCTTCAGTACCCCCCTATGACCAGCCAACACGGAGTCATGGACCAATTTGAGAACCCGAAGTCTTAAGGCCTCCGGGACATAAATGCGTCGTTCTCTCAACCACACACCATTCCGAAGAACAAGCGTTACATCCTTCGGGGGGGCAGCAAGAAATACGTCACCATCATAGGCCAGCTTGATGTCCTTCCACAAGTCCTGGTCGTGGATTACTCCAACGAAATTGGCATCCGATAACACGGTCTGAGACGGGGTTCCAGGCACGGAGTCCACGGCGTGGATTCGGGACAAGGCATCGGCTTTCCCATTACGTGAACCTGGACGGTATGTAACGATAAAATTGAATTGGTTAAGAAATAGGCTCCAACGGGCTTGCCGTGGAGACAGGCACCTGGCAGACTTAAGAAATTCCAGATTACGATGATCTGTGAGTACTATCACTTGCTGCGCGGCTCCCTGTAAGTGGTGTCTCCATTCCTTGAAAGCGGAAATAATCGCCAATAATTCCTTGTCCGCAATGTCATAGTTCCTTTCTGCCGGGGACAACCGGCGGGAAAAGAAGGCACACGGATGCAAGAGACTCTTGTCCCCGGTCCTTTGAGAAAGAATGGCCCCTAATGCATAGTCGGAAGCGTCGACCTCCACGATAAAGGGAAGTGCGGGATTCGGATGTACTAATATTGGCGCTGAGGTAAAACATACCTTGAGACGATGGAATGCTTCCTGGGCCTGGGCGGACCACACAAACTTCTGTCCTTTCTTGGTTAACAGAGTGATGGGACGAACAATCTCTGAAAAGTTACGGATAAAGCGTCGGTAAAAGTTGGCAAAACCGACAAAGCGTTGTACCTCTTTGATGTTTCCCGGTTCCGGCCAGTCTAGAATGGCTTGTATCTTGCTAGATTCCATGTTCAGTCCCTGAGGAGAGATGACATAACCTAAGAATTGTATTTGTGAGCAGTGGAACTCGCATTTCTCCAGTTTAATGTACAGGTGGTTCTCCCTCAGACGGGTAAGTACGGTCTTAACGTGCTCCTGGTGTTCCTGTAGAGAATCAGAAAAGATTAGGATATCGTCCAGATAGATCACCATGAATTGGTCCATGATATCCCTAAAAATATCGTTAACCAGATGTTGAAATGCCGCGGGAGCGTTACAAAGTCCAAAAGGCATCACTAGGTACTCAAAATGTCCGTACCGACATCGGAACGCGGTCTTCCACTCGTCTCCGGGACGTATACGAAGCAGATTATATGCCCCACGGAGGTCTAATTTGGTGAATATTTTTGCCTGTTGGACCCTCT